>NC_143219.1:13661525-13973100 GCF_030267445.1 Bombyx mandarina | reverse complement strand
GAGATTTTTGAAAAAAAATTGCATGATTTATCAATTGGACACTATCACCACCTTTTATTATATACATGCTATTATAATTTTTTTGTTACAATTCTATTTCATGTTCGTGTATCAACTATTTCTCTAAAATAGCAATTCCATTGAAAAAAATATTTGAATATAAAAATCGGTTAAAAATAATATTTATATAATAAATAACATGGACAAATTACGCATGGTCGTCTGGCCCTAAATTAAAATTCCCCGTGTTATGGGTACTAAAGGCTGATATACATACTTATATTCACTTAAATATATACATATATGTAGATAATGAGCACCCAGACAAAGGGATAACAAACCTGTCAATCATACAAAGGTTTGCCCGATGTAGGCATTTCCGAAAGCTAATCCGTATATATTAAAAATCAGTTACGTTTTTTAACGTAAGTACACAGGCCCAATATACTTCGGTCCATCCAGAATAATTTAAGCAGCAAGGGAACCTATAAACAACATAACTTGAATACCCTAGTAGAACGGAACACGTACAAAAAGTAAAGAACGTATAACTAAACTACAACAACAACAGAACAAGAACAAAGAAAAGGAGTAACTTGACTAAGATAAACTGCCCGTGAGGAGTTATGCAAAACCCTAACCGGAAATGGGAATATGGCGAATTATTTCGAACTTACGGAAGGACGGATAGATAGTGGTCTATTGGTGAACGCGATATGTCAACCAGATTCTATCGTCTCAACTGACATTAGAGGATTTGGGGGTAGAATAAGAAACAAATAAAATTCGTATTCCTATTTGCTGGTAGGTTAGGAAGCTATTCAAACTACGCCGACGGATAGGTGAGCTCACGGTCTCAACCTGAGAGAATTTGCTAACACTAGCCCTAGCAAGAGCTTCGCAGAATCTACGACCGGATCGGAATCGGGCCCCACTGAAAAGATCCGGCGAGAAACTCAGTGTGCTGTGTCTATGGATCAAACAATCTCTGTTCGGTACACGCAGGCGTTAAAATCACGTTAAAATCAAAGCCACATACATTTTAACATACGTGGTTTTGTTAAAGACCTCGCGCGATCTTCACACCGGCCGTTTCTCTGACCTTGACATATCGTCTCACTATCATCATCACACTATAACATGAATAAAACTAAAATATCGTGTTGTAAACAAAAAAAAAACTGGTTTCAGAGCTCAGAGGAATATGGAAATTTTGTAATTTCGAATATTGATCGACTATTAATTTTTGGGCGACATTGAATTTTTAATGTTATTGCGAATTTTAATAATTAATTTATAGCTTGTTGAGTTTCTTCATTAATCTCAGTTTATTTTACATGATAATTTTTCGTAATCGTTTTAATTTCAAAAGTTCGTCTCATTTCAAGCCTTTAACTACAATCACGAGAAGAAATAGAGTGATGCTTATTTAAGGAGACAGACAGGGATATTAAGGGGCAATTGCTCATTATCTATAGCAGTAATAGTAACCGGATGTGCTACTATATTTATACTTGTCCATCCAGCTTAGTAGTAAAGAATGCAATCATTATGTTCTTACCAGATAAGGTGCGTGGTAACACAAATATTAAATTTTACAGTGCTTTCGTATCAAATCACTTTATCGAAAAAAATATGGTTATTCTATTTTAAGCTCTATTAAATAATTTCTAAAACAATCTTCAATTTAATTTCATTTTATGCTGGAATAAACAATTTGATCATTTTTTTTGCTTATATGGATGATCACAGTCATGGTCCACCTGATAGTAAGTTTTTTTTATTGCTTACATGGGTGGACGAGCTCACAGCCCACCTGGTTATTAGGTGGTTACTGGAGTCCCCAGACATCTATAACCACCTTGAGATATAAATTCTAAAGTCTCAGTATAGTTACAACGGCTACCCCACCCTTCAAGCCGAAACGCATTACTGCTTCACGGCAGAAATATACAGGGCGGTGGTACCTACCCGTGCGGACTCACAAGAGGTCCTACCACCAGTAGATTTACTCACCGGAAATTTTCTTTGTTACAGGAAGAAAACATAGCATTAAGACTAATAAAACAGCACTCTGACGTGGACGAACCCGAAAGTAGTCCAGCATCGCCGGAGATAACGTACGAACCCGGGAGCACCAGGAAAGCTTATTTCGATGAGCTGGGCTATGTCGCCGGAGGATCGAAAGACTCTGATCCCTACATCAAGAACAGATTCAATCAGGCCGCATCCGATAATCTGCCCAGTAATCGCGTTATACCGGATACAAGGAATCCTATGTACGTAAATATTTTCAGTGCTAACTATAAAAAAAAAAAAAAAAAGCCTGTATTTCCTTATCCTGAACTTTCATTTGAAATGTGGTATTTATTTGTTAGTGTTTAGTTAGTTATGAATGCTTATTGTCTAAATGTTAGTACGAGTTAATTTTTGTTATTGGATATGGACCCCTCCTCGGGTGAAGGCCTCCTCCAGTCCTTTCCACTGATCTCTGTCCTTGCCGATCGTTTGCCAGTCCTTTCCTATTATTTCGGTTATGTCGTCAGCCCATCGTCTTTTCGGTCTCCCTACCCTTCTTTTGCCAATTGGCCCTTTCCAGATTGTAGTGTTGCCTGTCCACCTGGTATCTGTGTATCTCAATACGTGACCTGCCCACTGCCATTTGAATTTTAGAGCTTGTGTGAGGGCATCTGTTATCTTTGTTTTCTGTCTTATTACTTTGCTCCTGACTTTTTGAATTTTTCTTATGTTTAGGATACTTCTCTCCATAGCTCTTTGTGTTGTTGTGATTCTTTGTTTTGCTCTTGTCGTGTATACCCAAGTTTGGCAGCCATACAGTAGACAAGGCAGTATACAGGTGTCTAATACAGTTTTCTTAAGGTTTATTGAGTAGTCTCCTTTTAAAATTTCTCTGAGTGACCAACATTTCTTCCAGGCTATGTTTGTTCTTCTTTCAATTTCGTCTTCATTGTGCGCTTTTAAAAATGATATTTGTTTGCCTAGGTAGATTTAACTGTAGACATATTCTATAGTTTTTTCCTTTTACATTGATGGGTCGTTCTACGCTGTTTGTCATGATTTTGGTTTTTGTAGCATTCATCTCTAATCCTACTTGTGAGCTCGCTTGAACAAGAGAGTGGAGCATATCTTGTAATTCATTTGCTGTTTCAGACAGCATAACTATGTCGTCCGCAAATCTGAGATGGCTTAGATACCTGTTGTTTATTTTTATACCTCCTTTTTTTCCAGTCTGTGTTTCGAAATACATCTTCTAGAACCGCGTTAAACAGCTTAGGTGACAGGGGGTCCCCCTGTCTGACTCCTCTTTCAATATTAATTGTATCACCTCTAGATTCTAGCTTCACATAACTTATGCTGTTGTTGTATATATATTTATATATTTTGAATTTATGTTTAATTTCTTTAGTGATTTCCATATAGAGTTGTGGCTTATGCTGTCAAAGGCTTTGCTGTAGTCGATAAAACCTAGATAGAGTGGCTTATTAAACTCTTCGTATTTTTCTATAACTTGTTTTAGTGCCTGTATATGGTCTAGTGTGCTAAACCCAGAACGAAAGCCAGCTTGTTCTATTGGTTGTGCCTTTTCAATCTCTTGTGTAATGCGTTTAAGAATTATGGATGAGAAGATTTTGTATATATTTGCCAGTAAGCTAATTGGTCTATAGTTGCTGATATCGAGGGGGTTTCCTTTTTTATATAGTAATATGATGTCCGATGTGCACCATTGGATTGGTGGAGCGCTATCTATACTAATATATAAATCTACAGTGGTTTTTACGGATGTTCCGTTATAACTACTGGACCATGCATCCCATTGACTTGAAACTTGGTATCCATGTAGAAAATATATGTAATTAATGGACAGGCTAATATTTATATGAGTGTTGGACTCCCTACACCAGTTACAGGGGCGTTAATGATGAGAATCTTTGTGGGGGTGAGAAATAATAATGTTAATTTTAAATGCCCAGCGAAGCGGACGGGTACAGCTAGTTGACCAATAAAGCAAAATCTCACTACGAATTTGTCGCAATGACGTTAGCAAAATAAAATATTTAATTTGTGCTAAATTTGCGTAACGACTCCTAGTAGCGGATGATACCTTAGATATTCCTTTCGCCCACCATATCTTGTCTCAATGGGCTTTGAGTTCCACTCGCTAACTGATGCAAAATAGCTCATTTCCATTAAACGAATCACAAAAACCTTCAAACTAAACCATCAATAAAAACATTCAAACTTAAATGTTTGTGTTGTGTTATATAAAAAAATAATCCAAACCTCTCATATATTGAGAATAGATAATAATAATAATTTGGTACAAATCAGACACGGTCATTCGGCCTCACTTTAAGATTCCCTGTCTTATGGGTATCAGAGACTGATAAATGTGCTTATAATAGTTTTAATATATTATACATAAATAGATAATGAGCACCCAGATAAAGATCAAATGAGCCTGTTCGTCACACATCACCAACTCAGTTAAATAGATCTTTAGGATTTTGGTAAAAGTTATCTATACTAATATTATAAAGCTGAAGAGTTTGCTTTTTTGGTTTGAACGCGCTAATCTCAAAAACTACTGGTCCTTTTTGAAAATTCTTTCAGTGTTAGATAGCCCATTTATCGAGGAAGGCTATAGTCACGGTAAGACCAATACAAGTGAAGAACCAATAGAGAATGTTTCAAAATAGAGGTTTAAATAGCCCCTTAACATACTATAATTCAAAAATATTTTCACTTTCTTCGTAAATGAAGTGAGGGGTAAAATTTAGCGTTATGCCCAAGTAATATAACTATTCCACGCGGACTGAGTCGCGGGCAAAGGCTATTACTTATATATTTTCTCACTCATGTTTGATCGATTTCACATAGTTCTCATGGTGACGTGTATCAATACTCGTAAAACTATAGACTGTTTTAGTTTGAATACTGGTATTTGACGTTCAGAACAAGTCCGCAACCTCATAATATCTATTGACTTTTCTGACACTGATGCTCCTTAAGTGTAGCTGTTCACTTGCATGTGCTAATTAATGTCATAAATTGACCTAAATAGTTTTAAATGTTTTAACTGACGCCGCATTTGAGGAAGCATTTGTCGAGAATTTCTTTGTGAAGTGTTAATACTCGTAAAGTATTATCATTTATGATTAATTTAAGGACGTATTATTTGAAAAAATATTAGCTAGTATAATTAGAAAAGGGATTAGATCCTTTAATCTTTAATGGATAACTATAATTGACTGGTGGTTGGACGTTTTGTGAGTCTGCACGGGTAGCCTATTTTTGCCGTGAAGCAGTAATGCGTTTCGGTTTGAAGGGTAGAGCAATCGTTGTACTCTAAAAACGGAGACCTTAGAACTCATGTCTACGTGTCTAAGTGGCTACAAATTACAAAAAAAGGTCACATGTGGCGCATTACGATGCTCAGCAATGAGCGATCTACTGAAGGTGGAGGAGGACTCATGTCTCGAGGTGGGTGGCGGCATTTACGTTTTAGATGTCTATGGGCTCCGGTAACCACTTAAAACCAGATGTACCCGTGAGCTAGTGAGCTCGTCCACCCATCTAGGCAATAAAAATTTAAAATTTAATAAAATATTTGACTTAGTAGTAGTGAGATATTAAAATATACCTATATTAATAACTACCAATATATTTGGTTATTTTTCCAAAGTGATCCAAAATATAATGAAAGCTACTTTTAAGGCAGTGAACTGACCTCCATTATCAGCGTAAGGTCAACAAGATGCAGAGGTCGCCACACAAACGTGACATTTCATAACACAGTTACGCGTATGACTACATAGGTAATGTTGGCTCGATCCACGGGCAAATTAACTGACGGTACATTTGCTTAATGTAGGATTAAATAATTCGCTTCGTCAAACCAATATCTGCTATTTGGAAATCTTTCTTTTTCATATATGAAAATTTGGTTAAACAATTCATGATATGATTCAAACTGTCGAATCTCCAAAAGTGCATATAGCAGGTTTTAGTTTAGCATCGGCGTTAAGAGAATTCATTATAGAAAAGAATACATTATAAAATCAGGATCGTTCAAGGAATTAGTGGGTGTTTGAATTGGATCAAGCGTTAGAATACTTACTTCGACCGCGGTCAGATGATGAGGAGCAGTTGCTTGTAGCATTTCCTGAAAATACCATGAAGTCGCCACAAATCCCACCACTACAGTTATATTTATAGATAGTCCTCTGAACTCTGCAGCTCATCTGAATCCTGCCTAAAGCCAGGTACTAGAAGCCAGCGACTAGAGTAGAGATTAAACAATTAAGATACCACGGAAAATAACCCAAAGGTTAAACTAATTTGTCTGGTATCAGCTAACTAAAATAATAGAAGCAGTAGGGATTGAGACTTCCCACGCAAAAGAGGGAACGATAAAAAAATTGGTGCTCCAGGCTCTAAGGAACATTCATTTAGAACGAGATCTGCCATGTTATTTATAGCTCCTATAATAATCTCAGCAGATCAATCTTCCTCATCAGATTTGCCGTCGGTTTTTTGTCAAAACTACAAAGTTGCACCTAAAAACATAAATAAAATAAAAACGAACATTCTAATGTTTTATTAAACCAATTACTCTTCTGCCAAACTCAAGGTTTTTGTATGTAACTTCAAAACAATGATTTCTAAATTGCTTCATGAATGTAGCTTTAATTGTTATCTCAAACGTTAGTACTAACATTAATCTTTACGATTATACATTCACCTTCGATGTCGTTTTAGAAGCAATGTGTATTTATTTTCTGAAACGTGTGAATGACCAGTGGAAAATTCAAAAAAGAGTTTGCTGTCTTTTGTGATCAGTTTCTTGCCAAGAAATTCCACGTTGAGTTAGATTTGCAAAACAAATATAGATCGTTTTTTTTTTGCTTTTAACACTAGATCCCCCGATGTTGTAATGATATGTTATTATATGGGCAGCCCATAAGAACCTCATTTGGATAATTACAAATATTCTAAGGTAAATATTTGGATGATTACACATATTTTAAGAATGGCCAAGGTCAGAGTTTCCTTCTATGATGCGATTATCAACCAACCGAATTTCAAGTATGTACCATATTGTCAATCTGTATGTCTTCTTCTCTTCTTCTTTGTCGTTTCCTCATTACTGAGGGTCGTGACCACCTTGGTCCAGTTCTTGCACTAGCTTCCTCCAATGTTGCCTGCATTCGGCCTGCTTAATGGCGCCCGGGACGCTGGTGTTTGTGGCCTCCTTGATAATGTACATCCACCTGGTTGGCAATCTTCCTCGACTTCTCTTTCCTTCCACGTGACCTACAACTGTTAATTTTTCCAAGTTCTCAGGATTTTGTCGGGCCACGTGTCCGAAGTACTTATATAAAGTATGTACAGGTACATAAAACATTCTATTTCTCTCTCGAAGTAATTACGGTTCTTTCAACTACCTTTTTTTTTTTTTTTTTTATTGCTTAGATGGTTGGACGAGCTCACAGCCCACCTGATGTTAAGTGGTTACTGGAGCCCATAGACATCCACAACGTAAATGCGCCACCCACCTTGAGATACAAGTTCTAAGATCTCAAGTATAGTAACGACGGCTGCCCCACCCTTCAAACCGAAACGCATTACTGCTTCACGGCAGAAATAGGCAGGGTGGCGGTACCCACCCGCGCGGACTCACAAGAGGTCCTACCACCAGTAATTACGCAAATTATAATTTTGCGGGTTTCATTTTTGTTACCTAACCTAATGCAATTGGTATTCGCGTTGTAAATTGTAATCTATTCTTATGTGAACAGCGACTATAACTTGGACCCCGACCTCACTCTGACACATCATGGCAACTTGGAAACTTTGCAAATCTCTTAAGAATTAATGAGGCTACATTAACTTACTCACTTTCTCTTTTATTTCTAAAATGGGTAGAAGAAATCACGTCACACCCGGTGTTAAGCGGTCAGCAGAGCCCATAGAAATTAACCACGATAATGCCGCCGCCTATCTTGAGACATGAATTCTAATTTTTACAGTACAACGACTGCTTCACGATAGAAATAGGTAGGATGGTCGCACCCACTAGTGCGGGCTCACGAGACGACCTGTCACCGGCAAAAACATGAGAATGTGTTACAGAAATCATTACATTGATGACAAGCATGTGTATATATTTTAAACGAACCGTGTCATATTTATATAGGTTACTAGCTGACCCGGCAGACTTCGTAGTGCCTCAATCGACAAATAAAAGACCTAAACTTTTGTATAAAATAAACTTAAAAAAAGCAAAAGGAATCCGTCCGACAGGGGGGACACATCAAAGGAAAAACAAAATTGTTTGTTTTTATATAATTCCGAGCACTTTCATATTTTTTCACCTTTTAAACCTTCTCTGGACTTCACAAATAATTCAAGACCAAAATTAGCCAAATCGGTTCAGCCGTTCTCGAGTTTTAGCGAGACTAACGAACAGCAATTCATTTTTATATATAGAGATTAGCCTCAAATTAAATTTATATACTTCAAATTCAATTTTATAAACGTCAAATTAAATTTTGTAAATATCAAATCATCAATAAACACCAATTTCTATTCCAAGCTCAACATTTTTATTTATTAATCTTTTAAAATTAACAAAACTAAAAACAACAAAAAAAAGGAGAAAACGCAAAAGATACACGTATCAATCAAATGCCTTAAAGTCATTGAGTTTGAAATTAGGAAAATTGAATTTGCAGTTAATAGCCTATAATAATATATATATATATTACTATAGTAATATTACAATATTTCATTGAAATCTATACTAATATTATAAAGCTAAAGAGTTTGTTTGTTTGAAGGCGCTAATCTCAGGAACTACTGGTCCGATTTGAAAAATTCTTTCAATGTTAGATAACCCGTTTATTGAGAAAGGCAATAGGCTATATAACATCACGGTCAGGCCAATACAAGTGGAGCATTTTCAAAATTGGGGTTTTAATAGCTCCTTAACATTCTATAATTCAAAAATATTTTCACTTTCTATGTAACTAAAGTGGGGGTAAAATTTAGCGTTATGCCAAAGTAGCTATTCCACGCGGACAGAGTCGCGGGCAAAAGCTAGTTAGTTAATATTCTAAATGCAATCGAAGGTGAATCTGGCGCAAAACAGAATTAATAATAATGTGCTTTCTGTTTGTAAGGTGCCGTCTCAAGAAATACGATGAAGATCTTCCAGAGACCAGCGTCATTATCACCTTCCACAACGAAGCAAGGTCTACATTACTCAGAACCATCGTCAGGTAAATAAATGTGTTAATATAAATAAGTTTATTATTAAAACAAGAGGCAAAAAGCTATTTGGTTTAAGCGACATTTTGGCAATTTACAGGAGAGCCAATTAAAGTAAAAAATTTGAAAAAAATCTCTTAAAAAACTTCTTCAGTTAGTTGGATGTGGTAATCTTAATTAAAGTAAAAATTAAAAACATCGAACTGTTCATGCTAATACCAAATAAAGCGTTTTATTTCAGTTGCTTAGATGGGTGGACGAGCACACAGCCCGCCTGGTGTTAAGTGGTTACTGGAGCCCATGGACATCTACAACGTAAATGCGCCACCCACCTTGATATATAAGTTCTAAGATCTCAGTATCGTTACAACGGCTACCTCACCCTTCAAATCGAAACACATTACTGCTTCACGGCAGAAACAAGCAGGGCGGTGGTACCTACCCGCGCGGACTCACAAGAGGTCCTCCTACCACCAGTAAAAAAAGATTAATGCATATTAATAGAAATGACGCTTAAACCAAGTAGCTTTTCACACCTCGATAAGTAATGAAAGAAGTTACGGTAATCGTTTCTAATGTATTATTGTATTAACTAGCTAACTCCGACCTAGCTTTTTTTTTTATTATTGCTTAGATGGGTGGACGAGCTCACAGCTCACCTGGTGTTAAGTGGTTACTGGAGCCCATAGACATCCACAACGTAAATGCGCCACCCACCTTGAGATATAAGTTCTAAGGTCTCAGTATAGTTACAACGGCTGCCCCACCCTTCAAACCGAAACGCATTACTGCTTCACGGCAGAAATAGGCAGGGCGGTGGTACCTATCCGCGCGGACTCACAAGAGGTCCTACCACCAGTAATTACGCAAATTATAATTTTGCGGGTTTCATTTTTATTACACGATGTTATTCCTTCACCGTGGAAGTCAATCGTGAACATTTGTTGAGTACGTATTTCATTAGAAAAATTGGTACCCGCCTGAGATTCGAACATCAGTGCATCGCTCAACACGAATGCACCGGACGTCTTATCCGTTAGGCCACGACGACTTGTTGTAGCTTGGCTGTGTGTTATCTGATATTAATATTAGAACTGGATTTTGTTAAAAATTTGTTTATTTACATACTTTATTTGCGTGGAACTAAATAAACACACATTTCGTCGCTTGGGTAACCGATACGATATACCTATTAGCTATTTATGCAGACATCACACTTTTTCTCGCTTCGTTTTCCTCAATACTGAAGGTCGTGTGTGAGTTTATTCTGGATCATTCTACGCCATTTGCTCCTATGAACACTAGAAAAGTAGACGGAAGAAGATCACGAGGTAGAAACCCCACACGTTGAACTGACCAGATCCGCACATATAAATATTAGATACATATCCTTAATTAAATGTTTAGTTGTTTTTATTAATGATAGAATAAAACACCAGCCAGATGGTCAGGTCTACTAAGAGAAGCACTTGGTTGTAGTCTGTAGCATGCGGTCCATGCCGCCCATAATCCAACACAGTGGAATAACGGCACATGTGGTTGCGATCCTCAGTAGTGAGGGAACGATGTAGAAAAAGAGTTAATGATAAGCAAATTTGACCAGCGCGCTACTGTTAGCTAAGCGACGATTTTGACCTTATGACCACATATGACGTAATGATAATGAGTTTTATTCACATTACAGCGTTCTGAACAGAAGTCCCGAACGTCTCATCAAAGAAATTATACTGGTTGACGACTTCAGTGATAACCGTAAGTGTGCATTATTTAAAAAAAAAATAGGAATTAGTATTTGTTCGTTCTACATTAAACAAGTAACTGAAAAAATAAAATAAAATATATATCTATAAATAAATAATTTGATAGATATCTCACACGTTTATCTGGCCTCAAATCAGGTTTTTCCCAGAACTGACAAACATCTGTACATATAAATAAAATTGGAGTGTCTGTTTGTAATATTGAAATATCCGCTTTTTGCTACACGTATATAAATATATTTACGATACAAACACCAAAACAACATTTTTTACAATTTTTGTCAGTCTGTTTGTCTGTCTGTTTGTTCCGGCTAATCTCTGGAACGGCTGAACCGATTTTGACGAGACTTTCACTGATAGGTAGCTGATAGGTATAAGGAGTAACTCAGGCTACTTTTTTAGACAATAACCGCGTGTAACATCGCGGGACTTAGCTATCAATAATAAAATTTAATGTTTCCGAAGCGAAGCGAGGGCGGGTCCCTAGTATTTATATAGGATCAAATCTATTCGTGTACACTAAAAGCTGTTGAACTGTTGAAATCGAAACCAAAAGCCCTGAATTCACTAAATACTGCACCACATAATCAATGATACAGCATAATTGGTAACAGAAAAGTATGAAATTAAAACAAATCTGTAAATCTTTATACACACAATAAATTCAAAGCAAATCAAATCAAACGATACTAAGATTGTCTCTTTCACCAATCGCATGTTTGAAAACGCTCTAACTTTGTTTTTATTTTACTGGTGGTAGGACCTCTTGTGAGTTCGCGCGAGTGGGTACCACCACCCTGACTATTTCTGCCGTGAAGCAGTAATGCGTTTCGGTTTGAAGGGTGGGGCAGCCGTTGTAACTATACTTGAGACCTTAGAACTTATATCTCGAGGTGGGTGGCGCATTTACGTCGTAAATGTCTATGGGCTCCAGTAACCACTTAACACTAGGTGGGCTGCGAGCTCGTCCACCCATCTAGCAATAAAAAATAAAAATAAAATATTCCATTCGTTTTACCTACTCCTTATGTCGCTCTCTCATTACTGAGGGTCATGACTTCTCAGCTGCATCATTATCTCATGTACAATTGCTATCCGGCGATCCATGGCCTCGCCTCCACGATGACCTGGAGCTCGATTCAGTTAGTAAGTATCTGCAGTCGGCATCGCTGCGCCATTTTGAGAAGGCGGCACGACATGAGAACCCTCTCATCGTAGCCGCTGGAAATTACATACCCGGCCCAGTAGACCGAATGGTAAACCGTCGACGTCGCCCAAAGCACATCATTACGGATCCTCCTGATCCATTAACGGTGCTTTTAGGCACCACAAGCACCGGTCACCGTCCTAGTCAAACCCGTCGCTTGCGACGAAGGGCTCGACGAGCGAACTAACCCATAGACACAGCCCACTGAGTTTCTCGCCGGATCTTCTCAGTGGGTCGCGTTTCCGATCCGGTGGTAGATTCTGCGAAGCACTGCTCTTGCTAGGGTCAGTGTTAGCAACTCTCCGGTTGAGCCCCGCGAGCTCACCTACTAACGTTAGGGTGAAGCTGAAATAGCCTCTCAAGGCTATCAGCATAGGTAGGAAAAAAAAAAGGCCTCGTAGAGAGCATCGTGGAGCTTGATGTCCAGACAAGATCGAATTTTGGCCGACCATCTTACGGGACTGCCCTCTACTGGTGGTAGGACGTCTTGGGAATCCACACGAGTAGGTACCACCACCCGGCCTATTTCTGCCGTGAAGCAGCAATGCGTTTCTGTTCGAAGAGCAGGGCAGCCGTTGTACTGTTAAAACTTGGGACCTTACAACTCATGTCTCCAGGTGGGTGGTGGCATTTACGTTGTAGATGTCTATGGGCTCCGGTAACCACTTAACACCAGGTGGGCCGCGACCTCGTCCACCCATCTAAGCAATTAAAAAAAACTTGCCTGGCGTTTTACAACAAACAGAATAGCTACTCCATTTTATTTTTGTCATTAAATAGTGTCTTCTGTGTAGCATCAGCGTTCAATGATCAAAATTAACATCACAATTACGAACAGAACCTCTAAAAACAAAAACATTGTTACAAATTTCACAACGAAAACTAATTTTGTGCGATGTGAAATGAATTGTTTACAGCGTCTATTGTTCATTTCGTGATTGTATTATATGAGAACGGTTCTGAGTCCATAGTTGTAAAACATTTCATAAGAATCTCAGCTCAAATTTGCCCAGACATTTTATCTCACTAATATCATATGTATGTTTTGAGGAAGGCCTGAAACACTCTAGCTCCGGTGTCTAGAGATACGGAATCTACCTATATATATTAATACGTGAAGCAAAAACTTTGTATCCCTTTTTACGAAAATTGCGCGGACGGAGGAGTATGAAATTTTCCACACTTAGAGAGAATATAGAGAAAAAGTGCACAATGCTAATATTTTTTTCAAATAATGCATAAAAGATACATTAAATCAATAAAGAAAACATTACACACACTACACACCATATATTTGACGCACACACGCATGCATATTATTTATTGTCAAACTTTTGTTCTTGACGTCTGTTGTCAAATTGAGATTAAATATTGTTTGTTTTTGTTAATATTTTTTATAGTGTAGTATTGGCGAAATTTGTGATTATAGAAGTATAAAATACAATCATAATAGTGTACAAACTTACAATTCCAATTAATTATAGTCGAATTTCGACTACTGCGGGACCTCTAGTATGTTTAAAGATTAATAACAAAAAAAGTTTTCATTAAAGATTAGAGATTAATACAAATTCACAGCTGACATTTTCTTAAGACAATAAATACCATGTAAATGTGAACGGTAGTTTAATGAATATATTAACCACTATAAGAAAATAAAAAAGATGACACATACCACATAAATAAATGATATAATTTTATTAAAAAATCTCTTAATATATTGTGGTAGGTAGCGGCTTGGCTCTGCTCCTGGCGTTGCTGAAGTCATGGGCGACGGTAACCACTCACCATCAGGTGGGCCGTATGCTCATCGAACTACAAGGGCAACAAAAAAAATATTGAAATATCTAATCAAATACGAACCTTATATCAAATACAAATTATATGAATCGCTCGCTGATGTTGCTATTGTCAAAAACAAAAGGTTCGATAAATAAAAAACAAATTATCCTTATCTATTATGAATCCGTTTTATGTGTGGGGTTCCCAATAGGAATCCCGAATTGGATGCACATTTTCTAGAACGTTTCAGACGATTTCAAAAACGTAGGTCAGACACGTCCGAGGCATTTAGCTGTTGATTAAATCAACAATAAGAATGTGAATACACAATCTACTATTCGCTAAAAATAGCTTTCCATAATAGAAAATCATATCAATATATATATTTTCTGTTACAAGAAAGAAACTTAAATTAATTAATTTCGCAAAGCTGATTTCAAAAATTATGCAAAATTTAACGACCTTAAATATTTGAACGTTATAACAAAAACTAGTGGTCTCTAGTCGAAATTCGACTATAATTAAATGAAAGTATAAGTTTGTACACTATTAAGATTCCATTGTCAAAGACTATTATACTTCTATAATCACAGATTTCGCCAAGACTATACTTTAGACAAATATTAGTAACGACAGACAATATTTAATCTATACTCAATTTGACCACAGATTATAAGCAATAAGAAAATTTTGACAATAAACAAATAGTATGCATACGTGTGTGTCAAATACATGTTAGTGTGTGTATTGTTTTTATTTTTGTTGATTTAATGTATTTTTTATGCATAATTGTAGGCTTTGTAGGCAGCGGCTTGGCTCTGCCCTTGGCATTGCTGAAGTCCATGGGCGACGGTAACCACTCACCATCAGGTGGGCCGTATGCTCGTCTGCCTACAAAGGCAATAAAAAAAAATATTTAACGTTCTGCACTCCTTCTCTATATTCTCTAAAGTGTGGGAAATTTCATACTCCTCCGTCCGCGCAATTTTCGTAAAAGTTTTTGCTTCACATATTAATATACCTAAGTATATTTAGATAATTATTTCTAGAACACTTTGTCCTCCCGTAAGTAATGATTGTGGGAAACGATTGGTGATATTTTCCTAAAACTAAAGCTCCGAAACGTGCAAAATCAATTCAAGTAAAATTCACCGGAGCGCCGACTTTAGCTTTCGAGTTTGAAAGCTCGTGAGAAAGATTCGTAAGGATGTAAAATGTGAATAATTTAACTCGCAACAGCGCACGCAAATTCCGAAAGTCGTTTGTCTTGTTCCATTATCAACATACATTTGACTGAATAAATGAGGAATGTTTTTTTTTAATCAATACTAGTGGACCCGGCGAACTTTGTTCCGCCACACGGTTTGTTTCAAACACATCAACCGGTCAACTTCAAAATTCTACTATAATTAACCATAGAATATATTACGTTTATCTGTCAGTTGCGTTTTGTTATTCCATATCAGTTGCGTTTTGTTATACCACGTTTTATGTCGCGTCCCACGGGAACGTTATAAAAAGTATCCTATATTCTTCTCCTGGTTTTAAGCTACTTCCTCACCAATTTTCAGCCAAATCAGTTCAGCCATTCCTGAGTTATAAATAGTGTAACTAACACGACTTTCTTTTATATATAGAGATATGTATTCATAGGATGTTAATTCTATAGTAGATCTGTCAATTCTACAATAGATCGGCTGGCAAACTCACCACTTACTTGATTAAGTTAGCGTACCCTGTGTGCTACTGCATTCTGTAAGCTCGAATTATCACAGCATTGAAATAACTAAAATACTTCTTCACAGCGAAAGATCAGTGATAAAGTGAGGCCACGTCTAAGCATGAAGTGGAAACCTCTATTGTACTGAATAACGACTGCCCCACTCTTCAAACTGGAACTACCCATGCAAGCACACAATAGACTTACATCTCTCTATAGTACTCACCGTCACCACTAGATTAATCTAACGTTGTAGAAGACTACCACTATTATTCTACTAAGAAGAGTGAATTTTGTTCACTGTGCAACAGCAAATTGCCTAAGTAACTATAGCGGCAATTAAAATTGATTACACATAACTCGGTTTACATATGTAGGTACTCACATTTCACTGAAAATCAAAATGGAATCGGCATTCTTAGGAGTACATAAAATCATAGCGGTGTGACTTTTTTTATTGCTTAGTTGGGTGGATGAGCTCACAACCTACCTGATGTTAAGTGGTCACCGAAGCCCATAAACATCTACAATGTAAGACATGAGTTCTAAGGTCTCCGTTTTTTACAGTACAACGGCTGCCCCACCCTTCAAACTGAAAGGCATTATTGCTTCACGGCAGAAATAGGGTGGTGGTACCTACCCGTGTGGTCTCACAAGACTTCCTACCACCAATAACTACCACTAGTTACTATTGTGTTGAGACCCTCTCGGGCTTAGAATAATGCCCTCGTTCTTAAACTTGGGAGTAAATTAACAGAATCTCCTGTCTCGGTTGCTTGCGTCTTTCTTACTTACTTTGATAAAAACCTTCATTTCCTTGTCACAGCGGAAGACGGAGCAGCATTACGATCTATAAGAAAGGTCCGCGTAATCCGCAACACAAAACGAGAGGGTCTGATGAGGTCCAGGGTTAGAGGAGCTGACGCCGCAACTGCTCCAGTCCTCACCTTTTTGGACTCTCATGTAGAATGCAACGTACATTGGCTGGAACCTTTGCTGCAAAGGATCAAAGACGTAAGTAAAGAGAGTTATTGTTTTTTTTTGTTTTTTTTTGCTCCATTAATCATATCCGAACAGAGAGGCTCGTCCCGAAGTCCGTCTGGTGCCTCATAAGGATCACAACAATCCGGTTAGTTAGTGTTTTGCTCCACATAAGACGGTTAAAGGTTTTGTCCTACCTTCATTTGTGCCCTGGCCCTCTAAGTGTTTCGGGTCTCCCTCACATGTCGGCCTGGGGACCGGCGAAGGGGACCTAAGAAGACGGCGTGCAAGCTGCTCTGCACGCTTTTTATGCAAAAGCATCCGGGTGATGGAAGGCCGGCTATCCTCAACCCACGCTGGTTCTGACCCAGCGGGGTATTCCGAGGGTAGACCATTCTAACCGGCGCCATCTAGGCGGGCTTCGGATAGCCTGCTGACCGAGAGGGCTGGTGGTCGTGGCGCCGACGACCGCCAGTTCGGCGTCCCGAGGGGGAGGGTAATGGGAGAGATGTGCTCCGCACTAAAGGCTTCACTTTCCCCCCTTTGCCTTTTCATGAGTTCTGTCTCATGCGAGGTTTGGATGCTGGTTGTTGAGCGACAGGAGGTTTTAGTCGGTTCAACTCCGACATGCTCTGCCCTCCATCCCCAGTGGAGGGCGGAAGTCCGGTGATTTCCTCCTGACAAAAAAAAAAAACCTCCATTTGTGGTGAACATTGGAAACGCGCTATGAAATAAGCACTACAATCTTCATTCATTTCGTTCACTTTATATCAAGGTGTTACTCATCGAAAATCGTTCGTTGTTATACATTAACTGTCCTAAAAAAAATCAGTAATGATTTTATAGCACAGATTTTAGTTAATGGAGAATGAATCGCCTAATTAGTCTCTTCCACGAGATGGAGAAACAACCTGAGTTCTCCGCCGGATGCAGACTGCGCCGGATCGATTATTATTGCGAGCCTTGGGGAAGGCCTATGTCCAACGATAGATGTGCGTAGAATAATAAAAAACGTAGTTGACTTTTTTCAAGTTTCTTTTTTTTACAAATCTGTGTGAAAGTGATTTTGTTTACATGTAAATTTTATCACGAAAGTCCTCGAAATACGCAACTTTCATCTTTTTCGTATATTTGATGCGCGATTGACTTATAAAAAGGAAAAATTACACCTAAATTACAAAACATCAAGTCATAGCTTGGCGTATTACCGCCATCACCACCGATGGCGGTAATATGCCGACAGCTGTCATTCAATGAACGCAATCGGTGACTAATCGACTGATTATCTATTATGTTCCACACTAGAGAGTTGAATTAAGTCGTTTTAACTTGTTTACAACATTTATAAGAGTGGATACATACTGGTACACGAATTTATAACGTGTAATTTTATTGAATTTTGTGTTTTTTTAAATGAATAATTATGGAAATTATGGAATTAGGTACATAATTGATTATATTTGACATTAATAGATTAAGCATCAGATTTTTATCAAATCAAAGTTAATCTTAATTTCAAATACTATTCACCAAAAAAGTATTTATTCAAATGGAGTTTACGTACAAAAATCCACCAGTTATTTTTCCGCTTGTAATAGATATTGATATATCAAATTTACAAGAAGTACATTGCTTTATGTACCTAGATGACATAGTAGTAGTATTAAACTGTCGTTTCAAAAAACAAAATCTAAATTTGGATCTACAGGTGTAGAATACTCAAATATTAAATCTGAGAAATATGAAGATGCTCGTAAAGCTATTGCCTTAGCCACTTAGGTACTAATCGAAATGTAATCATCAAAGAATCGCCTGAAGTCAAACGAATTCTGTTCTGAAGTCGTGTAAAGATAATTATTAAAATTATCAGACGACACCTTACAATCAATCTTTGATTCCTCAAATTCGGAGAGTAAATTGAAATATTCACTTTTGTTTCTCGAAAGGAATTAATTTAAAACATGATACATTACAATTTTGTAACTCAATAATGCACGGAAGCTCAAATCAAAGAACGTAATTACGTTGTCCTATTAACCAAAAATAAAGTAAATTATCATTGAGATCATTCTGAATACGGTTTCTCAAAATTTTTAATCATAGTAATAACCTTCGGAATATCGTACAGCTCTCGAAATTACGATCAAAGTATTAATTTTTTCTATTTATAAATAATTTTAATTCTAACATTAAATATTTCAAGTCATCCAAACACCAATCTCTACGAGTGATGTCAAATGTGGTTAATCGTTATTATTTACGGTTACCGCGTTGTGTATTTTAAGTCAAAATGACATACAATGATAGTGTCGTCAACTGTATTTTGAAATATGTAAATTTGAAAAATTGTTTTCTGACCGTATTTTGACGTGACGTCTTATAATTCTATGGAGCCGGCTGCACAAACGAAAAACATGACTGATGCGGCGTTACCTCGCTCTGAGACGTTCCATTTAAGGCTTGAAGTGCAAACGAGAGCGCGCAACGAGCGACAAAGAGGCACAATCGGCCTCCGCGTTCGGCAGCGTTCGACACCTGTCTCTCTCCTGCTTGAGTGAGCGATGCATCCGCGTAGACAGCTGCTATACATTTACATGTTTTCGTCAAGTATGAAGTTCAGTGAAAAGCGAATGCGGTGTCAATTGTCCATACAAAATATCTATCAAAGAAATAAAATTAAAATTTTCTTTTGAAAAACGAAACCATTCCATCAGTATTTTCTTATGACGTTGTCACGTTCAACTATCGTCAGTAAACCGAATTTACAGACAACCGATTTTTTTTTCTTACGAAGACACTTTACTGAGCCAAAGCGAACATAACATACGAAACGGGTGTATTAAATACGATTGCACGTAATAAATGACGTTCGGTTTAATGGTATAATTAAGCGTTTATCGTAATCAACATAAAATACATCTAAGCACTGTCAGAAATTCGACAACGATTATTTTGAACATTAAATAGTGCTTCGTGCTCCCACAAGTTAACGCACGAAATGCCAAGTTGTGAAACACCCGGTAATCTACTTTACGCAATAGATTGATGGCATTATAACAACGCTGGTGAAATGCTAAGAATATAAATACGTTCACATTTATTTCAGTGCTATAACTTGGGACCGGGCTTAGAAGATGTGATACTATATTTAATATATTATTTATTTTAGTTATCGATGCTAAATAACTAAGGATAGAGTTAAGACTTTAATATTATATTATAGAGTATATAAAAATAAAATTGTTAACAAAAAGAAAATTAAGATATATAAATGAAATACTGCCTGAATAAAGGCTATAATAATAATAATAATAATAATAATAATAAGATACTATATGAATTTATTTATTACTACATAGTTTGTATGTACTGTATGTATGTATTTGTACTAAATGTATACGTACCGCCACATATAGAGAGAGATGGAGAAGTCTCTCAAAAGCCGCAACCAAGCAATAATACATACACAACCACGACCACTTCGCCAAGAGTGTACGACTGAAAAGAAGCAGAATTACTAGCTTAGGGCGTTTCATAATTTAGAACAATTTCGGTGGGTTTGCGAATAATGACAAAGAGAAAATCATCTACCGAATGTGTGATATTGCTTGGTAGACCGACGGTCCAAATGTTGTTGTTTGGAACATTAAATTACAAATTTATCTTCAAACTGAGTCGACTATTATCAAAGCCGGCAATGTGACTTTTGGACAATTATTGGTAAATCAGAAAAACGAATTATTGACTTTGTATTCCATTGGCAGTCACAAAACTCTTCTGAACGACATCTTAGATAAATAACAGGTTAACTATTAATCTTTATTTAATGCAGGTTTTGAACCGTATTCTTTGAAGGAGACGATTATATTCAAATCAAACTGTATTGACATATCAATCATTTTTTTTGTCCAAATGCACAGATTTCCACCTTTGATAATAGACGACTCAACTGTCGTAAGCGAGATTTAGGCATCTATCAAATATATTGTGTTGTATGACGGCTACCACTAAAATGGAAATCTATCTATTTTCCATCTTACTTACTGGTGATAGAACCTCTTGTGAGTCCGCACGGGTAGGTACCACCACCCTGCCTAATTCTACCGTCAAGCAGTAATGCATTTCAGTTTGAAGGGTGGGGCGACCGTTGTAACTATGCTGAGAGATATATACCTTAGAACTCATATCTTAAGGTGGGTGGCGGCATTTACCTTGTAGATGTCTATGGACTCCGGTAACCAGTCAACATCAGGTGGGCCGTGAGCTGGTCCACTTATGTAAGCAACAAAAAAATTATGTTTAGCTTTTATCCAAAAAGTTCAAAATAGTATTTCCTTCGGTTCTATCGAATCTTAAACATAATTAAAAATACTTTTACGGTTTAATCTCGTGTTTCTATTGTCCTAATTATATTTCCGTTCCTTCTAATACTTTCCAGTTTTAGTGGTCATGGTCTCACCGTCCGACCGACTCGTCTTTTATCATGAAAACTGTAAAGTTAAAGATACTGACTTTGGCTAAGGATCCAATCCGGACACCGTGACCATTAGTGTACTAATCACTCGACCAACAAGGCGTCAATAGCTTGACCTTCAAGATATATGATTCCACAAGTGTACTAGACCAGTCGAACGGTGACAGACGCGCTCTGTGTATAATGTCATGGCCTCAAAACACTACTAGAAATGTCTGAGCAACAAATAAACGTCCTTGACCGATTGGTGATTGTATCTAATCCGGATTGTTCACATATATAAAGGTAGATTTAGGTCTTAGGCTTTTTATGAGCTCAGTAAATCCAAGACTTCATCCCCTTGGAAACAACAAATGGATAAAATATAATTTGTAAATTAATACATACATTACTGGTGGTAGGACCTCTTGTGAGTCCACACGGGTAGGTACCACCACCCTGTCTATTTCTGCCGTGAAGCGGTAATGCGTTTCGGTTTTGAAGGGTGAGGCAGCCGTTGTAGCTATACTGAGACCTTAGAACTCATATCTCAAGGTGAGTGGCGGCATTTACGTTATAGATGTCTATGGGCTCCGATAACCACCATCAGGTGGGCTGTGAGCTCGTCCAACGACGAATGCAATAAAAAAAATAAAAAAAAATACGTTTTTTTTATTTTTTTTATTGACTTTGTAGGCAGACGGGCATACGGCCCACCTGATGGTGAGTGGTTACCGTCGCCCATGGACTTCAGCAATGCCAGGGGCAGAGCCAAGCCGCTGCCTACCGGTACCTACGTGATATTATGCCACGCAGACGCAGGTACCGCCATCCTCCCTGTCTCCGCAATAATGCGGTTATGTAATTAAGACTTTGACCTTACCGTTCAAGGTGGTTAGGTGGTGGCATTCATGTTGTGATGACATTTTACTTCATGGCCCAAGAGCTAAACCACCCATCGAGTTTGGTAGTTCAAAAATCGATTCAAACTCTAAGAAAAGTAAAAAACAATCCAAAGCCAAAGCAAAAAAGAATTTTTGTAAGAACATTCATTTGAAAACTAACTTTTCATTATTTCATTGCATTTATATTGTAAGTATTATATTATAAGCATTCTTCAGAACTATATTCAACGTTATTGTTAAAGTTGTTGGATAAACGTATTATTCATTATTTTTCATTTAAATATTGTAATAATTGTTAGGTTATAATTACTTATCGTAAAAATGAATATTTAAAAAAATTTAATTTTTTTTTTTTTTTATCTAGTATTTAAAAAAAAAAAAGACTTGCCCGCTGAGTTTCTTGCCAATTCTTCTCAGGACGGAGGCTGATTCTCGTGAATTGGCGGTAGTTCTTTTGACGTTCAACAAGTATGTACTTTCATTGATGTTAAATAAAACTTTTTTGATTTGATTTGATTTGATTTCTATACTAAATACTTTCGAAAAAGATTATATTAAATTGTTTTTAAATATGTAATGTAATAACATTTCATAATAATGAATATTATTACTATTATTATTATTACTTAATGACTATATTTCGATGCAAAACAATTGGATGCGAAATCTCATTATTATAATTGTTGAAAGTGAAATTTATTCGAACCATTTTTACGATCTTAACTGATAATATCCGTTTGAATAAAAATAAATGTCAACAATAAAACTGGTAATTTTCAAAATAAAATGAGATTTATCAATTCGAATGACAACAACCAATTGTAAATACAGTCAAACCTGGATAAGCGAGAGTTCAAGAGAGCACAATCTCATTCTCGCTTATAGAGGTTTCTCACTAACCCGAGTTTCTCGCTAATGCTCCCTCTGAATTTAATTTCGCGATTTCCCGGATTCAAACGCATTCACTATTTTAAGTTTATCACTTAATGGCAGTACTTTGATTTTCCGTTTTAACATGATGCAGAACAGAACTTTCCTTCGCAATTGATTAACAATAAACTGAGTAAGTCCGACAAAGAGGACGGTACACAGGCACACGGGTCCATTTTTTTTTTTTTTTTTTTATTGCCTTTGTAGGCAGACGGGCATACGGCCCACCTGATGGTGAGTGGTTACCGTCGCCCATGGACTTCAGCAATGCCAGGGGCAGAGCCAAGCCGCTGCCTACCGCTTAATACTCTCCATAAGCCTCGTTTGAAGAAGGACATGTCATAGCGCTCGGGAAACACCGTGGAGGGGAGCTCATTCCATAGCCGGATGGTACGTGGCAAAAAAGATCTCTGGAAACGCACTGTGGATGACCGCAGTGGCTCCAGGTAGTATGGATGAACTCTACTCCGGTGGCGGGCGGTGCGATGGTAAAAACGAGATGCTGGTATCATCTCGAACAATTCCTCAGAGCACTCCCCATGGAACATACGGTACAAAATACAGAGGGAACCGAAGTCCCTCCGCAGACCCAGAGGCTCCAATCGAAAAGAAATCGAATAAATAACAACGTTATTTAGTTCCACTTAATAGAATAGGTTCAATATTGACGAGAAAACAATACAAAAACAATGTTAAGAAGTTCCACGAAAGTTAAGAATGGGTCATAAAATAGCAGATGTTAAATTTGTAATTTGTTTTGTCATTTGTTCCTCCTAAATAATATAAATAAATAAAGCTCGACTGTCGCTTATAGAGGTATAGATAAGTAGCAGTCTCACTCACGGAGGTCCATGAGGCAAAAACGACTCTCTCTTACAGAGGTTTCTGTTTCTCGCTAATAGAGGTTTTAGGAGCTAAAAATGACGGGTCCTGGCTATTACTCTCACTTATAGAGTTTTCTCACTTATCCAGTTCTCACTTATCCAGGTTTGACTGTATATATTTTTTTTTCAAATAACTTTTACAGGCGCGTTTTTATTCGTCATGACTTTATCACCGATTCGGATTGCTGTCTTAGAATTCGGGAAACAATCGTGACGTAAGTCGGCGCTTTAGCTCTTTTCCAAATATCGTATTTCGCAATGCAAAAAAGGTCATTAAATATCTTAAACCATTTCAAATAAAAATATAATAACAGCACATCACGAAAACCTCTATTCTAATTTAGCATATATTTAATTGCTTTTAAGATTACATTAAGTTGTAGGATTATAAGCATTGATAGCTGTTCGTAAGCAAATAGAACGTGAATGTAACGAATATATCTTGAGACGATTAAAGGCTCAATTAGTTTGATCAAACACGCGTCCAACTCTTCAAATCGCTAAGCAATTTGATTGTACATATTTATAAAATAGAAAAAGTTGGACTGTGAGCATTTCGCTCATTCGGCGTCATTAAAGTAATCTCTCGATGGGCAATGGTTCGAAAATATATGTTTATTTTAACCTACAGATGTGAAGGGTTCATTAGTTTACAAAACGATCACAAACATTTTATTAATTATAGCTGACCCGGCAGACTTCGTAGTGCCTCAATCGATAAATAAAAGACCTAAACTTTTGTATAAAACAAACAAAAGGAATCCGTCCGACGGGGGACACATTAAAAGAAAAACAAAATTGTTATTTTTTTTTAAAATAGCATTTTCATATTTATTTACCTTTTAAACCTTCTCTGGACTTCCACGAATAATTCAAGACCAAAATTAGCAAAATCGGTCCAGCCGTTCTCGAGTTTTAGCGAGACTAACGAACAGCAATTCATTTTTATAAATATAGTTAATTAATGAATACATCAGCTGATAAAGTCCAAAATATATATATTATGTTTAATGTTAGAAAAAACGTATCAACTTGTCTACTTCATTCACTTCGGTCAGTAGGAAATCGCATTATTTCAAGGCTGCTTACAGAATCGCTCGACCGGAAACTGTTACGGCATCGCAATAAAAATACTTTGCATTATTGCAACCCGAGCCCCACTTGACTCAACTTGAAGTGCACTATATATTGGGGGCTGGTGCAAGACAAGCGCGACGAGCGATTCTCAAACGCAAAACCTTGTTGTTTTAAATTCAGGAAATACTTACGTCCGGGTTTTCTTTTCTTTTCATTTGACACATTGAAACGGTTTCTTTTTTTCAATTAAAAAATTCACACTTCACCTCCGATCAAAATTTAATGGGGACACTCAATGACATTTTCCAGTTTCCAATTTTAAAATAGTTGAGAATTTTCGTAGTGATTATCGAAAATGTTGCTTCTAATAACGGTATTTTTTGTTAGCATGTAAATTTATTTTCCGACCTATTTGCTAGTCACCTAAGACACTATTCCAGCTACGCTCGGTCGGGATACGTGGAAGCTATCGTAGCATAATTGTGACCGATGTGAAATACATGGTAGTTTCAGGTGTGAGATCACAATGCGCGATACCACCATCAGCATAATACTGATTCTCGTGTCAGGGGCGTCACACGACTGTTGCCATCCTTCTTTGTTTTTTTATTCGTATAGTATTTTATTTTCTTAAAGTATGACGAAGAAATCATGTGTGCCAGTATAGCTTTAGGTAAAGCAATCAAAGGCGATATTCATATTCATGTCTATGAACATCGACTTATTCAATAATTTTTTTTATTTATTTTTAATTGCCTCAACATACTAACTGTCATGGACGTAAGCAATAAAACGCTGCTTACTAACTAGACAGTACGTCCGATATCCGACTAAATCAATAGACTTTACATGCTCTAATTGTAAACGAAAAAAATCGAATTTCACAATTCTTGTGACTTGTACTATAGAAAAATTGCTCAATCAAAGTGAACGGAAGACGCTTCACGTTGTGCAAGGACTATGGGTCCGTTCACGTCGCATTGCACACGCCATTCGGTGGCATCGACTTGACAACTTCTATGCTCTGTGTGCTTAGTGCGAGTTTTTTAACGTTCTCGATAGCGTAAAAGTTAGCCCAATTTTGTATGCAGTTAAAACAGCGCCCCTAGCGGCAAACGTAGGCAAACGATCCAACTCCATACAAATATGAGCTAACTTTTACGCTATCGAGAACGTTAAAAAACTCGCACTAAGCACACAGGTACTCCGACAGTCGTGTTGCAGATCACGTGATAACTGATAATGACGGGCTACCGAGGTTAGACTCTTACAGAGTTTTTATTGCACTAAAAGCTTAGCTCACCATATTAAGGGTTCACCAGAGGTCACAGTACAATGTCGCCGTCCACCTTAGTATATATTATATGTTACGGTAAAAGTAGATATTGCGACAAATGTACACATTTTCCGGTAAATGTGCACATTTGCCTCCTCGTTTGGGTAATGTGCATTCAACTAACATTTACAATTTCAAAGAAGGGAAACGTACATTGAATTCACAATGACCATGTCGTTTTGGTAAATGTGAGTATGGTATACAAGATATGAAATCGCAAGTGCTATTAACGTGGCGCGCATGCGCATGCGCACATCTAACCTAACCTAACCTAACCTGCAACATATTATATTATAATATGCAAAGAAAAGTATGTTTTGTTTGTCATTTACATTTTTTAATTAAAATAATTTTCGTTATTAAAGCCTTTTGTATTATATTTATTTAGATATTTTTTTTACTGCAACAACATTATTAATTTATTTGTATTTACTGTAACTTTTCTTAAAGCATGAAGGTAAGAGTATACATTTACCAAAACGTGAAGGCAAGAGTACACATTTCCTGTGAAATGTACATATACATTATATTCAGTTCACATATACCTAACTTTTTGGCAAATGTCCACATTTACCGGTAAAAGTGTACATTTCCCAAGAGTGTACATTTACCGTAACATATTATACACACATACAAGCCTCAACTAAGTCGTTTCAATGCACGATTGCTTCGCGGCAGAAATATACAAAATAGCGGAACGTTTTCATTGAGGCTCACAATACCAGGAAATGCGATAACATTACTTTGGTATAAATCTCAAACAACACTGCTGCTCATTTCCTGATGAAGGCATTTAACAACTTTTACTTACGGGTAGTTATGGGAGACTTATCCTGGGCGATCAGCTTATGAACAATTATTTTAAGGCCACTCTAGACCCTTACCCCGTATTTTATTGTATACTACCACTGAATTTCTGAATTTCTTTATTTGTACGCCACCTGTTTATTTGGATGATGTTTCTGACCATATGTTTTTTGGTACAATTTTTCCTTATTAGGGAAAGGCAAGGGGATCTAAGCCCATAGATGATACACTTAATATTTATGAATATTTTAGACTTATGACATTGACTCAAGTGTCAATAAAGTTTCATCTTAATCGAATCAAAAGAGAACGAACAGTAACTCATTTATTGTTAATAAACATAAGTATTTTATTTTAATTTAATAAACATTATTTTAACAATATAAAAGTCTCCGTTTTGTTATAGGTGATATTAGAACGGTATGTTATTGTAAAATTGCATGTACGAATGTAACAAAAAACCTTAGTACAAAAATAATGCAATACGGTTCGTTATACAAGATCATCATTTTACAATCTCCTTTCGTAATACGAAGTAGTTTCGATACGCTCAGATTTTTTTTATTCATCCATATTCGCGTCTGAAAGGCTGCGAATGTTTGTTCTTTTTCTACCTATTTCGTGATAGCCTAAGGGCTATTCCAGCTACGCTATGTCTAGTAGGTGAGCTAACGGAGCTCAACCTGAGAGAGCGTGCTAACACTGACCCTAGCAAGAGCAGTTCTTTTTTTTTCCTACCTATGCTGATAGCCTTGAGAGGCTATTTCATCTTCTCCTTGACGTGTAGGTGAGCGAAACCGGGAGTTCCCGTGAGTGAAACCGGGAATGTTGCTAACACTGGCCCTAGCAAGAGCAATGCTTTTTTTCCTGCCTATGCTGATAGCCTTGAGAGGCTACTTCAGCTTCTCCTTGGCGTATAGGTGAGCGAAACCGGAAGTTCCCGTGAGCGAAACCGGGAGTTCCCGTGAGTGAAACCGGGAGTGTTGCTAACACTGGCCCTAGCAAGAGCAGTCCCTCGCAAAATCTACCACCGGATCGGAAACGCGACCCACTGAGAAGATCCGGCGAGAAACTCAGTGGGCTGTGTCTGTGGGTTAATTCACTCGTTGCGCCCTCCGTCGCAAGCGACGGACTCGACGAGGACGGCTACCGGTGCTTGTGATACCTAAAAGCACCGTTAATGGATCAGAAGGATTCGTAATGACGCGTTTACCATTCGGTCTACAGGATCGGGTATGAGAGCAGGGCTTTGCACAATTACCACTATATCGGAATCGCAACCCACTGAGAAGATCCGGTGAGAAACTCAATGGGCTGTGACCACCAGCCAGACATGTGTAGTAATAAAACGTATGTAAGTTTGTATAATGGATTTTGGGCGACATTTACTGATAATGAAATAGAATGCGCCCTACCCCAGAATACGCCATAGGAGTGAGAGCTTCAAGAGTTTGTGAAGGAAAACGATGTTAAGGATAGAGCATCGCTAATGATGAAATAAATAAGTTAAGGCCATAGGTTCTAAATGCTTTCGGTTTGAAGGGTGGGGAAGCCGTTGTAAATATACTTGAGACCTTAGAACTTATATCTCAAGGTGGGTGGCGCATTTACGTTGTAGATGTCTATGGGCTCCAGTAATCACTTAACACCAGATGGGCTGTGAGCTCGTCTACCCATCTAAGCAATAAAAAAATTCTGTAATACTTTCCAGAAGTTATCAATGCGAACGGTATATTTTTCAATCGGCTTTTAAAAAAAAAGAAGCAGATCTCTACTCACTAAAGACAGCAATGGTTCGTTTAACTAATATTATTATAATAATTCTGAAATAAAATCTGACGCTCTGGAAAACCTGTTAGACTATGTTAATATGATGCGACATTAATTCTAGTGTGTAACAGTTCAATGTCAACGATGATCCAATCGGTATTCGATTTCACACAAGTTATCGAAAATAGCTATTCCAAAATATTTTGCAATAAAAATAAAATCGAAAATTATTTTTATTTTACCTAAATGATAAACGAGCAGAATATTATATTTCGTAATACAATTTGATCAGTATTATTAGGTATTAAATGGTACACTATTTATATTTTTTTATTTATTGCATAGGTGTGTGTGTGGACGAGTTCATGGCCCACCTCTTGTTAAGTGGTTACTGAAGCCCATAGATATCTACAAGGTAAATACTGCCACCTACCTTGAAATACGAGTTCTATCGTCCCAGTATAGTTAGTACAAGGGCTGCCCCACCCTTCAAATCGAAACGCATTACTGCTTCACGGCAGAAATAGGCAGGGCGATGGTACCTACCCAGCGGACTCACCAGACGTCCTACCACCAGTAACGGTCCTGTAATGTTTTTTTTTAATCCTACCTAATTGCTTGTAGCCTAAGAGGCCATTTCTGAAAGAATTCTTAGCCTAAGAGGCAATTCCTCTCAACCTGAGAGAATTTGCTAACACTAGCCCTAGCAAGAGCAGTGCTTCGGAATCTACCACCGAAACGGAATCGCCACCTATCGAAAAGAGCCGGCCAGAAACTACGAGCTGTGTCTATGGATTAGTTCGCTCGTCGAGCTCTTCGTCGTAATCGAAGAGGTTCAGTTATATGTACATTCATACATTTCAACATTATAATGCGGTCTATAAGATAAACTATTTATTTCATATACTCTTTTTTTTATTTTATTGCTTAGGTTGGTGGACGAGCACACAGCCCACCTGGTGTTAAGTGGTTACTGGAGCCCATAGACATCCACAACGTAAATGCGCCACCCACCTTGAGATATAAGTTCTAAGGTCTCAAGTAAGTTACAACGGCTGCCCCACCCTTCAAACCGAAACGCATTACTGCTTCACGGCAGAAATAGGCGGGGTGATGGTACCCACCCGCGCGGACTCACAACAGGTCCTACCACCAGAAATTACAAAAGTACAAATACTCGTACATACATATCGTCTTCTCGCATTAAAACTGTCTAATCTCAAGACTTACTAATTTTACGGGAGAACGTTTTAAAGGTTTATTAACATGTAATAATTTTAATATTAATCATCTTTGCAACATTTATTTTTTGCCAGTTACATTATCTGTGTTTTAAAGTATGATAAAATTATGTATTATGTATTATTTGTGTAGTAAAATTATATATTATAAAGTTATGTATGTAGTAGTCAAGACATAGGTAAATTAAAAAAAAAAACTAAAACGTAACTACGCTCTTTTGACAGTATTTATGAGAAAAATACCGGTGATACCAAATGATTCCGCATATTAACTCAATTTCGAATATTTTTGGAAATTGTACACTTTTAATGCAAAAAGACGATATGTATATGTACACAGCGCCTTAATAGTGTTGAAATACAGGCGGACATACAAAAATAATGTCCTTAAAATAATTCCGTTTTTTAATTAAGGTACTACAGAAAACCATAGTATATTTAATATGAAATTTTTACCACCTAAAAATATGAACACGTTCAAGGTCATTGACGTTGTAAACCACTATTAGCGCTATACTAAAGAAAAGCTATATTTCAGTTTTGTTAATAATACAAACAAAAACATATAGTTTGTTCCACCGATCTTACCTTCTAGTATATTCTCTGATCGCCAAAAACAGCTACAGTTTCAATGACTGGTCGTACAAATATTACTTACACATATTGTTTATATATTATTATGCACTAAATCGTATGATAGTTCAAAATAATTAATTAAAAACATTATTTAATTTTCTAAATATATGATCAGAGACGTGAAGTACATGTATTATTGAAACAAAAAGAAAATTAATAGTATTTTTTTCACACCGGGCGATGATAAATCACCTTTGCTCATGATAGAGCAATGCCAGGGAGAGATAAACCAAACCTATTTTGAAGATATATCACTCAGGAAACACCATACAGGGAAGATCATCCCGGAGCTCAAAATTGGACCGCTTGCTTACCTATTGCTAGTAACCTCGTGGGGCTATGCTAGCTTCAACGAACGTCTAGGCGAGCTCACAAGACTCAGCCTATTCTTTGCTAAAATCTGCCCTAGCAAGAGCAGTGCTTCGTTCTTGAAGCAAGATCATCCTGGAATCTGCTCATTCAACATATTGAAGAATTTCATCTTTCACTAGAGCATGATAGAGCAATAATGAAAAGATATTTATAAAATCCTTATACACTCTTTGCCGCATAGAAAACACAATCATGATTTAACAATTAAATACTGAATTATAATTAAATCTGCACTTTACAATCACCTTTCATTTCCGTTTGATATAATTGTTACTCGCATTTTGTTTTTGAAACGATCAGCAGCAACATTTGGCTTAATATTCAGCGTCCGTTATACAATCCTCGGTAATGCACGCACACGAGTCTAGCTATAAAGTAGCTATAGCGTTAAGTGTAAGACGGCCCTAATGTCCGAAACGATGGCGCAAACTAATAAACAGGTTAAATTACGCTTGAAATTGCTTCGAGCGGAATTTAAAGCAAATCGCTTTCAATTCCCTTTGACATCGTTTATATTTAAACCGTTTTAATTTGAGTTCGTCTTTCTGCGATTAATTTTCATAGATTTAATAATACTAGAGGTCCCGCAGTAGTCGAAATTCGACTATAATTAATTGGAATTGTCAGTTTGTACACTATTATGATTGTATTTTATACTTCTATAATCACAAATTTCGCCAAGACTACACTATAAAAAATATTAACAAAGACAAACAATATTTAATCTCACTTTGACAACAGACGTCAAGAACCAAAGTTTGACAATAAATAGTATGCATGCGTGTGTGCGTCAAATACACGGTATGTAGTGTGTGTAATGTTTTCTTTATTGATTTAATGTATCTTTTACGCATTATTTAAAAAAAAATATTAGCATTGTGCACTTCTTCTCTATAATCTCTATAAATGTGGGAAATTTCATACTCCTCCGTCCGCGCAATTTTCGTAAAAAGGTATACAAAGTTTTTGCTTCACGTATTAATATATAGATGATTTTAAAATTTAAATGAACCTTGGAATTGTTTAAAAAGCAATTTACGTAACATAATATAATCTATTTATTGGTAACAAGAAAATTACAACACGTTTTTTATTTACTAAGATACCACTTTTACTTACAGTATGTAATAGACGAGAAATTAAATCAACATGGAGGTGATCCGATCATTTCTTTGGGCACGACCCAACCCGAGCTATTCTAGCAGTAATGAGTTACACGTCTGACCTTCATCCGACTAAAGCGACTGGTATCGAAATTCACAAGCCTTTTTACGATTAATTATGAAGCAATTAACTGACCATATTATCTTGTATTCGATCAAAATAAAACATGTTTTATTTAAATAGTATAATCATGAGAACAGCGGTAATTCCCTCTCATTAGAGAACACGAAAACATAGACTTATGCAAGTACTAACTTTCGGACTTTTTGACGGGAACGCGAGGAGTGAAGTTCTGTGATTTGTTTTATTTTGTCTATTTAATATTGCTTCAGGTTTAAATGTGTAATAGTTGTGGTTTAATATCTGTGTTCGTACACATATGTGGAAAAATGAAAGAAAGCCGCTGCACGTAACTTCTAGGGATCCTCTAAAAAGGCCACTGATAAAATTTCAGTAAATGACCACCATTTTACTGAGATTATATTTCATCCCATATTATGTCTCAAATTAATCATCTTCATTTCATTTCATTTTATCATTTTTCAGAAAAATAAGAATATAAATTAAAATAAGACATGACTTAATGGTCTTAGTTACCAGGTCATAAAATTCCTTTAAAAAAAGTACTAACAATCCGCGCGCAACTTTGCTCATGCGGATTATTACCCTCTGAGGGGTAAAAAAAATTATACCTATATATACATATACTTTTAGTAGTAACTGCCAAAATTTTTAATTTTACTGCGGCTTAAGCTCTTCGCTAATGAATCGCCCAGTTAACCTGTCAAGTGGATACATGGACGTAATTAAGTAATGTGTCGATTGACAAACAAACCTTTTCAATGCGCTTCTGAAATTCACTGCAACATTCAAAACAATTTTTTTTTCTTACCTATGCTGATAGCTTTGAGAGGCTTTTTATTATTGATTAGATGGGTGGACGGACAAGCTTACAGTCCATCTGGTGTTAAGTGGTACTGGAGCCCATACACATCTACAACGTAAATGCGCCACCCATCTTGAGATATAAGTTCTATGGTCTCAAGTATAGTTACAACGGCTGCCCCACCCTTCAAGCCGCATTACTGCTTCACGGCAGAAATAGGCAGGGTGCTGGTACCTACCCGCGCGGACTAAGGCTATTTCAGCTTCGCCCTAACATGTAGGTGAGCTCACGGGGCTCAAACCGGAGTGTTGCTAACACTGACCTTAGCAAGAGCAGTGCTTCGCTGAATCTACCACCGGATCGGAAACGCGACCCACTGAGAAGATCCGGCGAGAAACTCACTGGTCTGCACAAATCAATATTCGAGTATGACTTCGTTGAAAGTCTCATATTCAGGTCACGAGCAGCGAGTTCTTTAAACGGCCTTGACATTTCGTTCGGTCGGCGATAAGATTTCCGCAATGTTCCACTTAAAACTTTTACTAGTGAAGGCAATCCTTGTAGAGCTGCGTACGGTATTTTAAACATTTTAATGGAATTACAAACGTATGTATGTATTGTATGCTTGGTGAGAGTAATCCGGTCACCGTCCTCTTCGAACCCGTCGCTTGCGACAAAGAGCTCGACGAACTGTTACGACGATTTATTAGAAAAGCTTTTTAAAAAAAGAACTTTATTTAATTCTAATAATTAAAACATTTGAAATTAACAATTGGAATTAATTGGGGCAAGTGTCACCGGGAGCGCGGTTAGAATTGAACTGCGTGATCTATCGGCAACCTAACTATGCTGCATTATGTCGTGCACCTTACATTGCAATTTTAGGTACATTAAAAATATATAACAGAGCGAATTAACCCACAGACACTGCCCACTGAGTTTCTCGCCGGATCTTCTCAGTGAGTCGCGTTTCAGATCCGGTGGTAGATTCTGTGAACCACTACTCTTGCTAGGGCCAGTGTTAGCATTTCTCCGGTTTGAGCCCCGTGAGCTCACCTACACGTTAGGGTGAAGCTGAAATAGCCTCTCAAGGTTATCGGCATAGGTAGGGAAAAAAAGAGAGTTTTTTAACTTCTTGATCGCGTAAACGTTAATTCAAATTGGTATGGATAGATCGCACTCGCACTAGTAGTAGGACGTCTTGTAAGCCCGCACGGGTAGGTACCACAACCCCGCCTATTTCTGCCGTGAAGCAGTAATGCGTTTCGGTTTGAAGGGTGGGGCAGCCGTTGTAACTATACTGAGACCTTAGAACTTATATCTCAAGGTGGATGGTTCATTTACGTTATAAATGTCTATGGGCTCCAGTAACCACTTAACACCAGGTGGGCTGCTAGCTCGTCCACCCATCAGAATAAAAAAAAGCACATAGGTCAGATTTGCGGGCTATCAAATCCAGAATATATTGGTACTTCAATATACTGCTACGTGGGTAGTAAAACTATTCGTATCTAGCCTCCTGGCTGTTTATCTAATACCTCCAAATTCCAATTTTAAATACAAGTGACAAGGCATGTTGCGAATTGGGAATCAATCAATCAATGGGAACCTGGGCCTCGAATCTATCCAGAAATACATGAAGTCACCGTCGGAACGGTACTTCGATAAGGCTATGCGTCATGATAATCGCCTTATCGTTGCCGCCGCTGACTACTCCCCGAATCCTGATCACGCAGGAGCCAGTCACCGTCGACGCCCTAGACACGTCCTTACGGATCCATCAGATCCAATAACCTTTGCATTAGACGCCTTCAGCTCTAACACTAGGAGCAGGCTTAGGGACCCCGGTAACCGTACTCGTCGAACTCGACAAAGAGTTCGCCGTGCAACCTAACCCATGAATCAGCTCGCTGAGTTTCTCGCTGGATCTTCTCAGCGGGTCGCGATTCCGATCCGGTAGTAGATTCATTCGCGAAGCAATTGCTCTTGAGTTGTTAGGTCTCGTTCGGAGGCGCTCGGGCAGTTGTTAGCAAATCCCGCCCCTCTTGGCTGAGCCTTTGCTGCCCAAAGCCGTTCTCGTCTGGACATAATATATCGGAACACCCAGCGATTACAAGCCATAGAGAAGCACCCACCGTGGATTTAATATCTTTTGATCTTCAAACATGATGGATCATAAATATTATTATGATAATTTATTGTCGATTCGTTATGCTCCAACACGATATTAGGCAACGATCTTTTAATAGATACTGTATATTCGAAACACGAATTAAGTGGTCAAAACTAATAATTACATTTATTTTATTTATAAACCTCATTTTATTGAGAATATACCTTTTTGATTAAGAACTACACGTCAATCTGTACGATGTAAAAAATCCTCTTGAAATTCTTAAAAATACTTGTATTTTATGTGTATACGCGGTTCCGTTGTGAATCTATGAAAGTGTGAATATGGTATCTAAAACTGTGCTTAGCAAATGATATTACAAAATATACCAAGTGCCAGGTCTAAAATACCGGTCTCATATTCCAGGACCCAACCCGCGTCGTGTGTCCAGTTATAGACGTGATCAGCATGGACACCTTCCAATACATCGGAGCGTCGGCGGACCTGCGAGGTGGCTTTGACTGGAACTTAGTCTTCAAGGTGAACCAGATTACTTTTACTTTCGGTGCTATATTGATTTCATTAATGTTTGAATGAGCAAATTTAAGCTCAAGCGACGTTCCAAAATGGCAACATATCTAAGCCTACAACTGTATCCAAAATTGTAATTAAGTAGTTGACTTGGGCTTTTATATCCTTGAATCCGGATTCGATCTGGCTAGATTTCTTGTGTAGGAGTCATTTTGTGATAAATATTTGATGTAGGTCATTTGTGTTTCCGGCGATTTACTGAAAGTAAATTGATCTAGGGAAAGACAACCGGAAAATCATGTCAAAGCCACAAAAAGGATACAGGATTAACCCGACAATCACCCAGCGTGGGTCGCATATAGATTGCGAGGGCGCATATACAAACTAGGCCCTAGACATTCCTCTGTATTTAAGCAAATATTTCTCAATTCTGGAAGAGTACATTCTATGATGTGCAGAAAATATTCCCAAAGAAAAAAAGTCATGTTATTACCTGGATATGGGCCTAAACCTCTAACACCCCTGGGAAATCGCAATAGATTCATGTTGCAATGACGAGTGGGCTTATAGTGCCTCCTCCTTGGAAACAATATTAAAAATAACTAGAGTGGCTATAAAACTTTTTTAATGGCAATATTAATTTTAAATCGGTTAGTGACGCAATTTATTAAACATGTCCTCCTGTATTCTCCTTAAAGATATGATTAGAATGGTAAATCTGAAATAATACGAAATCTGTAACAATACGTCGAATCTAAAGACGTATACAGTAATTCAACCTTAATGGATCGTAATTATTAATATGATAATAATATAGTCGATTCGTTATGGTTTAAGATGAGATTATGCAACCATTTGTCAACAGATCCGTACAATTATCAACAGTGATCAAGGCGAACAGCCACGCATTTTTGTGTACTCAATTTTTTGAACCTTGTATTACATATTTATGTTTCTTTATCGCAGGTTTGAAACAACGGAATTGTTTTTCCGTTTTAAATGTAATTTATTTTTCTTTCGCGAGCTGTAGATACTAATCCGAATTGTCGTAAATTACAGATACTTTTGGTATTTGATCGTATATTTAGATACACATTTAAACGGAAAAGCGACAGTAAAAAAAGACAGACACATAAATTCATAAGATTTAACGTGAGAGAAAATGAGATAGCAAGCATTATATAGTGTTTCTTATATTCGTGGTTCTCTTTGTACTCTGCTTCGATTTTTACTTAATACATTCTAAAGAATTCAATAATTATCAAGTTTTGTATCACTATGACCATTACATTTATCCTCTGCCCGAAATTTTACGTTCGTGGTCATTATCTTGAAGCCAACATTTTTGAAGGTTTCACTTCTGAAAGTCTTCACTTCTTCTTCTACCACATGTGAATTGCACAATGTTTTTTTTTTTATTCAATTCAGAATCCACTTTTTGTTTTTCTTCATAGTCACCTGATTGTTTACTGTCACTATGGAAATTTCTTGCAGTGGGAATACTTATCGCATACGGAACGTAGCGCCCGTCTCACTGACCCCACTCAAGTAATCCGGACCCCCATGATAGCCGGTGGACTGTTCAGCATGGACCGACTTTACTTCAACAAGCTCGGAAAGTACGATATGAAAATGGACGTGTGGGGAGGAGAGAACTTGGAAATTTCATTCAGGTAATATTGTTTTTTTTTTTACTTTTTTTTTTAATTTTTTTATTTATTTCATTTACTTCAGATTTTGCATCCATATTACACTTCATTACACTGCATTAACATTTCATTTATACTAGAATTAAATAAAAATAATAACTACAATCTCGGACTAAAACAAAAGCAACAATTAATAATAATAATAAAAAAATCAAATAATAATAATAATAAAACAAAAACTCAAAATTAACATGAAAACTACCTTAACTTAGTATATATACTCAGGTAATCTTGTTATTGATAGAAACAGATTCCTTCTAGAACCGTCCCAAATAGGGATTGCGCGAAAACTTAGTGACAAAGTAATCGGACGCCTGATGCAACAGTTGCGAATGTGCTCAAATGTGTTCAAATCCTGTGAGCAGGCACCGCATTTTCTAAGGAAATACGTACTTAACAAATGTTCACGACCACTTCCACAGTGAAGAAATAAAATCGTGTAATAAAAATCAAACCCGTAAAAATTTTTGTTTGTATAATTCCTGGTGGTAGAACATCTTTTCGATGCCTCCAATGAACACCAACTCCGAACAACGAAAAAGTTGATAAAATCTTTATTATTGCAGATATATTTATATTTTTTTTTGTGTGTAACTAGTTGATTTACTCTTGCTTCGAACCCCATCAATAATGATTTGTAATACTTTTAAAATAGTGAAGCGATTTGCGTGAAAAACGAAAATTTCAAAATTTTGAGTTAGAGTAGTGTTCATTGGAGGCATCGTTTTGAGCTCGCACGATTAAGTAACATCACCCGGTCTATATCTGATTTTTTTTCCTGCCTATTCTAGTAAGCTCCAGGGGTTATTCTAAATTCGCCGAATCAGTAGGTAAGCTCACAGGTCTCAAACCTGACGACGTTGCTAACACGAACCCTAGCAAGAGCCATGCTTCGCAGAATCTACCACCGGATCGAAAACGCGACCCACTGATAAAATCCGGCGAGAAACTCAGTGGGCTGTGTCTGTGGGTTAATTTACTCGTCGAGCCCTTCGTCAGAAGCGACGGGTTCGACGAGAACGATAACCGGTGCTTGAGGTACCTAAAAGCACCGTTAGTGGATCGGGAGAATCCGAAATGACGTATTTTGGGCGACGTCGACTGGTTTCCATTCAGTCCGCATGATCTATTTCTATTTCTGTAATAAAGCAACAATGGTGTGGGGCAATTGTTATACTTAAAAACTAAGACTTTAAACTCATGTCACTGATAAAAGCTTATAATATGAAGTATACTGTCATCTGCACCTTTACGCTCAAATAATAACACGTTTAATTTTTTTTATTATTTTTCATTGCAGAGTTTGGCAATGCGGAGGCTCCCTCGAAATCGTGCCCTGTTCCCGTGTGGGTCATGTCTTCAGGAAACGCCATCCGTATACATTCCCCGGCGGCTCCGGGGCGGTATTCGCGAGGAATACCAGAAGGGCGGCCGAAGTCTGGATGGACGATTACAAAGAACTATACTATAGATCTCAACCACTCGCGAAGCAAGTCGACTTTGGAGAGTAAGTCTTAAGTCCCTCAACGTCTCCTAAAATATAAGAAACCATTTTTACTCGTATCGTGCGATCTTACTATAGCTGTGTTCAAATCCTTTATGCAAGCAAGTTCATGAATGCCTGCAACAATGAAGGATTTACTGGTGGTAGGACTTCTTGTGAGTCCGCGCGGGTAGGTACCACCGCCCCACCTATTTCTGTCGTGAAGCGGTAATGCGTTTCGGTTCGAAGGGTGGGGTAGCCGTTGTAACTATACTGAGACCTTAGAACTTATATCTTAAGGTGGGTGGCGCATTTACGTTGTAGATGTCTATTGGCTCCAGTAACCACTTAACACCAGGCGGGCTGTGAGCTCGTCCATCCATCAAAGCCATAAAAAAAAAACCACACAAAAAAAAAAAAAAAACTTGGCTCTAAAACCCTATATATTTATAATCTCAATCAATTGTCGTAGCATATCCGAGCGGGTCACTTTACGCGATAAACTGCACTGCAAGCCGTTCCGTTGGTACTTACAACACGTGTACCCTGAACTCAAAATACCAGCACAATTAGGGGGACCTCATCCTATAAAACAAGGAATAAGATGCCTAGACACCATGGGACATCTGGTCGACGGGACAATAGGTAATGTACTCTACTAACAACTTTCAAAACTATTATTTTAGATTCTTTTGACGTAATCGTGGCCTAAAGGATAAGACGGTGCATTCGTATCGAGCGATGCGATGTGCCGGTGTTCGAATCTCGCTAGCAGGCACCAATTTTTTTTACGAAATACATGCTTAACTAAATATGTTCACAAATGACTTCCACGGTGAAGGAATAACATCGTGTTTTTTTTTAATTGCTTAGATGAGTGGACGAGCTCACAGCCCACCTGGTGTTAAGTGGTTACTGGAGCCCATAGACATCTACAACGTAAATGCGCCACGCACCTTGAGATATAAGTTCTAAGATCTCAATACAGTTACAACGGCTGCCCCACCCTTCAAACCGAAACGCATTACTGCTTCACGGCTGAAATAGGCAGGGAGGTGGTACCTACCCGTGCGGACTCACAAGAGGTCCTACCACCAGTATAATAAAAATCGAACGCAACAAAATTTTAATTTGCGTAATTACTGGTGGTAGGGCGTTTTGTTGGCCCGCATAGGTAGGTAGCACCACCCTTCCTATTCCTACCATGAAGAAGTTAATGTGTTTCGGTTCGAAGGGTAGGGCAGCCGTTGTACTGTTAAAAGTGAAACCTTACATCTCATGTCTCAAGGTGAATGACGGAAATTACTTTGTTAATGCCTATGCTCTCTGGTGACCAATTGACTCCAATAAACTTTATACTAAGCAATAATGAGATTCACATTCAACTAGTCACATTCGACGTTCAAACAGTTGTTGTTGTTTTAGTCCTAAGGTACCCCGCTGGTACATAGGGCACTCACAAGCTGTTTCCACTTGACCCTGTCTTGCGCTTGCTCCTAGACATCACTCCAGGTCATGCCAGCAGTCCTCATCTCACTCTTCACGGTCCATCGCCAAATGTCTGAGTGTTTCACTGGTGGTAGGACCTCTGGTGAGTCCGCGCGGGTAGGTACCATCGCCCTGTCTATTTTTGCCGTGAAGCAGTAGTGCGTTTCGGTTTGAAGGGCGGGGCAGCCGTTGTAACTATACTGACAGCTTAGAACTTATATGTCAAGGTGGGTGGCGCATTGACGTTGTAGATGTTTTTGGGCCCCAGTAACCACTTAACACCAGATGGGCTGTGAGCTCGTCCACCCATCTAAGCAATAAAAAAATTAATAAAATCCTCATTTGTGTTCGACAGGAATGTATCCTTGCCATTACACGGGAGGCAATCAGGGATGGCTCTTCGAAAACGGCCTCATCCGACATCACAGTCTCTGCGTCTCCTTGTCCAACGAGGATCGTGTCACAGCAGTATTAGCACCCTGCGACCCTTCAGACGACGCCCAGCTCTGGACACGGAAGGGTCAACTCATAAGACACGAGAAACTAGACGCGTGCTTAGATACGGAACGCACTGATCTATATCTAGAACAATGCGACGAAGACAAACCGAGTCAGCAATTCACCTTTTAAACTCCACTGATCCAAATATTTAAGTGGTTTTATATTTGACGTGTAATGAATGACGTTACTTGTAGGAGATATGATTTAGGAATCAGGTTTTCGGATAGACAGACGTGAATGATTTATTACAAATTAGTTTTAGGCTTCAGTTAATACATCAGATATGACAATGTTAAATCGAGTTATAAGCAATAAATATGTTTAAAAACGATAGAGCTATGATTGTCTAAGCACGTACAAAAGTACTTAGTGATCTTGAAATAATAATACATAAAACATTAATGTGATAGTCGGGAAATTTTAAATATGACGTAACTTTCAATGTTTTGATATATCTTCAGCTATTAAAAAATAAATCTATAAAACATATTAATCCGGTTAATCGAGATGTAGTACCACAAGTAATTATTAACAAATATATATAAATTAAAAACAATTAATTCACGGAAGGATTTCTATTGTAAAACTACTGTCTACATGAATTGCTATTTATGTGTTTACACTTTTATATCGCGTACTTAAAATTATTGTATAGGTGCTCTTAGATCGTATAAAATATAAATAGGCGCCGTATCTAAAACAATTTGAAGGCGCCCTTTGATTTCTTGTTTGTGAGAATCATAATTACGTGAAACATATTTTTGTCTCGAATTCAAAATCAATTTAAAACATTCTTAAAGTCAACAACATAGGTATTGAAATCGCAAGTGTGGTTTTTGTGTCGATTAATTAATTTTTCTTGGATTTTTTTTATTTCATGATAATATGCTCTTTTTCAACGGGTAGTAAATAAATTATTTATAACATCACAATATCGTAATGTGATGTGTGACATAGCCACACTTCTATTCGTGAGCGGGGCTTGAACATAAGCAACAGTTAAAGACTGCTAGTAATTATGATTTGAACAAACCGTACTAAGTAGACACTTTTAGCGTTAAGAATTGTACATTCCATTTTAGTTGTGAGATAAACAAATTTTAAAACTATTTTTAGTCTGCATTAGAATGTAATCTTCAGAAATTTCTATTGATTATTAACAAAATAATTTCATATCGAAATAACTAATCTAATTTAAGATGTTCTAGAATTTTCACAAGACGTGATTGAGAACCACTTTTACGATTTTAGCTCGTGTTTTAGTTTTGGTAAATTTTCAACGTTTTCAAGGCGTTTTTACAGTTTTGCTGGTCACGTAAGGACTGCGTGATGACCCAGCATCGTCTTTTCGCATTAAAAGTGTACAATTTCCAAAAACATTCGAAATTGAGTTAATATGCGGAATAATTTGGTATCACCAGTATTTTTCTCATAAATACTGTCAAAAGAGCGTGGTTTAGTTTTTTTTTTTTTTAGTTTACATATATTTAGACAACTATTAACAAAATTAATATACATCATTTTATCTTACTTTAAAAGACAGATAATGTATCTGATAAAAAATAAAGAATAAATGTTGCAAAGATGATTAACATTAAAAATATCACATGTTAAACCTTTAAAACACTCTCCTATAAAATTAGTAAGTTTTGAGATTATACAGTTTTAATGCGAGAAGACGATTTGTTAGATGACACTTAGAGAAATGATTGTTACCATTATCGTAAGTATTTATAAGTGCCGGGATAGTGGAATGTGGATTTTATGTAAATACAAATATGTGTAAATGAAATAGTACCTATGTAGCTCTATATACATATTTTACAATAAGTTTTTACGTGTGCTTTTTACTAATCAATTCAGAACAAACTAAAGCTCTTATTTGTTGTTTGTCGAGTGTTTAGAGTAAGCTTGAGATATCCATTCGACTTTTTTAAAGACTCTTATTGCAAATATTGTTAGAAAGAATGCACGTAAATATTTTTTACTTTGGTCTTTGGCAAAATTTTAGTCGTGTGAACAAAACAAGCGTAAAGTTTTTTGTTTACTGTGTAGATATGTGATCGAGCTCAAGTCTCATCTGGTGTTAAGCTATTACCGAAGCCCGTGGGTATCACAATGTGAATGCTGTCACACACCTCGACACGTGAGATTGAATTTCTCAATTATATTGAATAACGGCTTTCCCACTCTCCCGTGGATCCTTAAGTCGCCTTTACGACACTCAGAAGAAAGGAGTGGTGTTATACTAGGACGACGCCTCACGACCGACGCCTTTAAAAGATACATCGTAAGAACAAAGACGGAAGCATTCGATCAAATAAATTTGCGAAATATTTTGTATTGTTCCTAAATCTTCCAATATTTTGTGGCTGAACTGTAAGTAGTACATTAAGCTACAATAAAGATAATATAAGCACTCGGTACAGCTTACGAATATACATATGTATATGTCAGTTTATAAACTACATCTTAAGGCGTTACCTCGAAATTTCCTCGACCCTCGTCTCCGTCGAGGTTACTTTAAAAATAATCTCAATTAATTGTCAAATTAGAAATTTTGACTCCAATCCTGTAGTGAGATTGAGAGGTTCTCAGGGATGAAATATACTTAAAATAGAAATATATTAAAATATATTATGTATTTGAAAAACTCAAATTGCACTATAAAAAAAAGTTATTGAAAAATTATTACTGGATGCTGATTTTGTTTGTGCAATTGAAGGCGACGTAGATACTTCTTATAAAATAAAACGCTGTTTGTAAAAAAATGGCGAGCATGCGTGAAAGAAGTGAAACTTCTTTAGCGCTATGTGTGGTTTTCTTGATTTTTCATCCTTAAATCAATTTTCTCTTGTAATAGAGAATGTTGTGTATAAGAGAAACGACCTAGCTCGCTTTGTCCTTACCCCCTCTCCACGGTCGAGTGGTTCACGAGACGCTCTGTCTATTTTCTCACTCTCGCTCTTCCTAAATTGTATCTTTTTTCTATAGCCGTTAAATTTTACTCTGAACGCGAGTTAAATTTTACCCTCAACGCGCCTAAAGAAGTTTCACTTCAAAAAGTATCGACAGTCGACAATGTAAAGAAATTTTATCCAGAATAATGCCTACGTTTTTGTAAATCCAAAAGGGTTCGAGGCAACGTCTTTAGCTACTAGTGTTAGTTTATATACGTACTTAATTTACATAAACCAGTGGTAGACATTAGAATCCTCATTTACCTTAGAGTACAAACGGATGCATCACAAAATTATAACGTAATTAGATTTTAGCGGAAAATGTTATGTAAATCTCACTTCGTGTATACTTTTAGTAATGTATAGATATTATTTTAATACTCGTTATTTTGTAGCAATATTTTATTTTTATACAAATGTTTACGTTCTTAAGTTTTTTTTATATTTTTATATTTATGTTTATTTCTTGTTTTATTGTTGCTTTTATATCAAAAACGTTATTAGAATAGTTACCTGGTTTTTCAAATTTCTTCACCACATCAGACTCAAACTAGAAACTGCTTTTTTTCTGTTCGTGAATATGTATCAGGTATAAATATATTACTTCAGATTACTGCAAACAATTCAAAATCTGGTACCTAAGATCTTTTCATCTTTTTTAATATCTTGTGCTCAAACTAGACAAAAATAACGTAATTGAGTTCCAATTTAGAATCTTGCCAGTCCCTCAAATGATCTTAGGCCAAAAAGTAGCCCTACTTTTACGAAAATGCGCATTAGCGCACCTTTTACTGCACAATTTGCTTAATAAAATACACGTATTTATTTGTAATACAGATATTTTCCTAAACTCTCTTGTGTCGTGAATGTAATTTTTAGTGAAAATGATTAATTTTATCTAAGGTACTATTTTTTTAAGCGAATACATTCCTTCTTAATTGTTTTGTAATGAACTAAAATAAGAGACTGCTTTTTTTATGTTAATAAGGACTTAATTTTTAAAGTTTATCTCGAGTTTTGTGCACTTCATAAAACAAGTGGGTAGATTTTAATTTTTATCTTATTAAGCCTAATGAGATTTACGTACGTGACTTGTTCTAAGTGAACCTTACACTATTTAAGATGAAGTTCTAAATATTTATTGCCCTTGTCGGCAAACGAGCATACGGATGATGAGGGATCACCATCGCTCAAGGACATCAGCAACGTCACGGGCAAAGCCAAATGCTTATCATAGTGTTCTAGCATATCTATAATGCGCGCATCATCAAAAAAAAATAACTCTGGTACAATTGTCGCTTTCTATCTTTCATTGCCTATAGACGCAAAAGAGTTAAAGGCTTATCTTGTAACCAGTCACCGTGGCTAACGCATATCGGCAATGCCAGATCCTACTATCACGCTGTGACTCCTTTCAAACCACGTTTGAGCAAGGACTATCACAGCTATGGGAAAGAAGAGTTAATTTCAGCCCCAGCCTAATTGAAGAAGTTAAAATTCTCTCTGGATCTTTCCATAAAACACACTTAGACTCTCAATTAGCAAATATTAAGTATACAATAGTAAACTAAACTGTTGAATTTAACATTTTGTAAATTTAGTAGTTGTATAATTCATATCTTAGAAGTGTTTTAGGGGATGATGAAATTTAAAGTTTTCCGGAAAAAGTTAATCGCAAAATTATAAATTATCGAAATTATAGACGAACAGAACATGTAGATGATTAGTTGAGTATTGTATTATAATTTTTTTTATCAACGTTTTATGTCAGGTGTTATTCGATAATACATTTCTTTACATTAAGTGGCGTATTGACTTCCTAGTCAAAATTTTTTTTTGTTTCTTTTATAAGAAAATTGTGTGATCTTATTTGAATAAGCGATAACGAATACTCCATACCTAAATAAAAGACGTTTTTATTATTATTGATCGCATTTTATTCTGTACTATCCCCAATAGAGAGTAAAGAAGAAGGAATAAAAAGGAAAAAAGAAGATAAGTAATAGAGTAAACAGAAATGTGTTCGGTAGAAACTATTTATTGCTTGGACTGGCCAACGAGCTCACGGCTCATCTGGTGTTAAGGGGGTATATCAAACCCGTAAACATTACAACGTGGCTGGCTCCTGCATGATCAGGATTCGGGGAGTAGTCAGCGGCGGCAACGATAAGGCGATTATCATGACGCATAGCCTTATCGAAGTATCGTTCCGACGCTGACTTCATGTATTTCCGAATTGATTCGAGGCCCAGGTCGTCGTGTAGGTCAACGTTCCTCACGAACCACGGAGCCCCGACGGCTAACCTGCAAAAGCGGGATTGTAGGGATTGGAGGGTGTCTATGTGTGTGCGGGCCGCGTGAGCGAACCCCACACTCGCGTAAGTCATGACGGGCCTTATGCAAGTTTTGTAAAGTGTCACCTTGTTCCGAAGGGACATTTTACTCCGCTTACAGATCATGGGGTAGAGTCTACCGAGAATAAACGCGGCACGGTCACGGACTGATTTTATATGCGGGCGGAATGTCATCGATGCATCCAGGGTAACACCCAGGTACTTGACCTTCCTGGCCCAGGGTATGGGTTGTCTAAAGAGAGTAATCGGGGGTGTGAGATTCCTCCTCCTAATCCGGGAGGAAATCCGTGTGGAGCTTCCCCTCTGAAATAGCACCGCAGTACTTTTCGCTGGGTTGATGTCTATGCGCCATTTTCGGAACCACTGCCCTAGGGCTAGGGCTGCGCTCTGAAGCTTCTTCGCGATTAGGGACTTATTTCTACTAGAATAGTAAACAGTCGTGTCGTCGGCGAATAAAGCTAAATGGGTCGGCGGCGACCGGGGAATATCGTTGACGAATAAGCTAAATAGGAGGGGTGAGAGGACAGAGCCTTGCGGGACTCCAGCTGTGAGAGGTCGTGGGGAGGAGCGGGTTCCCTCGACTCGATATCGAAAAGAGCGGTTCGACAAGAAGTCCCGTATGATGAGCACGAGACTATCCGGCACACCCATGTTGAATAGTTTGAAAATCAAACCATTGTGCCAGACTTTGTCGAACGCTTTTGTGACGTCGAAGAAGAGAGCTCCCGTGTATAACGGTTTTGGTCGATTAAGCCCCACAAGAATGTGCTCCGTGAGGCGGTGCACCTGTTGAACGCATAAGTGATTTGTACGGAATCCGAATTGTTCATCGATGAGAATGCCCTTGGATGAGACGAACTCTCCGAGGCGCTTGTAGAGCAGACACTCATACAGCTTGCCTAGAGACATGAGGAGGCTAATCGGGCGGTAGCCCGTCGGATGATTTTTTGGTTTACCGGGTTTATGTATGCCGATAACGTCAGCTTCTTTCCACACCGCGGGAAAGATACAGTTCGCCATAGCGGCATTGAAAATAGATGCCAACATCACGATGAGTTGGACGGGTAGAAGTTTAATAACGCGGTTAGATATACCGTCGGAACCGGGAGCCTTGCGAGGACGTAGGTCTTTGATCAAGTCTTTAACTTCCATCGGGGTGACGGGTGGTAACGCATCCGAGGGTGGCAAGGAGGCTCTGCGTTCTACCTCACTGTCTACTAATTCTACATGAACAGGGTCCACGGATTGAGTGCTGGGCGTGCACTGGGTTTGCAATGTATCGGCCAGCAGCTCTGCTTTTTCGTCATCATCAAAGGCCGCGAGTCGGCCTGAGGGGCCTACGAGGGGGGGCATAGTTACTACCGTATCCAATTTGAGAGTACGAGCTAAGCGGTAGTAAGACCTTTGGGAGGGCGCGAGTCCTTCTAAGAAATCAGACCATCTGGCATCTCGGACTTCGGCGATGCGAGACTTTACGTCGCGTTGTAGGGCACGCATTCGAATACGATTTTCCGCGGCAGGATACCTATCGTAGGCGCGTATCGAGGCGTTCTTAGCTCTAAGGAGTTCCCTAATATCGTCGGACAATTTGAAGCGGTGAAGGAAGTCCTCCGCTACAACTTGTTTCGATGACCTATTTAATGTCGAGGTGATGTGTGATGTTAAGATGTCTATGGCTTCAGCGGTATCCTGAGGAGACGGGGTAGAGTCCGGGTTAAACGGGAGCGATGGTGGATCAGATTCAGCCAGGCTGATGCCCAGCGTGTGCCAATCCACCACAGTCCTCGTGACGGGAACGGAATCGGGAGCGCGACCGAGCTTTATAACGACGGGACGGTGGTCTGAATCTAACTCTCAAACTACTTCGATCGAGTGTAAGCGCAGAGTTACGGTTTTTAATAACGCTATGTCGAGTATATCCGGGCGATGCGCGATATTTAGCGGGTAGTGAGTCGGGGTTAACGGAGCGACGATATCGAAGGCGAGATCATCGACTAACGCGTCAAGCCGCCTGCCATTCGGGGTTGTGGTGTGTGAGTTCCACCTGATGTGTTTACAATTTAGGTCGCCCGCCAGAATGACAGAGCTCCCCATACCGAGCAGCGCCTCGATATCACTGCTTAGAACGATCTTATCCGGTGGAAGATAAACGGACGCGATAACGATCGGCGCGTGCCCCGTCAGTGAGATTCGGCACACTGATGCTTCGATATTAGCGAGCGCGGGAGGATCGAGCGGGACGCAATGCAGGGCTCTTCTATAGTAAATGACGGTACCACCACCACGGGCAGAGAGCCTGTCGTTCCTGACCATGTTATAGTTCGCGATTTTAGGGTCACGGCGCGCGGGCTTAAGTAGGGTCTCCTGCACTAAAAAGATATCAATTTGATGGTCACGCAAAAAGTCAGAAACCTGATCACGTTGATTTGCGAGACCGTAAGCGTTAAAAAATCCTATCGTCACGGATAGGGGCTTTATTCTACTTATATACGCCATTGATTACCGGCGGAGTGAGGGGAGGACGTACGTATTTAATGACGCGTATACGTCGGCGTATTCCTGCACAACGGCGATAAAGTGTTGTGCAGTGGAGGCAGCGCGAATGGCGTCACCCAAAGCGTTAACGCGCTCAAAGTTGATCGACTGAAAGAAGTCGATCGCTAAAGCGAGATTTTCGGACGCGGTCGGAGGGCAAGTCGCGGGAGAGGGACGAGTCGCGGGGGCGGGACGAATCGCGGAGGAGGGAGTTGTAGCCGTGTTCGTGTACGGCAGCGGTTTCGCCCAGGCCGAGACACTGGGCACCGCCGCCGGAACGAACGCTGGCTTAGCCTGCGACGCAGAGGGTGCCGAGGCTTTGATGTCTGGGCCGGAAGCTCGGAGGCGGTTTTGGCGGGCGACGCGGCGATTTATTTTCGGGGCTCGGGGGCATCCGCGGTAATTTGCGGGGTGACCCTGTGTTTGACACAGGACGCAGCTAGGCGGTTCCGTCGCGGTTTTTTGATCGCGAGTACATAGGGCCGTGGCGTGATCGCCTAAACATTTGACGCATCGGGGGCGCGCGTGACAGTTACGGGAAGAGTGCCCATACAATTGACAGTTATGGCACTGGCTAGGAGTGCCTTTTTTATGGGGGGCTTCGACAGCGATACCAGAGAGCCTACAGACGGTCTGTGTGTTAAAGATTTTCTTACCCTCGGGGGTAGGCTGGAGAGCGACTAGAACCATATTATATGGCTCCCTACCGCGACCGGTATGCATACGGTGCACAGAATTCACTGGTAGGCCTTGTTCTAACAGGTCGACTTTTACGAGCTCTACATGCCCCGGTAATAAATAAATAAAAAATGAATAAATGAACAAGAATCACCAACAGTGCAGTGTTTTATTTAATCATCGACTAAGCCTTAAGTTCAGGCAGTGACTCCAGGAATCTGAAGAAACAACTTGATCCTAACGCGCTTGGAAACATCAAGAAACACCTAGTGTGAACAAAACTTGCTGATACAAAACTCAATGATAAAAACATTAAATGAAATGTATTATAATATTAATATTATAATTATTATTTTTTTGAATGTCAAAATATAAATAACAATGTTAACTCTACCACCGTTTCCAAAAAAAGCCACAGTCCTGAGAAAACCGGCGAAACAAACTCAACGGGCTTTTCTTTTTTTGTTTTTTCTCAAATATTTTCTTCTTTTTTTAAATAAGTAACAATATTTGCTATAAACGAAAAAACAAGTCAAAAAATTGAATTACAAAATAATAATAATAATGAAAAATGAACAGGCCAGGAGCGAACGCCTCATTCCCACGTAGTGCCATCTAGTAGATAATCCTTAAATTAATAATGTACTTTGTTGCACAAACGTTCCTTGACAGTTTTCTTAAATCTATCTTATCTATCTTATTTTCTTATTTATCTAAATGCAGTCGTCGTGGCCTAAAGGATAAGACGTCCGGTGCATTCGTATCGAGCGATGCACCGGTGTTCGAATCCCGCTGGCGGGTACCAATTTTTCTAATGAAATATGTACTCAGCAAATGTTCACGATTGACTTCCACGGTGAAGGAATACATCGTGCAATAAAAATCAAACCCGCAAAATTATAATTTGCGTAATTACTGGTGGTAGGACCTCTTGTGAGTCCGCACGGGTAGGTACCACCGCCCCGCCTATTTCTGCCGTGAAGCAGTAATGCGTTTCGGTTTGAAGGGTGGGGCAGCCGTTGTGACTATACTGAGACCTTAGAACTATATCTCAAGGTGTGTGGCGCATTTACGTTGTAGATGTCTATGGGCTCCAGTAACCACTTAACACCAGGTGGGCTAGGAGCTCGTCCACACACCTAAGCAATAAAAAAAAAATTAAAAAAAATCTATGAACAGGTAGTAATTGAACGTTTTGTGGGATCTTGTTGAAAAGTTGTACACCCAGCCCCCTAAAAGAGTGGCTTATTTTCTTAATTCGAGCCGCCGGCCACGCAAGTCTATGTTTGTTCCTAGTGTTCACATTGTGCAAATCGCAGACTCTGGGGAATTCTTCAATGTTTTTACGCACGTACAATAAATTTTCAAAAATGTATTGGGACGCTAAAGTTAGAATTTTGATTTCCTTAAGCTTGTCCCTCAAGGATTCCCTCGGGTGCAATTATAAATAGAACGAATAGCCCTCTTCTGCGGGATGAAAATCGTTTCGACATCGGCAGCATTGCCCCATAGCAAAACGCCATAGGACATAACACTATGAAAATAACTGAAATAAACCAGACGTTCCGTATCTTCATTAGTATACGTTCGTATTTGTTGTCTGTAAGAAAAGTTTGACAATAAACAAAGGGTTATATTATGTATGTATGTTGTGTGTGTGTGTGTGTCAAATACATGGTAGTTTGTGTAATGTTTGTTTATTGATTTAATGTATTATTAATTCATAATTTTTAAAAAATATTAGTATTACGCACTCCTTCTCTATATTCTCTATAAGTGTGGGAAATCTCATACTTCTCCGTCCGTGCAATTTTCGTAAAAAGGGGTACAAAAGTAGGTACAAAGTTTTTGCTTCACGAATTAATATATAGATGAGTGTATTAATGTACCCTGTGTAAATGTAATGAGTCTGAGCATGAGTGAGTGTAATTATCTTTGGTATGTTTCTTCCATATAGCTTCAGTAGCCCTCCACGAGGTGGACATAGGATTTGTTGAAGGGGAATCCCCCAAATATAGATTGAAGAGTTACTATATAAACCAGTGGTCCCTCTTTAGTCGAAATCGACTATAATTAATTGAAAATGTAAGTTTGTACACTATGGCCATTTTCCAACTACAGCACAAGAGCGCATTATGCGGCATAATGCTCAACTAAGCTTCAGCCTAATTCGACATTGTGCGTCACTGAGTCGCATTATGCTCTGTAACTGGAAAACTACCTGTATGTACTTAATGGCCTATTATGGTTCTATTATTGTCAAAGACTATTATAATTAGTTATTAGTTATATGTAGTCATAGATTCGGCCAAGTCTACGCTATAGACAAACAATATTAATCTACTCTCAATTTGACCACAGACCTTAACAATAAATATGTGTGTGTAATGTTTTCTTTATTGATTTAATGATTTTTTTATGGATGGAAAAGTGTGAGAAATTTCATACTCCACCATCCGCGCAATTTTCATAAGAAGGGGTACAAAGTTTTTGCTTCACGTATAAATTAAAAGATACTTGAAAAGAAAAATGTAGCGGAATGTCATGAAGTTGGTTTATTTGAAATCGTAATCAATCTATAGTCTATAGTAATTTTATAAAGAGGAAAGATTTGTTTGTTTGTTTGTATTGAATAGGCTCCGAAATTAATGAGCCGATTTCAAAAATTCTTTCACTGTTTGGAAGCTACACTATTCCAGAGTGACATAGGCTATAATGTTTTTTTGAAAAAAATCCTTTCTAAAACCCATTGTGTAAAAAAATTACCTAAAATGTTCTTTACATCGCGTGCCCTGCGAAAACTATTGATGATAGAATAAAATAATGCGACTTTGTAGAACACATACATAAAAAAGGGTCGCGACAGCATAATATGTTTAATATTATGCTGTCGCATCTTTACCCCTTAATTTCTTTTATATCTATGTTTTTCGGGAAAACATTATTTACTACTTAAAATATCAGTACAGAAAATAAAGCTTCTAAAATTTCACACTCAATTTATTATTATATTACATTCTCAAATCACAATATTAATTTTACAATCCAATATGTTATCATATGTGAATATGAAAAAAACGTCAGTCTTAAATTTAACCTTATCCAAACAAAACCGAATATAATGACTAAGATTAACAAAAAAAAAACAGTTTTTCTTTCGATTTGCGGCGTAATATTTTGCTTCCTTCATAAAATACTAATAGCTATTAAACACAGCCGCTTAAAGCGAATTAAATATAAAATATTCAGAATACCATAATGACGTCAACGTCCGAGTGCGCTAACAATATGCGGAAAAGAGACAGACGTGTCTTTCCCAATCTCCACTAATATTAGTTATCTTAAACTTCCCAAGCTGTTTCAAATGATTCGAAACTCGTACTAAATCTATTGAAGTGAAACTTCTAATGCGACTTCCAACAAGATTGCGTTTAACGCTACCATACTAGAAAGAGACAGAGCGAGAGTGAATTCGTGGCACTCGAACGCATGCGCGTAGTATACCTGTTACAGGCCAGCGCGAACGTTAGCAACGAGTAGCGTCCCTTAATTTAATGAAGTATTAAAAAATATATACCTAGTCAGGTCATAAATTCTGTCACATGTTTAATGTAAAATAATTGAAACAAGTTTATTTATTATCTAACCATTCATATACCAAAATGAACTTAATAAAACATAGATTCTTATGACACTAAAGTTTATTCAAAATGACCTCCGTGATTTTGAATGCAGGCCTTCAATCTGCGCGGCCAGTCGTCTATCGCAGCACGAACGAGGTCCATGTCAATATCGGCGGCTGCCTTAATCAAGGATGTCTTGAGTGACTCCAAATTGGGATGAGGCTTTGAGCACGCCTTTTCCTCCAAGTGTTGCCATATCTTGTAATCTAACGGATTCAAATCTGGACTGGAGGAGGGCCAGTCTTCGTGCCGGATGAAGTCGATTTCACGCGCCGCCAGCCAGTCTTGTGTGCTCTTCGCTCTATGAGCTGGCGCCGAATCTTGTTGAAATACCCAGTGCCTGTTATTGAACATAGTATGAGAAACAGGTTCCACAAGGTTCGTCAGGACTGTATTTTGATACACAACTGCATTCGTTTTTACACCTTTCTCACAAAAATGTACCTCTGTTAAGCTCCAATAAGAAACTCCCAACCATACCATGAGCGAGGATGGAAAATGACCTCGTTGGACACGCGGAATACGGTTGCTCGCTTCTTCACTACTGTGTGCGTACACCTTATCATTTTGTTTGTTGTAGCTCTCTTCTACGGTAAAAATTTTTTCATCCGAAAAAAGAATTTCCCGATATTTTTTTCCCGCGTACCGCTTCAACAAAGCGCGGCATCTCTTCAGCCTCAGGTCCATTAGACGAGCATTCAAACGATGTCTTGTTTTTCTTCGATATGCCCGAAGCCCTAAGTCTTCATTTAACACCCTTTTCACCGTGGTTCTGCTTAACCCCATCTGAAGGGACAACAGTTTCTGCTTACGTTTGGGATTTCTTTGAATTCGCGCCTTCACAGCTTTTATCACTGCTGGAGTCCTAACAGACCGAGGGCGACCACTTCTTGACCTGTCATCTACACTAGAGTCTTCATTGTATCGTTTGATGGTACGATAAACGAATGTTTTGGATATATTCAAATTTTTCAGTATGTTAAAAATTTGAATTGGCGCGTAACCGCAACGATGCAACGCAATAACTGCAACACGGTCTTCTTTAAGCGTCCACTCCATATTTAAAAATGAGTAAAATTCTAAAAGTATACATTTTTATTTTCATGAACAATTCGAAATTCGAATTCAATAAACTTTTTTGTGGCCAGCATTCTAAAAGAAAAGTTTTTACTGTGTGACAATACTTATGACCTGACTAGGTATATACTGGTGGTAGGACATCTTGTGAGTCCGCGCGGGTAGGTACCACCACCACCCTGCCTATTTCTGCCGTGTAGCAGTAATGCGTTTCGGCTTGAAGTGTGGGGTAGCCGTTGTAACTATACTGAGACCTTAGAACTTATATCTCAAGGTGTGTGGCGCATTTACGTTGTAGATGTCTATGGGCTCCAGTAACCACTTAACACCAGGTGGGCTGTGAGCTCGTCCACCCAACTAAGCAATAAAAATAAATAAATAAAAACATTATTTTTCTATCTATAATTAAAAATATAAATAATATAAATTATGTTGAAGATGTCGCATCTCTTATACACAGCATTCCCTATTACAAGAACAATCTGATTTAAGGACGAAAAATGAATAAAACCACAATACTACAAATCGAAAAAGAAGTTTCACTTCATTCACGTGCACCAAGTTGCACGCAAAGCATTTTTATTTGTATTCTATATTAAATACATTGATTTTAAAAATCACTAGACAAGTCCTACTCAAGTTTTATTATATTTATTAAAATTAGCCCTTCTACTGCCGTGTAGGTCACCGGTGCCCTACGCGGCGCACTAAAGTAATTATGACTATTTCTGTTACTAAGCACCTGGATTGACTAACTTCCTAAGTTTGCCATTCTTTTGTTTGTTATATTTTTGGAGTTTATTGGAGTTTATTGGAGTTTATTGGAGTTTACTCCTTTAGAATCGATTTACATATATAGGCCCGGGGTATGAAAATTATGGGGACCAAAATCGTACTAGCATGTCACACGAAATGCGTTATGCGCATGTCACACGAAATGCGCGCCGGGCTGCTGCGCCGGCAGTCCGCCACAAAGCCTCGTACTGATCGCGCGTTTCTCTCATTTTGTATTTTCATATATTTGTTAGTCGTTTGTTTTGTGTCTCGTTAATTTGTTAATAATCTGTAGTGTATCGTGTTGTCGTAATATAGAACTATTTCTCGTATTGTTTCGTTTAATTTTTTATATCCAGTAAACTCCAGTCGTGCGTCGGAGCGGACACACACACTTTTTTTAATTTTTTTTATTGCTTAGATGGGGGCACGAGCTCACAGCCCACCTAGTGTTAAGCGGTTACTGGAGCCCATAGATATCTACGACGTAAATGCGCCACCCACCTTGAGATACAAGTTCTAAGGTCTCAAGTATAGTTACAACGGCTGCCCCTCCCTTCAAAATGTTAATATATGTTTTCGTCTTAATAGATTCATTCTTTTTTTTTATACGTACCTATGCTGATAGCCTTGAGAGCCTATTTCAGCTTCACCTTAACATGTAGGTGAGCTCACGGGGCTGCACGGGGCCGAGAGCACGGGAGTTGCTAACACTGGCCCTAGCAAGAGCCGTGCTTCGCAGAATCTACCACCGGATCGGAAACGCGACCCACTGAGGAGATCCGGCGAGAAGCTCAGTGGGCTGTGTCTATGGGGTGATTCATTCTCAGTATCACTCTCAGTATTCGTCTCTCCCAGTCTACTAGATATTCCGGCGCCTTGATAACAGAAATCGACTTAAATTACTTCAGTGTGCCACGTAGGGTACCGGTGACCCTAGTGGCAATCAAAAGGTCAATGATTATCACACTGGGATGATACAAATATGTAAATAAATGGGAGCTAATCAAAGATGACAATCTGGTTACAAATTATACTTACAAAGGAATGATGTTAATACAAACACACGTTAAACACACGCTAAGCTTTTACTTACGAACTAAATATACTTGTATTGTGTTTACAGATTGAGGACTATAATCATCAATTAATCATCAAGAAAACAATCAGTTAAACCTCACCGAGAGACCGACTCACGCAGATTTTGAGATATTTTTCTAAAAATATAATGTTGAACGTTTATAAATAATATTACCCTACCCTCCTTACTATTTTGCGTCACAATAAATGATGTTCAATTTCGATTACATTTTTAATTTATTTCCATTGTTCGGTGCATATCATTTTATATCATTTTGCATAATAGTATTTAAAGTACTTTTTTTTTTATTATCTTTGTAGGCAGACGAGAATACGGCCCACCTGATGGTAAGTGGTTACCGTCGCCCATGGACGTCAGCAATGCCAACTTGCTGCTCACCGTTAAGTAATCTTTACAAGCCTCGTTAACAGAGATGACAAACAATACTATAATAAGTATATAATATATTTTTTAAAGTTAACTTTATACGTATTAAAATAGCTTTTTTTTTCTTCATTCGTAAATTACAATACATGAATATAAGCTTGGCGCGTCTAACGATTAAATGCGTGAATAATGATTGAAGACACGTACAAAAATTATATTAGAGTATTAAAACTATTTCCACTAGCTTAGGCTGGCAGGGGGGGGGGGGCCTGACGGTAATTGTGCTAATGAAACGGACATGAGTAGTCACTCAGGACGTGCCCAGTATCGAAGCTGTCACTAAGCCGCTAGGGAAAACACGTAACATCTCTATCAAACCGAACTTTATCTATTTTACGTCATCCGCTAGCGGCGCTCATTTTGGTTTTTACAAAATTGCCTATGACCTTGATGGCTCTGAACGCGTAATTAGGGGACAGCCTTTGCCGGAGCAAGTAGTAACCTGCCAGGTTCATGCCGAGAAGCATGCCCGTTAAAATGCCGAAATCCACCCAGAACGACACTCCTGACATACCCATTATCTTCACGAAATACCTGAAAACAAACAAAATTCAATGAGGTTTTTTGAAGTGAAACTTCTTTAGAATCGTTGTGATTTGAAACTCGATGAAACGAAAAAATAAGTCCATAGAGACACAAACACATAAATGTATAGGATTCAGCCGGCGAGAGAATGAGATAGAACACATTAGACGTTCTCGGTCTCCTCTTTGTGCGACTCTTCGAAGCATCCCCACTATCGTCTACTAAACATTGTCCATATGTATGCTCCTGTGTAGTGGGATAGTCAGTATATCTGTATCTATATCTTATTTATAAGTTCACTTCTACCGTGTGTGATTTGCACACACACACACTTTTTTATGGACGAAATCAATGCCCGCATGTCGTTAAGTGGTTACCGGAGCCCATGGACATCAACAATATAAATGTCGAAATCCATCTTGAGTTCTATATCTCATATATCTCTATATCTAAGTTTTAACAGTACAACGACTGGAACGCCCTTCAAACCGAAACGCATTACTGCTTCACGGCAGAAATAGGCAGGGTGGTGGTACCTACCCGCGCAGACTCACTAGACGTCCTACCATCAGTAATTATGCAAATTGAATTTTATGACACAATACTATTCCTTCACTGTAGAAGTGATTGATCAACATTTGTGAAGTACGTATTTCATTAGAAAAAATTACACCTGCCTGCAGGATTCGAACACCGGCACAGCCGCATCGAATCAAACGTAAATCAGAACATTTTTAATTATTTTTTTAAATTCACTAAGCACCCACCTAACGTTCTTATACTCGCATATATCGACATGGCTGGGGCATATAAGGTCGTCCCGCGGAGGTCCGTATATTGCGGCCACCAGACCCTCTATTCCATATCTCAGAAAGGAGCAAGCCCTCGCGAGCCTCCACACTATAGGCAGGGGGTCGTCGCCACTGCCTATCCCGTACACTGCTAGAAGCATAAGGGGCACGCTGATGGCCGGACCCAGGAACACCGAATTCTGAAATAATGACATATCTAAAATAATTTGATTTGATCTGTTTTAGTTTGGTTTGCTCGGCTCGACTCGGCTCGGCTCAACGCTATGAGCCAAGACTTTATAAGCCCCACCCCGCCGTGAGATTGCTGACCACCCTCACGGAAATAAAAGAGATGGCCCGACTCTAGTATTAGAGTGTCCTCTCCCTCACGTCTAACTTCACTCAACCCAAGTATATGCCTACCTTATGTTACTGAGCTCCGCTTCCAACTGTGCCAAGTGCTCGTCTAGTCGTAGCGTTCGTCCATTATACGTCGCAAGGGTCAATCGTTTAAGGTAGCCTGCTGTAACCCGGGGATTCTTAGCACCTCCTACCCTACCGTTACCATAGTCGCTACCGTGACATAGCAGGGTGACCGGGAACTAGGGGCCGTTTTTGTGTGTATTTCATGGAGAAAATGCCCATAATCTCCACGCTGGGCAGGCGTGTTGGAGATCGCAGAGACACAGCTCTTTTTTGTACCACTAACACTACTGCCTGTCAGTGATCAGGTTTTTTAGTTGTGCCAAGTTTAGACTGCGCTATACCGCTATCAGCCGATCGCCAGAGCCTCGTTCGTTAATCAGCAGGATGACCGCGGGCAGGAGAGGTTGACTTGGAATGAATAGATGGTGTGTCATTCCCATACATTCCATAGACATCTACCACGTAAATGCGCCACCCACCTTGAGATATAAGTTCTAAGGTCTCAAGTATAGTTACAGCGGCTGCCCCACCCTTCAATCCGACACGCATTACTGCTTCACGGCAGAAATAGACAGGGCGGTGGTACCTACCCGTACGGACTTACAGGACGTCCTACCATCAGTAATTACGCAAATAAGTATCATATAATCATTTGATCGCCTTTCACCCTTCGGTATGATCTTCTGCAAGACACTTTGATGCGATTTAAACAGTCGCTTCAGTAAGGTCCATTATGCCACCCTGGTATTTTTATTGCCCTTATAGGCAGACCGACGTCTGGCCTATCCGATGGTAAGTAGTAACTGACTAGTCACAGGTCTTATATAGGCTCGCCTGACCATCCTAGCTGAAAGAATTAAACTTACCACGACACTTAGCATAGAAGATATGACAGTCCCCATCGACTCCGATATCAAAGCCACTAGAATACAAATAGCCGTGAACATCAAGATCCTGGCGACCTCGAGTGGTTGGGACGTGACAGGATACGCGATGACCAGGTATATCAGACTGAAGAATATTGTGGCAGGAGTACGGGAGACGACCAGCGCCGCGTAGTACGGCTTCAGTCCGTACCAGCGATTGAAATACTCTCTCTTCACCAGTTGAACCTCAGTTGGAACTGGAAACGAAAATATTATTCTTCAGTGCGAACGTCGACATTGCTATTTACATTGTCAATAAACAAAATCTATTATTGTTCATTGTCTTCGAAAGATACGATCATAGGGCCAACTCAGCAGCCTTTAATGACTCTTTGAAGTATTAAGGTTTACAAAAGTAAAATGAATGGTGACGACTGGTAAAGCGCATTACCACTAGAAATGATGACCACGACCATTCTACCAAGTGTATGTACGAACTAAGAAGAAGACAAGTAATTGAAGCATCGACCTCATGTATGAGGTGGGAGGTGGCTATTACTTTTTTATGCCTACGGGCTAAAACTAAACATCTCGTTTATCTAGAAATATCAAGACATCTTTGATATGTTTCCGACAACAATCTTCCAAATACATCTGCACTAATATATAAATCTACAGTGGTTTTTACGGATGTTCCGTTATAACTACTGAATGCATCCGATTGACTCGAACCTTGGTATCTATGTAGAAAATACATGTACTTAATGGATAGGCTAATATTTATATGAGCGTTGGGCTACCTCACCAGTTGCGGGGGCGTTAATGATGAGAATCTTTGTGGGAGTGAGAAATAATAATGTTAATTTTAAACGCCCAGCGAAGCGGACGGGTACAGCAGCTAGTACAACATAAAAATAAAATACCACAAAAAACATAGTTTCCTATGGCAGTATACACTTACATGCTAAAAGAACAGGCATCATTGGTATATAGAGCATGGCGATCACACAGGCGTAACAGAAACCGAAGTTGAACAACGTTTTGGACGCGTCATATCCCATCTTATTGAACAGCATGGCCACAATTATACCTAAGAACAAATGGAGGCCCACTCGCAGCCATAGATAGTTCTGGAATCGAAAATCGACATAAAATTTAATGAGGTCGAATGGAACGAGATAAGATGAGATGCAAGGTAATATGATCCTGGTGAAATAGTGGAAATATGCTAAATCAGTTCGGTTGGGTTATGTGAAGGGACGTCCAACGAAATCCACTCAGATATCCGATGAATATTTGTTACAAAAAATCTATTAACTCAACCAAGTATTCATGAGATTCAGTAGCCATTTGCTTCATCTTTAAGCTAGACGAGACAATAGTCATTTGATTGTTTTTTTTTTTTTTTTTTATTGCTTAGCTGTGTGGACGAGCTCACAGCCCACCTGATGTTAAGTGGTTACTGGAGCCCATAGACATCTACAACGTAAATGCGCCACACACCTTGAGATAGTTCTAAGGTCTCAGTATAGTCACAACGGCTGCCCCACCCTTCAAACCGAAACGCATTACTGCTTCACGGCAGAAATAGGCGGGGCGGTGGTACCTACCCGTGCGGACTCACAAGAGGTCCTACCACCAGTATAGTCATAGGGTCATAGTTTTTTCTACCTATCTATTCTTTCCCCTTCTGTTATTTTGGAGCAATCAGGGCATGTTTTATGTCTACAAGGGTTGTTCTGCTTAAGTCATTCACAAAGAGACAAGCGTTTAGATCTGAGTGGATATCCGTTTTTTTAACGCAACGAAATCTTCCATCACTATTCTCAAGATGACCAGAAAAGGGGAATGCCCACTCTCCATAGTGTGATGGGCCCAAGATGGACATCAAAATATATTACTATAAAAATGGACTGTTTCAAATTCTTAATTCAATAGAGTTACTTTTTCAATAGAGTTACTTTTATTAAACTACTTATTGTAAACTGTACTGGCGCTCATTTGGAAGGAAGTAAATGCATATTTATTTATGACAAAATTAATGCACTAAGTATTTTTTCTCTAATCTATTTTCCGCTTTGGGCCTGAAATTGGCATTCGCCTCTGTAAGTTATGGTTGGGTAACGCACCTTGTTTCTCAACGTCTGTAAGAGCATTCTCTTCAACAACACAAAGAATTGTTGGAACGCTGTACTCCCGTGCTTGTAGTTATGCTTCTCCACGCCTCCCGTGTTCAGCTGTTCTATCTCCATTTCTTCGAGAGTTTCCACCACTGCATAATCCCTCCATTTCTCGCTCTTTCCATTCTCGATTGCAGCCACCATTCGTTCAGTGTGAGACCCATATTCTCCGCTCGATACTTCGATAACTGAAACAATAAGTACTTTTCATAGCCTAGTGATGTTTTTTAATAAGAAGATTTCGAAGTCGTCGTGGCCTAAAGGATAAGACGTCCGGTGCATTCGTATGTAGCGATGCACCGGTGTTCGAATCCCGCAGGCGGGTACCAATTTTTCTAATGAAATACGTACTCAACATATGTTCACGATTGACTTCAACGGTGAAGGAATAACATCGTGTAATAAAAACCAAACCCGCAAAATTATAATTTGCGTAATCACTGGTGGTAGGACCTCTTGTGAGTTCGCGCGGGTAGGTACCACCACCCCGCCTATTTCCGCCGTGAAGCAGTAATACGTTTCGGTTCGAAGGGTGGGGTAGCCGTTGTAACTATACTGAGACCTTAGAACTTATATCTCGAGGTGGGTGGCGCATTTACGTTGTAGATGTCTATGGGCTCCAGTAACCACTTAACACCAGGTGGGCTGTGAGCTCGTCCATCCATCTAAGAAATAAAAAAAAGATGATACCACGCTGGTTACCGTAAGAAAATGGGTTAGTAGTAATTTTGTAATTCAAAAAAAGGTAGTGATAGTAAATTGAGGATTCCAGCTTCTAGAATGACGTCTTTATAACAAGATAATTGAGTCTTTCTCATTCTTCTCCTTGTTATTTCTGGGTTGGATATATTCCCAAGTAAAAAAAATCGTTGCTTCTTTCTGTAGCAATAAACAAGGGTAACTCACTAAAATCAGCAGGATTATAAGTCTTGGGACAAGGCAGCTGTAGGTCGTTGAGGAATGGAACCACCCCAGCAGAAGTTCCCTGGTAAGCACACCTCCCGTCAGCCACCACGTAGACGTGGTCGAACTCCGCGAAGAGTCGCGCTGACGGGGTGTGCAGAGAGCATATGACGGTTCTGCCTCCACGCGCCACGCGCTTCAGAAGGGAGACACAGGTTGATGAAGCAACATCATCCAGGCCCCTGAAACGGACGGAAACTATTAAACCGACTTTACTTTACCGATTACTGGTGGTAGGCCGTGTCGTGAGTCCGCATGGGTAGGTACCATCGCCCTGCCTATTTCTGCCGTGAAGCAGTAATGCGTTTCGATTTGAAGGGTAGGGCAGCCGTTGAGACCTTAGAACTTATATCTTAAGGTGGGTGGCGCATTTACGTTGTAGATGTCTATGGGCTCCGGTAACCACTTAACACCAGGTGGGCTGTGAGATCGTCCACCCATAAAAGCAACAAAAAAATTCTTTTTGGGAACTCATTAAATTTAAAAATCGTAATTGTAAAATTCGCAACAGATCTACATGCAGTACAGTAATAAAGACAACAGAAAAAATTCGTACCCACAATGAAGATCATTTCATTGAAATAATACGCGTAATTTTTATCATTAGTCAGTCCGTGCGTCCGTTTTACTATTGTTCGATATCACGCGAAAATGTCTAAATATAAGGTACATAAATAAAAATGAATGTTTCTTTCGAAATCATCCATCCAATCTTGATAAAACATAGTAAAATTATTTTAGCACATCCGGGGAAGTTTTTTATCGCAGAATCATAAAGGTACGACTGATAGCGCGCGTAATATATTATTATCTTATACCCTTAAACGAGCAATTCTTGTATATTAATATATATGTATATAATCTGAATCTCGGAAACGGCTCCAACGATTTTCATAAAATTTTGTATACAGAGGATTTCGGGGGCGATAAATCGATCTAGCTACGACTTATTTTCAGAAAATGTTGTTTTATTCGTGTTTTCAATAATCAACTCTTCCCGACATCAATTGGCGAATGATAATACGATTTTTCTTAATTGAGGGCAACTAACCGCTTTGAAGACACAACAAGATGGCGTTATAAAAAAAAAAACGAGCAAAGCTCGGTCATCATCTAGTGTATTAATAAAAAGCAGTGTTATTTTAAATTTAACAAAAGTCACAGCGAGCATGACCGAGTGATGGTTTATTTTAATAATATACCTATAATTTAGAGCTTGTATTAAGCCTTAAATGTGGAACACATTTTATCATATAAAATGACGGAAATTGGAGTCGCTATTATGACTTTTTTTGCGCGACCGTGTGCAACCAGTGAGCTCCGCTCAAGTACATTACGATATTAATTCTAAAAACGCGAACGAATAGGCCGGTCATGAAGAAACTTGATATTGTAAGATAAAAATAGCCCGTGTACTGTTTTTATTTTTTATTGGACAGATATGTGAACGTGCTCACGGTTTTGTTACTGAATCATTATTATTGCGTTGTGGTAATTGATCGTGGACTGTATTTATTGTATGAAATATTTATTGAGCCCTTATTGTTACGCCGGTGAGAGCAATGCCATCCATCATCGAATAGCAGAGTCGAATATCAAAAAAACTTGTAAAATCTAGAATGCTCGAGATGTACAACGCCATCTATTGTCAAATGGCGAAAAGGCATATCGAGCATACTCGACTTGTGCGGAATGTTCTCGATAATTCTAGGGATATCGTATCGACTATAAAAGCGTTGCAGTGATGACACGGAGACAGTTAGCAATCTCTCAAATATTAAATGTATAATCTATGTAGTAATCGGAATCACCTGAAGCGAAGCAGAAGAAGTGGATTGAGAATTTTAAGGTGGTCGTTACGTGTTTGAAGTGTTACTACAGTGTTAATTTGTACTTCGGTAGAATTTTTATCTATCCCGAACCTCAGCTCGTAGCATTACAAATTGACGACTTAATTTAAGAAAACTATAAAATAGATGCGTTGCTCTTGGCGGCTAGAAAGGGGAGTTTGGTGTTATGACGAACGTCGCTCACTGACATTTTTACGTTCAGAAACTGAACAATTATTTAACCCCTCATATAGTCACATTTAATTTATTTCCATAATCAATTTCTATTCTATTCGTTTCGGTTCATTCAATTTTTTATACAATCGATAAGGCGTTACGCTTTGCCTGTGCAATGGACGAATTCATAATAAAATCTTTTTAATTTAACTGACCAAGAAATTCCTTATTTAGATTCATTACAAAGTCATTACTTTATACAAATACATTATTCATTTGTTAACGCGGAAATGATATTTTTAGTTAAATTATATATGAATAAATTCCAAGATTTATCACTAGAAACATCAAGGATGGCGGGTGGTCTGGGCTTGCTTTATCATGGATTCGAATTTAAAGTCATCAATTTCGTGACGGCTTATTTAATGTGAAATAAAAGGGGAGATAAGAGATGAAGTTGTCGTGGCCTAAAGGATATATATATTTATCCGGACTCACAAAAGTCCTACTACCAGTAATTAGGCAAATTGAAATTTTGCGGGTTTGTTTTTTATTATACGATGTTATTCCTTCACCGCGGAAGTCCATCGTGAACATTTGTTAAGTACGTATTTCATTAGAAAAACCTGCCGGCACCGCGGCGGGATTCGAACACCGATGCATCGCTGTATACCTATGCGTCTTATTCTTTAGGCCACGACAACTTCTAAACAACAGGTTTGTTTGCTCTTTGTCTGAGTCTTCATTGTTTATTTAAACATATATAAATAATTATGTTTATCAGTCTCTGGTAACCATAACACGGGGAATCCTAAATTGGAGCCGGGTGACTGTTAATCTGTAGTCTCAGGTAATTGTAAAATACTATTTAACGCAATACTTTAACGTTATTCTCGTCGACTTCAAGAAGTCTGTTTACCTTGAAAATTTAACCACGCATCACGGACCGATAACAAAACCGTTATTTTATAACTTCACTCTAATATCCTGAGCGGTATCAACAGAAACAAAATATGAAAATAATTGTTATTGGTGGTAGGGCCTCTTGTGAGTCCGCAGGGGTAGGTACCACCACCCTGCCTATTTCTGCCGTGAAGCGGTAATGCGTTTCGGCTTGAAGAGTGGGGCAGCCGAATCAACCCATAGACACAGCCCACTGAGTTTCTCACCGGATCCTCTCAGTGGGTCGCGTTTCCGATCCGGTGGTAGATTCTGCGAAGGACTGCTCTTGCTAGGGCCAGTGTTAGCAACTCTTCCGGTTTGAGCCCCGTGAGCTCACACCTACATGTTAAGGTGAAGCTGAAATAGGCTCTCAAGGCTATCAGCATAGGTAGGTATAAAAAAAAAGAATGAATCTATTAAGACAAAAACATATATTAACATTTTGAAGGGAGGGGCAGCCGTTGTAACTATACTTGAGACTTTAGAACTTATATCTCAAGGTGGGTAGCGCATTTATGTTGTAGATATATATGGGCTCCAGTAACCACTAAACACTAGGTGGGCTGTGAGCTCGTCCACCCATATACGCAATAATAAATAAATAAATCAAAATGCTATTTAAGTTCGTTTTTTTTAAAAACAATGCATACAACTAACTACTTACTATTTATTTTAAATGTTTTCATTGAATTTACTCACGTTGTGGGTTCGTCTAGGAAAATTACAGGCGGGTTGTTAAGCAGCTCCAGGCCAATAGATAATCGTTTTCTCTCCCCTCCCGACAGTCTCTCGGTCGCTGTGTTCCTGGCTTTGCCGAGTCTCAACAGCTGAATTATTTCTTCCACCTGCAAATAAACAGCTTCGTTTTGAAGTGAAACTTCTTTAGGCGCGTTTATAATATAAAATTTAACTCGGTGCAGATTCGTGACGGCTAGAGAGAAAAGATACAATTTACGAAGAGCGAGAATGAGAAGATAGACAGAGCGTCTCGCGTACCATTCGACCGTGGAGAGAGGATGAGAACAAAGCGAGCTAGGTCGTTTCTCTTATACACAGCATTCCTTATTACAAGAGAAATTTGATTTAAGGATGAAAAATGAAGAAAACGACAATACTACACACCGCAAAAGAAGTTTTACTTCTTTCACGTGCACCAAGTTACACGCGCACCGTTTTTTTTTTCCATAAATCCAATTTTTTTTTATAGCTTACATGAGTGGACGAGCTCACAGCCCACTTGATGTTAAGTGGTTACTGGAGCCCATAGACATCTATAACGTAAATGCGCCACCCACCTTGAGATATAAGTTCTAAGGTCTCAAGTATAGTTACAAAATTTTACGTAGGTATTGTTGCGTTGTGATAAATGAGAGTGGACTGTATTTATTGGTTTTGATATATTTATTAGTCCTTAAGTGACAAATTAAAGATATATGAATATATGAAATCGATGTGTCGCCCTTGGAGGCTGGAATTGTCTTACTATTGTATTGAAGTTAGTGAATTTACGTTAATACGGTAATACGTAATTACCATATATGGATACCAATACCCAAAAGTTTTAAATATAAAAAGAATTCATTTTTAAAGTACCTATCCACGTCTATTCAAGTGATTACTTTGGGAACCCTCTTGGGTTTTTCTAATAAATTCCGTCAAAAATGCGATAACATTACGAATATTAATAATAACTCCGGTCCGTGCGCCTTAGGCTAATAACGATAAGAAAAAAATAACAATAAAAAATAGCGTATGAAAAGCGACAACATTGGCCCAAATCAAATTTTATTCAACAGAATTATTTTTATCTTCCTCGTAAATGACAATCTATAATCAGACCCGGTCAATGCAAACAAACTGGCTAATTTTATGTTTTGCTTCATTTTGAAGTCATTTACGGTTTCGATCGTAGGAATTTCGGAAAGGGAATGCGTCCGATTGCGACTTGCGAAGGGTAACTACATTCGGTACCTTAAGCTATTAGGAGTGATCAACAAAACAAGAATATATTTTGCCGTTCTGTTTTTTTTTTTAAATATAAAATGACCAACTTTGGAGGTATACGACGAAGGGAAGGTCTTCCACTGAGCGGGTGATATTGCTCGGTAGACCGACGCTCCGAATGTGATTGTTCGGAAATTGTTTAAGTAAAAGCTTATCTTTAAAATGTCGTAAGTGAGATTCAGGCATCTGTCAAATATATTTGTTTTATGTGATGGCTTCCCGCCAATCCGACAAGACAGGCATGCGCGCTTTGCTTGATTTGACTTTGAATCGATCGCTGATCGCTCCAGCCGTTACGGAGTCTGTAGGGAATATTAAGTTTGTATTGCAATTGACTGGCTCACGGAGCAACTTATATATCCCTAGTCTTGCCATAATTACAGAGACAAAGGAAAAAAAAAATTCTATTGCAAATAAGATTTATTACTTTTACAGTGTGTTAGTTTAATACATAAATATAAAACAATTTAAAGTATAAAAAGCTTATTCGCAGTGTTCTCCATTGGCTGCGATACAGTCCTTTAAACTTTGAGGCCAGTTATCACTAGAAGCACGCACTCTTTCCATGGGAAAATTTTTCACTGCCAATCGTACGGATTGTTTTAGGGACTCCAAATTATCATGGCGTTTAGAGCAAGCCGTACTCTCTAAAACTGACCATAAATCATAATCCAGCGGATTAAGATCGGGACTAGATGACGGCCAGTCTTCAGCTCTGATGAAGTCCGAACACTTATATAGTCGAGACGAAATCCCTACAATCGTCGAGAATATTCCACATCGTTCTAGATGCTACTAGATCCTCCGATATTCGTTCGACTATTCGGCGATAGATGGCGTTACTCTTACCGGCTTAACAATAGTAAGAAATCTCTCAAGTCTGAATTATTTTGTATACTTTCCCAGCCTGTGAAACGGAAAGCTTTTGGTTTACTTCGCAGCAGAAATAGAAAGAATGGTTAATCTCAATGCGAACTACAATCAGTATAATTCAATTATATCTTTATTTAAAGTAATCAACGCGGTAATTTAAAACAGGTAATCTTCTAGCTTCTAAAGATCAAGGCCAGATGAGTTGCGTGTTGTGTGCTGTCATGGTAACACAATATTTTGCAACTGACAAATTACATTTATGAATGAGTTTTTTCTCTTTCGACCGTATAGCGCAATTGTTTGCATCCCACACTGATGGGTCGAAGGTCCAATGTCGATTGCCACTTTGGGAAAAATTAGTGTAGCGAACCGAAAATTTGCACTCTATATCTGGGTATAATACCGATTAGTGTTGAGACGAACGTGATCTTGTCTATCGTTAAATCTCAATATTTTGTTTTAAAAAGAAATCTTCAAACAAAAACTTTTAGTTGCAGATTGTTTCATAATTAAAATTGTTCTTTGATATGATCACAATCACATGTACCTAAATATTTTAACGTAAGTCATTCTGTGGTTCCTAAAGTACTTACCAGGGAATTATAGTTTTGGGGCGCCAGATGGCTGTGTATGATTAATAAAAATATTCTACAAACACACACAGTTAAAACCAACTAACGATCCTATATTATTTTGCTTTACATAGTTTTATTAACACTTCGAGTTAACTCAAAGAACTTTGTTCGTTACAAAAACTGCAGAAAAATTCAATTGCAACGCAAAACTGTTTTGCTTTTTTAATAAAAATATATCAATAAGGTTCAGTGTGCAGTTTTTTTTTTTTTTTTATTGCCTTTGTAGGCAGACGAGCATACGGCCCACCTAATGGTGAGTGGTTACCGTCGCCCATGGACTTCAGCAATGCCAAGCCGCTGCCTACCAATGCCAAGGGCAGAGCCAAGCCGCTGCCTTTCAAGACGCATGTTGAAATTTTAATAGTTTTCCATTATACTTGTTAAAGATTCGCTTTGAATTTTGCCTTTTCGCATTTTAAAGAGTCTTCAATAGCGCGTTTTAAGACTTCTACGTCACAATAGTTTTGCGTTAGTATTTATAGGGTAGAAAATAATTTTTACTGGTGGTAAGAACTCTTGTGAGTCCGCACGGATAGGTACCATACCCTGCCTAATTCTGCCGTGAAGCACTAATGCATTTCGGTTTGAAGGGTGGGGCAGCCGTTGTAACTATACTGAGACCTTAGAACTCATATCTCAAGGTGGGTGGCGGCATTTACGTTGTAGATGTCTTATACCTTTAAACGAGCTATTCTTGTATATATGTGTATAATTTGAATTTCGGAAACGGCTCCAACGATTTTTATAAAATTTAGTATACAGGAGATTTCGGGGGCGATAAATCGATCTAGCTACGATTTATTTTCAAAAAATGTTGTTTTATTCGTGTTTTCAATAATCAACTTTATCGATAATCAACTTTATGACTCTTCCCGATATCTATTGACGAATAATAATACTATTTTTTTATAATTGAGAGCAACTAACTGCTTTAAAGACACAATAACACAAGCTATTTCAGCAGATGGCGTTGTTAAGCCACCCGAAGCCAACGAGTGTTTGGTTTAAGGTTAGACCAAGAAAATGAATTGCTTTGTAAAAAACACAATTTATCAACAAAAAAAACCAGTAAAACTCGGTCATCGTCTAGTTTTTATTAAAAAGCTACGTAATTACCACAACGGCTTTTGTCTCTTTCGCCACCCCGGACCCGAGCTTCAGGTCTGCGGCCATCGACATTGCCTCCAGCACAGTTATGAAGGGCTGCAGTAAATCCTCCTGCATGATGTACCGGGACATCTTCCGGAATTGCCGGAGGTCGCGAGGCAGTCCATTGGTGGAGATCAGGCCGGTCGACCCGTTAACCCTGACAAAGAGATTTCGTGTATTTCGTGTAAAGAGCTTAGAAATATGGCAGTTCAAAGACTCCGTGGTATTACTAAAAAATATATAAATAAAATAAAAATCATTTAATTCAGACCATCTTAAGTCCATATGTTGTAAGTAGAGTAATACTTATAACTATGTTAGTAAAATTAAAAATAAAATTAAAATTAGCAAAATTATTAAAAGATTTAAACATTTAATTCATAAATCTGCGTTGCTTTGAGGCTTTACTAAGATGATGAAAGAACAATTGTGGCCGTCTGCGCAAAAGTGACCTAACCCACAATTTTTCATATTCGTGCTTATATATATATTGCAATTTATTTGAAACATTATAAAGTTTTCTAAACAAAACCGGCCTATTTTGACCCCTAGTTAACAGATGGCTTGTGAACATTATTTTGCGCGTATTGTTTTTGCCTACGAAGCAGTGTAAAAGTAAATGCGAACCTCATTATTTCCATACTGTGGTAAGATTATGCCACTTTTGCGCTGACTGCCTCAACTATTTATAAGATATATTTTTTTATTTCCATTGTAGGTAGACGTACTTTATTTCGATTTGAATTAGCCCAATTCATAGTACGTACAACATACACGACGATGTCTATAACACAATATAAATACTATAAATAAAATGTATACTCAATTTAGCATATTAGCCTGTTACAGAGAGACAATGTAATTATAATATTTAAATCGCATGTAATAAATACTCGTCGGATAACTACAAGCAATCATTCAAGTCAAGGATACGACATTAATAATGACGTACAATTAACCTATACCCGTAGTGAGACGGTTTATTGATGTAATTAAACTCCTGTTTGAACAGTTAACAAGTGTTAATGTTGTCTTCGAAGTAGACCCTCCTGACGAAAAGTCGTTTGCGAGACCAGTTGCCAAAACAAATCCGCAAATTTGTAAATCGTCACTAGTGGTAACAATATTTTTTTATTACATCCACCTGGTCTTAAGTGGTTTTCGGAACCCCTATGGGTTATTATATTAATAACATAAATCCCGTCACCCACGTTGAGAAGTTAGTTCTAAGTCTCAGTTCTATAGTACAACGGCTGCCCCACTGACCCAAATTGGAAAGCAATACTGCTTCGCGACAGAAATAGGTGAGATAATGGTACAAGGACAGGGATGCGGGAAATGAAATTTAGAAGCACCGGTCACCGCCCTCGCCGAACCCGTCGCTTGCGACGAAGAGCTCGGTGAGTAAATTGACCCATAGACACAGCCCACTGAGTTTCTCGCTGGTTCTTCTCAGTGAGTCACGTTTCTGTTCCGTCTGCCTACAAGGGCAATAAAAAAATAAAATAAAAAAGCTCACCTGTATCCCGCTAAAATATTCAGTAAGGAGCTTTTCCCAGCTCCTGAAGGACCAAGGATGGCTGTCAGCTGACCGGATCGAAAGTCACCGTTTAAGCTTCGCAATATTATCTTTGAACCTATGAACAAAATAAACATGATTTAGACAGTATTACTGAATTTAAGTTTTATTATTCATTTTAATTTATAAAACCTTTATATTCTATCATCAAAGTTCCTTTTTCTTTTTTCTCCTGCCTATGCTGATAGCCCTGAGAGGCTATTGCAGCTTCGCCCTAGCATGTGTAAGTGAGCTCACGGAGCTCAAACCGGAGCAAGAGCAGTGCTTCGCAGAATCTACGACCGGATCGGAAACGCGACCCACTGAGAAGATCCGGCGAGAAACTCAGTGGGCTGTGTCTATGGGTTACTTTACTCGTCGAACCCCTTGTCACAAGCGACGGGTTCGACGAGGAAGGTGACCGGTGCTTGGGGTACCTAAAAGCACCGTTAATGGATCGGGAGGATCCGTAATGACGTGTTTTGGACCACGTCGACTCCCTTTGCTGAAAGAATCCCCTAGATTGTCATAATTTTCTTTTCGTAGCTTGATCTTCTTCACAATCGGTTTTGTTAATCTCTTAACGGTATTTTCTCCTCAGTGACGTCAGTGATGACTGACGTCAATACCACACAGGGACGTATCTAAATCACTATTCTCCGTCACTTCACATCCTATCGAGTTCCATGTAAGTTTGTTTACCATTTTTCTAACATCAGTAGCTTTGGTCGTATGTGTTATGTCTGTACACACACAGCATGTTTATTGCTACTGCAACATTTTAACGAAATGTCAAAAGGTCATTCTAGAATTTCAAATTTGTTTAGGCTTTTTAAATACAAAAACATAATGTAACTAATATTTTTTTCGTGCAAGACTGCTCTAGCGACGGCGGCCCATATAACTATCAACTTTAACTTAATTGTTACGTAAAAATGACTAAAAAGGTAATCGTCAAAATGGCCCGCCAAAAACGTCTGAATCATTATTTGGCTCGAGCGCCAAAAAAGTTGATCAACCATATTCTAGTATAATTCCATGGTCAATTTATTCGCATCAGTGCCATGGCAACTTAGCCGAAATGGGCGTGGAATTTATCATCATCATTCAATATAGTAAGCGTCTCTTAATTTGGCTCCGAATTACGTCACATAAAATAAGTTGCGGCATTTCGCGAAATTGTTAAAACAGTAACTACTGATCGAAAACCTTTTTTTCGTTCAAATTAAACCGAGCTATCAATGCAAATATATACTTAAATAAATATCAAATTTGATTTAAAAACAATTCACGATAAGCATACTTCATAATCACAAAAGCAATTACCTATTATTATTTTATTAGGCAAACGTAACTTGTTCTTTGTTACATTTTCGTTTGAGGATATTATTATAACCTATTATTACCTCGGTGATCATAATTACCTATAGTTTTGTTTTGTTTTTATTTACTGAACTAATATACCGACGAACTCGAGCCGCTTACGGGGATAGATCCCCAGGAACACTGAAAGCTAGTCATTAGCGAAAGCGCGCAGCAAAATACAAGCACCACAATACAAACGCCAAAGCATCTAAGGGAATTGTAGTTGATGGCATTTTTTAAAACTTTACTCGCACCGTGCTTGAACCTCCAAGCCACCAGTGGTAATCCCTACCTCCATAAAAAATTGGCCACGTTTAAGTATTTTTTATTTTTTTAAAGGTGGATGGACGAGCTCCCGGCCCGCCGGATGTCAAATGATAGACATCTACAACGTAAATGCCACCACCAACCTTGAGATATAAATTCTAAGGTTTTTACACTATAACGGCTGCTCCACCCTTCAAACCGAAACGCATTACTGCTTCACGGCAGAAATAGGCAGGGCGCTGGTACCTACCCGTGCGGACTCACAAGACGTCCTCCCACCAGACAAGATATAATTTTCACTATATACGACTACGTATTCAGTGGCCGTTTTTGTAGCTTTATTAATTTATGATTTTGTTTTTCCTAGAAAAATGAATGAACGTAACATCTTGGGCTAAAACAGTTCTCTTTGTGGTCGTATGACGAGATTCGGATATAAAACCAACTTTCCTTGACGAACAAACTATTTTATCTTCATGGCAGTATGCTTAGTGCGAGTTTTTTTAACGTTCTCGATAACGTAAAAGTTAACTCAGATTTGTATAGAGTTAGAAAGTTTGTTTACGTTCGCCGCTAGGGGCGCTGTTCCAACTCCATACAAATGTGAGTTAACGTTTACGCGGTCGAGAACATTAAAAAACTTCCACTAAGCACACTGGTATATACATATAAGTATGTTTTTTTTTTTATTGCTTATATGGGTGGACGAGCTCATGGTGTTAAGTGGTTACTGGAGCCCATAGACATCCACAACGTAAATGCGCCACCCACCTTGAGATACAAGTTCTAAGGTCTCAAGTATAGTTACAACGGCTGCCCCACCCTTCAAACCGAAACGCATTACTGCTTCACGGCAGAAATAGGCAGGGTGGTGGTACCCACCCGCGCGGACTCACAAAGAGGTCCTACCACCAGTAATTACGCAAATTATAATTTTGCGGGTTTCATTTTTATTACACGATGTTATTCCTTTACCGTGGAAGTCAATCGTGAACATTTGTTGAGTACGTATTTCATTAGAAAAATTGGTACCCGCCTGCGGGATTCGAACACAGGTGCATCGCTTCAACACGAATGCACCGGACGTCTTATCCGTTAGGCCACGACGACTACAAATTGCGACTGTTATTGCGTACACCGCTATTCGTTAAGAATCACCATTTATGAAAGGTATTTGGTTTTCAGAAACCTCTCAAATACAACCCATATTTTAAATTGCATAGAATCGTTTTTCTGTAATCACACCCAACAAACACAAAACCCTAATGGATATGTAATAATTAACCTTTAATGTTTTCCTGTATTTAAATAACGCTATCACAATTTACTTACAAAGTCGAAGTTATTATTAAATTGTTTTGCACAATTATTTTTCTAAGCGATTAACATAATTACATTTGATTGTTCGTTGATAAACGGCATGTGCATACAGATATCTAAATGTACTTTATCTATACATCTATACATATAAAAAAATTGGAGTGTCTGTTTGTGATATTGAAATAACCGCTTTTTACTACATGCATATGAATATATATACGGTACATACACCAAAATAACATTTTTTACAATTTTTGTCTGTCTGTCTGTCTGTTTGTTCCGGCTAATCTCTGGGAAGGCTGGACCGATTTTGATGAGACTTTCACTGATAGGTAGCTGATGATATAAGGAGTAACTTAGGCTACTTTTTTAAGACTAGCTTTGCCTCGCGGCGTCTCCCGCGGTAGGACAATAACCGCGGGTAACATCGCGGGACTCAGCTATCAATAATAAAATTGAATGTTTCCGAAGCGAAGCAAGGGCGGGTCGCTAGTCTATATATAAAAAACTTCACTTATCGTGAAGCAAAAACTTTGTACCCCTTTTTACGAAAATTGCGCGGACGTAGGAGTATGAAATTTCCTACTTTTATAGAGAGGAGTGCAGAATGCTAATATTTTTTTTAGTTATGCATAAAAATATAATACATTAATTCCATAAAAAAAAACTTTACGCACACTATCATGTATTTGACACACACACACGCATACATACATTTTTGTTTATTGTTTAAAGTCTGTTATAAAATTGAAAATAGATTAAGAATATTGGTTGTAATTAATTATAATATTATTCTCTTATATTAAAGCTTTGGCGAAATATGTGATTATAGAAAAACTATTACCTATTATAGAAATGTGACAATAGAACCATAATAATGTTCAAACTTATAATTTAAATTAGTTATGGTCGAGTTTAGACCACGATACGACCACTAGTTTTATATTATTATTAATGAAACTTGATACGGAATATGCACGCCAAGCGCTGACATTAGTATAAGTGTTATCATGCTTGACCGATTTGAAGTGGCGAAGTTAGTTGAAAACTTAAAAATGTTCGGTATTAATAATAGCGAGAGCCACTCGATTCATTTCGGGAAAAGAAGAAAGAAGTTTTTTTTTATTGCTTAGATGGGTGGACGAGCTCACAGCCCACCTGGTGTTAAGTGGTTACTGGAGCCCATAGACATCTACAACGTAAATGCGCCACCCACCTTGAGACATAAGTTCTAAGGTCTCAGTACAGTTACAACGGCTGCCCCGCCCTTCAAACCGAAACGCATTACTGCTTCACTGCAGAAATAGGCGGGGTGGTGGTACCTACCCGTGCGGACTCACAAGAGGTCCTACCACCCGTAAAAAGAAATCGTCCCATCTCAAAACCTCAAGCCCGCTACACACCATCCCGCAGTGCATCACCCCTGCCTTAATAGGTAGGGAGATTCAGTCCGGGCAGAGGGGTTTCCCCGAGGCCCGCTCCGCGCCCCCGCAAGCGGACACGTCGACCCCACGTATTCATTTCATCCCTCTTTCATACCCTCTCATCGTGGCCGCCGCCGCGCGCTTAACTACATTCCCGATCCTGCGGACCAAATGGTAAACAGTAGACGTCGCCCAAAACACGTGATCTAGGATCCTCCCGATCCACAACGGTGCTTTTAGGTGTACCTCAAGCACCGGTCATCGCTCTCGTCGAACCCGTCGCTTGCGACAAAGGGCTCGGCGAGTAAATTAACCCACAGACACAGCCCACTAAGTTTCCCGCCGGAACTTTTCAGTTGTTGCGTTTCCGATCCGGTGGTAGATTCTGATAAGCACTGCTCTTGCCAGGGCTAGTGTTAACAACGTCGTCAGGTTTGAGCCCCGTGAGCTCACCTACTGGTTAGGTTACGCTGATATAGCCACTCAAGGCTATCAGCTTAGGTAGAAAAAAAAAGAACACACGAAAACACACACACACACAAGTATTATACACAAACACACACGTGTGTATAATACTTGAATCATAACCCTGCGTCGTGTTTTAGTCGGGTAAAATCACACGGTCACTCTTTTTACATACTAACGATTGAGACAAAAGAGTTTTGTTCAGCCTAAGAACAAAAGTCGCGGTCTTGTGACCCAGTTTGACGATAACAAATAAAGAGGCAAACGGAGAGCTATTTAAAATATCCTGTGTTTTTTCTTCATTTAAATAATGTTCGAATTTTCATTACCTATGTAATAATAAAAATTATAAAATACCACACCTAAGTTTACCATTTCCAAAAGACATTATTGAGCAAACAGACTTTACTTTTTTTTATCAGCAGTCGCGTTTCTCAAATATTTTTAGACGCCAGCTCTCAAACTTGGTTTCACAAAGTTTTTCACTACCGTTTTAAAATTGGGTAGCAGTAGGTAGCATACAAAGTAGTTGGGGGGTATTGTGAGCTCGCATGCGTGCAATCTGCCGCGAATCAGTTACGGTTATTAATATAGGACAGTTCCTTACACTACTCAATACCAGTTTCAAAAAAAACGAATTTTTTTTTTTCCAGAAAAAATTTCCTCATTGTAAACCGCAGCGTTTTCATTCCAAAAATAACGAATGCAGCCAAACGCATAGCTAATCAAACGAATATAGACATCATTATGGTAATTTAAGCGATCGAAACGTCTTAATGAAGACAGATGACCTCCCGTGAACCCCCGCTATTGTTTCACTGTGTTGGCACATTCATTAGTCGGAACGCGATGTTGTGAAACACTGTCGCAGGACGAAGCGATGTTTTGTTCATTATTTCATTACGAGCACAGTTTTGGACATGGTTAATTAAAAGCCGTCGTAGATATTATCCTACACGTTATATAGCCCTTTGCCTTTTCATGAGTTCTGTCTCATTCGAGGTCTGGACGTTGGTTGTTGAGCGACAGGAGGTTTTAGTCGGTTCGACTCTGACATGCTCCGCCCGCCATCTCCAGTGGAGGGCGGAAGTCCGGCGATTTCCTCCTGACCAAAAAAAACACGTTATATAGTACCCGTACTCGTCGAACTCGGCTAAGATTTCGAGGTTTTTTTTCTTTTCTACCTAAGCTAATAGCCCTGTGAGGTTATGTCAGCGTAGCCCAAAAAGTAGGTGAGCTCACGGGGCTCATACCTGACAACGTTGCTAACACTAACCCTAGTGCAGTACTTCGAATCTACCACTCAGTGGACAGTGTCTGTGAGTTAATTTACTCGCCTAGCCCTTCGACGCAATCGACGGGTTTGACGAGAACAATGAAACGGTAAATTTCAACGTGCAACCTAATCCATACATAAGCCCGCTGAGTTTCTCGGCGGATCTTCTCGCCGCGTCGTGATCCGATCCGGTAGTAGATCCATTCGTGAAACAGCTGACCTTGAGTGGTTAGGGCTTCTTCGAAGGCGCTCGGGCAGCTGTTAGCAAATCCCACCTCTCCTGGCTGAGCCTTTACTTGCCCACCTGTTTTGGTGAAACTAGAAAGGATTCCGGGCCACTAGTAATCCTTCCTTTACAAAAAGAACATTCCATAGCTCTCCATAGCTCGACCCGCCAAGCAGTCGTGCACTTCTGATTTTTAAATGTAGATAATAAACCATATTACCAATACCTTCACTAATAGTTTTGTGGTCAAGGAATATCTATAATGACAAGTCCTACGACTTATAATAACGGGTATTTAAGTAATTTGAAGTGTAAAGTGGTCTACAGGATAAGACGTCCTGTTGCATTCGTGTTGGCGATGCACCGGTGTTCGAATTCCTTTTTCTAACGAAATTCGTACTCAACAAATGTTCACGATTGACTTCCACTGTGAAGGAATAACATCTATATAAAAATGAATTGCTGTTCGTTAGTCTCGCTAAAACTCGAGAACGGCTGGACCGATTTGGCTAATTTTGGTCTTGAATTATTTGTGGAAGTCCAGAGAAGGTTTAAAAGGTTTAATACATAATAAAATGCTCGGAATTAAATAAAAATAACAATTTTGTTTTTCCTTTGGTGTGTCCCCCGTCGGACGGATTCCTTTTGTTTATTTTATACAAAAGTTTAGGTCTTTTCTTTATCGATTGAGGCACTACGAAGTCTACCGGGTCAGCTAGTCGTGTAATAAAAATCGCAAAATTATAATTTGCGTAATTACTGGTGGTAGGACCTCTTGTGAGTCCGCGCGGGTAGGTACCACCACCCTGCCTATTTCTGCCGTGAAGCAGTAATGCGTTTCGGTTTGAAGGGTGGGGCAGCCGTTGTAACTATACTGAGATCTTAGAACTTATATCTCTAAGTGGGTGGCGCATTTACGTTGTAGATGTCCATGGGCTCCAGTAACCACTTAACACCAGGTGGGCTGTGAGCTCGTCCACCCATATAAGCAATATAAAAAAAAATGAAAAAAAAACAATGTTTTTATGCATATGTAGTTAGTCTAAATAGATGAAAATATACAAGACTTTTTATTAGTAGCATATATAATTCACTATGCCCTATTGTTAGTTGCTAGTTCATTCTTATATTCAAGTTCGCTTGCACTTTTATTTCTTTATTATTACAGACACGTTGACGAGTTCACGGTCCATTTTTTGTTAAGTGATTACACTTGACACGTGAGGTCAAAGTCTAAAATTACAATGTAAATTTGATTGCAAACAATCTTACAATTTACACGCATTTACAATATAACATAGCGTCTTATGTTTGCACACCTGAATTATTGTAATTAAAATAATATAAATATTATTACGTATAAATGTATTAAATATTATTATCATTATAGATACATATGTGTAAATATAGTATTATTACACATATGTATAAAATCAGTATACCGCTACCAGCCCTAAATTCCGGTTATGATCAATTGTTTAAAGACATCTCATCTCAAAGATGATACTACGTAGGGACCGACTATAATTAGAATAATTTAAATCGCATGTGCCATAATATTGACAACTACATATGCTTTTATCTTAGTTTAAGATCCCGCTATACCATTCCAAGCTATGCCATTCCAAAATATCATCAAGTTTGTGTACAGTCTAATCGAATCTATGTACAGTCAAACCTGGATAAGTGAGAGTTCAAAGGAGCACAATCTCATTCTCGCTTATAGAGGTTTCTCACTAACCCGAGTTTCTCGTTAATGCACCCTCTGAATTACATTTCGCGATTTTCCGGATTCAAACGCATTCACTATTTTAAGTTTATCACTTACTTCAGTACTTTAATTTTCAGTTTAACTTTTACTTGACAGTACTTTAATTTTCCGTTTTGACATGACGCAGAACAGAACTTCCCTTCGCAATTGATTAACGATAAACTGAGTAAGTCCGACAAATAGGACGGTACACAGGCGCACGTGTCCATTCGAAAAGAATGCAATAAAATAACAACGTTATTCAGTTCCACGAAATATAATAGGTTCAATATTGACGAGAAAACAATACAAAAACAGTGGTAGGAAGTTCCACGAAAGTTAAGAATGAGTCATAAAATAGCAGATGTTAAATTTGTAATTTGTTTTGTCATTTGTTCCTCCTAAATAATATAAATAAATAAAGCTCGACTGTCACTTATAGAGGTATAGATAAGTAGCAGTCTCACTTACGGAGGTCCATGAGGGAAAAACGACTCTCTCTTACAGAGGTTTCTGTTTCTCGCTAATAGAGGTTTTGGGAGCTTAAAATGACGGGTCCTAGCTATTACTCTCACTTATACAGTTTTCTCTCTTATCCAGTTCTCACTTACCCAGGTTTGACTGTATATGGTAGTAGGACCTGGTGATAGGACCTCTTGTGAGTCCACACGGGTAGGTACTGCCACCCCGCTCATTTCTGCCGTGAAGCAGTAATGCGTATCGGTTTGAACGGTGGGGCAGCCGTAAAAACTATACTTGAGACCTTAGAAATTATATCTCAAAGTGGGTGGCGCATTTACGTTGTAGATGTCTATGGGCTCCAGTAACCACTTAACATCAGGTGGGCTGTGAGCTCATCCACCCATTTAAGCAATAATATATATAAATAAATAAAAGTCAGTGTTTTTGTATTTTTGTCATTTATGCGTTTCAAAATCATTTATCAGATTTAGATGTAGCCTCATAAAATTGTTACTTGCATTTTAACGATCAATATCCTGGGTCAGGAAGGTCAAGTATCTGAGAGTCACCTTGGGTAACTCCATTACCTTTCATAATAAATAAACAAGATCATTGTTCCTATGGTGCAGTATCCCATATAGCAAGCAGTATTGCGGTAGACAGCAGCTTGGCTCTGCCCTTGGCATTGCTGAAGTCCATGGGCGACGGTAACCAGTCACCATCAGGTGGGCCGTATGCTCGTCTGCCTACAAAGGCAATAAAAAAAAACCAATACGCTCTACCACCAGTGATCACTGCGTGAATAGGACTCCCAATTATAGCCTCAAGATTGAAACACCCGATGCTAATATAAAAGCCACTTTTTTAGCAATGTCTTTTTATATTGCACCAAAAGAGAATACCTAGTCTATTTATAACCGGTTTCCGTTCTTCAACAATGCCTTTTTTTTTTTCGGGTAGAGGGCCGAACCTCCTACGAGGTCCCCGCGCAAAAGGGGCGCGCGGCGTATGTGAGACTCAACGGTCTGCATGGTATTGTGAGCAGACCGCGGGCCCAAGGATTTTAGGGCCCACCCATTAAACGACTCCCCTGCACTCTTACACCCGACGTCCGATTCCCTCCGAGGTCAGAGCCCAGATGAGGTAGGGGGGTTACCGCGGTCAACACTACATTAATGCTTGACATGCGTGACACAAAAAGGGGACCAAAGGTCAGGGCCAATTTTAAATTGATTGATGAAAACGATTCGTGAATGAATTGTATTCGTCCTCTCGAAGAGACCTTGAAATAGTTTTCATTTGTGTGCGAAAATTCTATGCACATCACACAAAGCATTACGCTTCCCACTGATTATGACCAAATAATTTGGTAGGCAGCGGCTTGGCTCTGCCCCCCTGGCATTACTGAAGTCCATGGGCGACGGTAACCACTCACCATCAGGTAGGCCGTGTGCTCGTCTGCTTACAATGGCAATAAAAAATAATATTATAATAATAATCAAGTCAAATCATCATAATCAAGTCAAAAAGTAGATACATTTGTACAATAGGCGGTATCATCGCTAAAAGCGATCTCTTCCAGACAACCGTTTAATTTACTGAAATTCTGGAAAATATAAAAATATTGCAGGTATGTTACGGTGTACTATAGACAATACATTATTATGGAAAATACATACAATAAACAGATATATACCGTTTACATAATATATAATATGGAATATATAACTAACTAATTTATATACCAATATACATACTTACATACAATTCATACTAATATACTTATATACACATAATAAATCACATCATAAAAAATTACACCACGAGTAATCAATCTATTTTCAACCATAATCACTCCATAGTATAAAACAGAGTCGCTTTCTCTGTCCCTATATGTCCCTATGTATGCTTAAATCTTTAAAACTACGTAACGGATTTTGATGCGGTGTTTTTTAATTGATAGAGTGATTGAAGAGGAAGGTTTATATGTTTAATAATATCCATTAAATAGTGGAGAAATCAATAATGAATTACAGTTTCCGAAGCTAAGCGAGGGCGGGTCGCTAGTTCATAATAAAAACTGGTTGCACCTGGTCAACAACTTTTCAAAAAAGTTGGCATCGAGTGGGTTGTCATGAACTACCCGGTACTGGATCTCTTATGAATAGAAAACGTTCGAAGAATAAGCATTAACCTCGCTGATGGCCAATCTTATTAATAACCTGCCAATCACTAGAGCACACAGAAATAATAACTATCAAACATTTTATTACGATTTTCAAAACCATTTTAATTGAGAAAATAATAGTATTATTACACCAAGTCTACAGTATTTGGGTCATATTGCGTGTAGAAGTTCCAACAGCCTTGAGCGTCAGATGACTTGTCTATTTGAGAGTAGGAGGTCAACAGAACGAGGTATCAAGCGATAGCGGATCTCAACTTATATCAAGAGAGGAAGAAAGAGAGAAAAATACGTAAAACTGCACCAAAACAGCCACGATACTTTATAATCAGGGATTGGTTGTGGCGATGGAAGTTTTTCAGGAGGTAGGACGTTTTGTGAGTCCGGCCGGGGAGGTACCATTACCCTGCCTACTACTGCCGTGAAGCAGTAATGCGTTTCGGTTTGAAGAGTGGCAGCATTTACGTTGTGGATGTCTTCACTCCACCACCACTTCACTCCATGACGACCTGGAGCTTGACTCAGTCAGTAAGTATTTACAGTCGGCATTATTGCGCTTTGAGAAGGCGGTACGACATGAAAATCCTCTTGTCATGGCCGCCGGTAATTATATACCCGATCCGGTGGACCGAATAGTAAACAGTCGACGTCGCCCTCATTACGGATCCTCCCGATCCATTAACTGTGCTTTTAGGTACCTCAAGCACCGATCACCGTTCTCGCTGAACCCGTCGCTTGCGACGAAGGGCTCGACGAGTAAATTAACCCATAGACACAGCCCACTCAGTTTTTCGCCGGATCTTCTCAGTGGGTCGCGTTTCCGATCCGGTGGTAGATTCTGGAAGCACTGCTCTTGCCCCGGTTTGAGCCCCGTGAACTCACCTACTAGTTCGGTGAATCTAGAATAACCCCTCGAGGTTATTAATATATTTCCTATTCGTACACTCTTGACAGAGTGGTCGTGGTCATGCATCAGTCGGATCCTGCGATACCGATGCTCTCGCGATGCGACGCCATGTGGCACGATGTTTCGCAGAGTGAGAGCAAACATTTATGTTGGAGTGAGTCACAGATTTTATGAGGTCGGTCCATCGTGTTGGAGATCGTCCGCGAGATCTTTTGCCCTCAACTTTCCCTTTTAATAAGTAGGAAATATATAAAATTATAAATATATAAATTAATATATAATAAGTAGGAAAAAAAACCACAACACTAGCAATGAAACAGTGATCTGTCGCACAAAGATACAAATGATGCCGTGACTTATGACGTCTGTTTACCGATGTCGGTGATACTGTAAAGATACGTATTAAGCCACCGGTCATCTGAAGTTGGTCAATTAGAAAGCCACTGCAAACGGTACGCAACCCAACGATGTACGGTCTGATAATTATTTTTATCGATGTCGATTTTTCGTATCTTAATTTCATAGTTATATACATATATATATACTTAAATGAGGTAGATGTGAGATGTACGCAACTTGAACAACTGACACCAATTTTCTATAGTATTAATACAATTAGGTTTGTTTATTTTGAATCAACCAAAATAACTAATATTTTCCTGTCAAACCCAGCCACCAGCGCATACATGAATTGTCTAGTGAAATGGTATTTTTGTGCCCAATTAACACGAAAGCAGTCAGCTGAAAAAAAAAATGTTTTAGGACATCAATAAAAATAATTGAGTTACCGTCATTAGTAAAACAATGTCAACGGTGATAACATTTTACCACAAAAGCGCTCACGACACATTAACCTTAACTTGTATTGTTTCTTCATCCGCATACATTAATAAACATATTATTTAGTTATTGTAAAAAAAAAATATTATCGTTATTTCACGGTGATAATTATTTCCCAGCACTACGACGCCGAGTCAAACACGTGACCGTCCTGTGGCCTGGATGCAGTTCGGCCGCGTCACACGTGATGTGACTTCAATAGCATTTTCCCAACCCATGCCAGCTTTGTGTTTGCGCGGTATTAGGCACTTTCCGTATGCTTCGAATAAAAGCTTTAGAGTTCAAATTGGAACACAACTTATATATTTGAACTAATTAATTTTATCAACATTGACGTCAACACGCTACCTGATACCACGGCCCACCTGATGATAAACCGTTACCGTCTTCCGTGTAGTATACCTATCAATATCAAAGAGCTGAGTGATGTGGTAATGTTGCCAATTTATCACTGCTTAAGTAATGCTGTGTGTTTAGCTTGAACTATTAGTGTCGACGTCGCCCTAAACACGTCATTGCGGATCCTTCCGATCCATTAGCGGTGCTTTTAGGTACCACAAGCGCCGGTCACCGTCCTCGTCGACCCCGTCGCTTGCGATAAGGGCTCGACGAGTAAATTAACCCATAAACACAGCCCACTGAGTTTCTCGCCGGATCTTCTCAGTGGGTCGCGTTTCCGATCCGGTGATAGATTCTGCAAAGCTATGGCTCTTGCTAGGACCAGCGTTAGCAACTCCCGGTTAGAGCCCCGTGAGCTCGCCTACATATCAAGGAGAAGCTGAAATAGCCTCTCAATGCTATCAGCATAGGTAGAAAAAAAACTATTTGTAATTTGCAAGTCACCACATAATTTATACGCTAATCGTCGGCATACTTAACTATTAATGAATATCAACTCATTTATCCTACCAATGATTACGTTACCGTGCACGGGCTATATTAAAGATCCGAGTCTAAAGCGGGTTCACAAAAAATATGACACCAATAAGCAATTGAAAATTATGTTTTTAATACAGTTGATTAATCGACGACAATTAACAGTTTCGATGGCAAGGCTTTAAACACACACGCAGCACACACTATTGCTGTCCACTACTGACCATGGGCCTCTCCAATCGATATACGGTGCGGTCGGTCTGTTGCCACCTGCGTCCAACGTGACTAAGCAATTCTCGTTAGTCTGTCGGTTCATCTGACAAGTAACCCACCCACACTACGCTTATCTTAGGCTTTAAGCACTTTTGTTGAATTTCCCTTAAAATATTAATGTACGAACAGATTCCGTTTTTAATACGCTTTTATTAGCTTCAGACGTATGTATGTTAGTATGTAACGGAATCTTTGAACATGATTTTGACCCCCTTCAAAACGTCAGATTAACTCGAAAGGCATACTTATTAAGGACCGGTGACAATTCAATACTTAAAAGAAAAAAAATGAAAAAATTGAAATTTAATTAAAAAATGAAAAATAAATAACAGTTTAACGCTTTTTTTACAATAAAATCATTTTTTCTTTCACTATTTTCAATTCAAATTTATTAAAATTTATTTTCTATTTCTTAGTTGGATTTTCTATAAAAGCGTATTTTTTTTTGTTTTTTTTAAACTATTATTTATTTTAACATTAAATGCTTAGGAAATTAGCCGCCTTCCTCGGAGCCACTTATCAGTGAAATCATCAGTTAAACACATTATTTAATGATCGAACCCTTATTAAAAACCCGTAAGCGCTACCCAACACACAACCGCATGAGTGCAGCGGTGACAAATCGAATAAATAATTTGGTAATCAACTCATTCTTAACAAAGTCAAGTGGCTTGGTAAATAATGTGATTTAATGAAAAAGCGTTAATTAAAAAATTATTCTACATCGTGTATTAATTTTTTTTTATTGCTTAGATCGGTGGACGAGCTCAAAGCCCATCTGGTGTTAAGCGGTTACTGGAGCCCATAGACATCTACCACGTAAATGGGCCACCCACCTTGAGATAATATAAGTTCTAAGGTGTCAGTATAGTTACAACGGCTACCCCACCCTTCAAACCGAAACGCATTACCGCTTCACGGCAGAAATAGGCGGGGCGGTGGTACCTACCCGTGCGGACTCACAAGAGGTCCTACCACCAGTTAGATGGGTGGACGAGCTCAAAGCCCATCTGGTGTTAAGCGGTTACTGGAGCCCATAGACATCTACCACGTAAATGGGCCACGCACCTTGAGATATAAGTTCTAAGGTCTCAGTCACGGAATAGATGTATCCATTCCGTGGTCTCCGTATAGTTACAACGGCTGCCCCCCCCTTCAAACCGAAACGCATTACTGCTTTACGACTGAAATAGGCAAGGAGGTGGTACCTACCTGTGCGGACTCACAAGAGGTCTTACAACCAGTAATTACGCAAATTATAATTTTGCGGTAGAACACTATACCAATAAAATATTGAACTGGTGCGTCAAGGTCAGCGCTGAGATCCGCTATTCTTTTTAATTACCTTGATAGAAAGTCGAGCATAAGGTACACTTGATAATGAACGAAAAGCGGCCACTACCGCTAATAATACCAGAAGCCAAACTAATACCTACCTAATTTTACCATCAACGGGTAATATAGTTATAAGGGCTTTGGGCTTAAGAAAATAAAATAAAAAGCTATTTAATTATCAAACGCTAAATTATAAAAGGCATTTTGTATTATTTCCATAATAAAAACGACAACTTAAACATTAACCAGCATTAGCCTTCGAATTTGTAATGTGACTAAACAATTACCCTTTGACCTGCAAAATGGGACAATTAATTCAAATTTAACAGGCGCTCTCCGTCAATAACGTCCACTATCTAACACGTATCTTTTTCACTGGTCAGCTTTTACGCAGATATCAATGCAAACGGAACAAAATAACCGACTAACCTAATTTCGATTGATAAGAACTCGATGAATTATTCTTTTTGATGAATAAACTGTGACGATTTGTTTGATTTTCAGTTTTAATTGCATAAGTTGGCAAACGAATATTGTCTGAACGTTTTTCTTTTATTGCTTAGGTGGGTGGACGAGCTCACAGCCCACCTGGTGTTAACTGGTTACTGGAGCCCATAGACATCCACAACGTAAATGCGCCACCCACCTTGAGATATAAGTTCTAAGGTCTTAGTATAGTTACAACGGCTGCCCCACCCTTCAAACCGAAACGCATTACTGCTTCACGGCACAAATAGGCAGGGCGGTGGTACCTATCCGCGCGGACTCACAAGAGATCCTACCACCAGTAAATAAACGTAATCGTCCATTCGCATTCGAATCGTCCACAATCGAGGAATAATCTAATATCTTTAAACGAGCAATTCTTGTATATATTATATAATATATATAATCTGAATCTAGGAAACGGTTCCAACGATTTTCATAAAACTTAGTTAGTATTTCGGGGGCGATAAATCGATCTAGCTACAATTTATTTTCAGAAAATTTTGTTTTATTCGTGTTTTTAATAATCGACTTTATCGATAGTCAACTTAAATATAAACTTTTTTTTTTATTGAAAGAAAATAACAAATAATTTAATATAATATCAATATGTAACTCGTATTTAAATATAATTTCTAAAAAACACAATTTATCAAAAAAAAACCGAGCAAAGCTCAGTCATCCAGGTATTAAAATTTATACCGGGTGATTTGTGAGCTAGATTCCCTATCAACATCCAAAACATTACAGTATAGTAAGACTTTGTGGTTTGGGAACAGACAGAAGAAAATCTCCGAACGTCATCTTCATAAGTAATCTTCAAGTAATGCGAGCATTGGAACCCGCTTCGATTCAAAGACCTTGAGAACTGAATAATAAAGAAGCTACACATTAAAAGTCCCTCCTTTTTTATTTATTTGGAACAAAACACGACCCACGCTCCGAAATCTTCGTTTTTTCCTTATACAATTTCGAACCAAATGTGCTAGAGTAAAAAACATGTGTGGTGTCGTGGGACACCGGATAGGAACGAAGTTCCATATTAAAAAAAAAAAAAGAATTATGAGAAAAAAAATCGCGCGGTGAAATATCGCTGTGCGGAAAACAAGGCCTTATTCCACGGACTTTTTCTTACGGTTTTTACTATCACATTTTTTTCAGTTCGGTCGCGCAGCAAAATCCCTATCTCCTCCAAGCCTGCCGTAAGGAACTTCGTTCCAAAAATATATACATCTCTTAAAATACTATAAAATCACTATATCTATTAACACTTTATTGTTACATCTATAAAAGTAACAATAATCCTAGTAGATGTAAAATTTCGTTAACAACAACAAGAGCAAAAATAATAGCTGTATACTGTAGGTATTTTGTTGCAAAAAAGGCAGCATTACGAAATCACGCCATAATAGCTTCTTATTTTGTTGCAAAAATTACAGCATTGCAAAATTACGCCAGTAATTAATTTATAGGTGTATTTTATCCAAACAGCACTCACTATCTTTGTATCAATCGGTGTCAGTTTTTTTAAGTTTTTTTTTCTTCCTACCTAATATGGTGACCTCGAGGGGCTATGCTCGCCGAGCGAGTAGGTGAGCTCACGGGGCTCTCTAACCTAGGACGGCGCTAGCACTAGCCCTTGCCCTAGTCCTAGCACTAGCACTAGTAGTGGTGGTATTGACTGCTAACCTTCTCTCGGTCCCGTTGCTGTCTAAGTACTAGGTTTAAAATATTGACCTCATAAATTAGTGTCCCCATAATATTTGCGATGATAAAGTCTCTATTGTAAAAACGGTTTTGTCTCAGCCGTTTTAAAATCTACGCGCAACTTCAATTTCAAATATTGAGTCTTCGGTTTTGGACTAAATTTTTTTTTCATGTCGAAATTTATTTTGGAATATGTAATTATATTTCAAATAATTCATAATTAAACATAACAAATTGACTTGACTACTACATATAAAATATTCCAAGCAATATCACTTTCTTCCCGATGATCCAAAACGTAAATAAAATAAAATATATAATGGTTAAATAGCGAAAAAAATAAAATATATTCAACTATTTCAAAATTAAACGGAATAAAGCAAAGACGAATTGTAAACAAAATTTCAAAAGTCAAGGTATTATTCAAATTATTAATCTATAAAAAGGCAATATTGCGATGTCTGATAACTTTTACTCTAGTAATGTGTTTTTTTTTTACCGCGAACAATAATTGTACTCTGTGATATTATACTCTGTGAGTTCATTGAACTCACTAAAGAATATTTGCTTAAAACTTTTTACTACCTCGAAGACCGAACCTCAATTCTTTGTGAAGCAACGTTGATGAACTTTGAATAGTTTAGTTTTTGAAATAAAAAAATAATAAAATTTTATTTTCAATACAAACATCATGTTATTAACGAATGTCAAATATTTTTTCTAGTTTTTGTCTCTTGATCTTTTTTGCTAATAACATTAAAGTCGTCTCGGCATTAAGGACAAGACTCTAGCCGTACACGTATGAAGTTAGTGTTAGGTGAGTGTGCTGGAAATTCAAATTCCAGAAGTTTCCTAAGTAAATACATACATACGAAGATATATCTATACTAATATATAAATCTACAGTGGTTTTTACGGATGTTCCGTTATAACTTCTGAACCATGCATCCGATTAACTTGAAACTTGGTATCCATGTAGAAAATACATGTACTTAATGGATAGACTAATATTTATATGAGTTTTGGACTCCCTACAACAGTTGCGGGGGCGTTAATGATGAGAATATGGGGGGTGAGAAATAATAATGTTAATTTTAAATGACCAACGAAGCGGACGAGTACAACTAGTCGTGTAATAAAATTAAGCCCGGCAAAGCGCCATTCGTCATTACTGATGGTATTTTGAACTTGTGCGCATTAATAAGTCGTTCCGCTCCTGATTCTTAATTGTATATATAGCGTTTAGTGCAAAAACTATTGTTAAAATGACGTCGTCGGTTTCGATTTTTATAATAACTAGAGGTCCCGCAGTAGTCGAAATTCGACTGTACTTAATTGAAATTGTAAGTTTGTACACTATTATGATTGTATTTTATACTTCTATAATCACAAATTTCGCCAAGACTATACTATAAAAAATATTAACAAAGACAAACAATATTTTTAATCTATTCTCAATTTGACAACAGACGTCAAGAACAAAAGTTTGACGTGAAAGTGTGTGCGTCAAATACATGGTATGTAGTGTGTGTAATGTTTTCTTTATTGATTTACTGTATCTTTTATGCGTATTTTAAAAAATATATTAGCATTGTGCACTTCTTCTCTATATTCTCTATAAGTGTGGAAAATTACATACTCCTCCGTCCGCGCAATTTTCGTAAAAAGGGATACAAAGTTTTTGCTTCACGTATTAATATATAGATTCCTGTCATGCACTGATACGTTGATATAGCAATATAGCAATACAACATATCGCAGTTTTCGAGAATCGCTACCGAAGCTCTCGGTGCAAACGGAGCCTTAATAAAAATATTCTAGCCATATTTTTCTGTATATATTTATATTTACTTAATTATGTATCAATAAGTCTAGTTTTTGCCGGCGAATAACCGGTCTGTTTATTTTCTACAGTATGAGGGTTTTTCTAGAATATGTAGGCAAAGAATGCTATCAGTCGCGTCCAACGCAGACATTATATTATTCAAACCACATGTTTACCTACCAGGAATTAATAAATTTTGGTTTTCTTTAAGAACACAATGAAATAGGATTGGCAAATTTCAGAGATCATATCGTCGTTCAAAGAGGGCTTGAAAGGGCAATTAATTAAGGCAACTGTAATCGCTTTTTAATGAGGTCACGAATGTTTTTTTTTATTGCTTAGATGGGTGGACGAGCTCGCAGCCCACCTAGTGTTAAGTGGTTACTGGAGCCCATAGACATCTACAACGTAGATGCGCCGCCACCCACCTTGTGATACAAGTTCTAAAGTCTCAGTATAGTTACAACGGCTGCCCCACCCTTCAAACCGAAACGCATTACTGCTTCAAGGCAGAAATAGGCAGGGCGGTGGTACCTATCCGCGCGGACTCACAAATAGTCCTACCACCAGTTAATTAGTGATTAGTTAATTAGCAATTAGTAAGTACTCACTTCTTCCAGCCTGTACAGTGTATGTGAGGTCTTGAAATGTGATGTTTACTAGAGGTCGCTGCGGCAGGTGAGAGAGATGAGCTCGTCCCAGCGCTCGTGATGCACTCCGCGATTCCATTGTTTCTCTACAAACTCGCCCTCAGCTTATCATGTCCCGTACCTGCTAAATATATTGGTTCAATTATACATTGTGCATCACACATCACATATATATCACATCAGTGCCCGCTCAGCTGTATCGCTAAGGATATAAAAAGCAATTCAAAACTACTGAGATGACATTTATCATGCATTGCTATCTTTACCTAAACTGGCAATTATAGCAACCTTCAACGCAGTCCGATAGAAGGCGATCGGTATCGTGACTAAGCGAATACATGATGAACTTTTATGTACTAGGATAATAAATCCTAAGTTATAAACTTAAAAAAAAACACCCTTTAATAATTACACCCTTAAAAACACCCTTTAATTATTACTGGTGGTAGGACTTCTTGTGTGTCCGCACGGGTAGGTACCACCGCCCCGCCTATTTCTGCCGTGAAGCAGTAATGCGTTTCGGTTTGAAGGGTGGGGCAGCCGTTGTAACTATACTGCGACCTTAGAACTTATATCTCAAGGTGGGTGGCGCATTTACGTTGTAGATGTCTATGGGCTGCAGTAACCACTTAATATCAGGTGGGCTGTAGAGTTCGTCCAATCATCTCAGCAATAAAAAAAATAAAAAAAATTGGAAACCGAACTATATTTTGATAATGGTGATTGTCGTATGGATATAGGCCGAATTGATAATATTATTGTCATTATCATGAGTCTTTTAAACATGTGCAAATTTTCAAGTTTAACGTATATCTTAAAGTTACATACATTATAATAAATACCGACTAAGTAAATAATAAAAATGCTATAATTAAACATAATAATTTTCCGTAATTTTTTCGCATATCATTTTACATTGACTGGAAGGTCAAGCTCATAAAAAGCCTTGTGCTTAGCAATTTATCGACGTGAGTACAATGTAAGTAAGATCTAGTCTAAATGGGCTGAGTGGTAAGAAGTGAATTCTGGCGCCATGGTCAACACACTTGATTACCGTGAACTTTGAGATATATTGTTTTTTTTATTGCCATTGTAGGCAGACGAGCATACGGCCCACCTGATGATAGTGGTTACCGTCGCTCATGGACCTCCGCAATGCCAGGGGCAGAACCGAGTCGCTGCCTACCGTTAAAACCGTACAGTATATCTATTGAATTGCGTCACTATGAGTAACCATCCTCTTATCTAGTTTTGCCGCGAACAAGTCATGCATTCGAATTAGTACTATAGCACAGAGATAATAAAATACAAATTTAAACTTTACCACCGCCCCTCAAGGTATTCAAAATGTGATGTGTTTGGCAATAAAAATACATTTTCAAAGATAATACTGTGTTTATCACTATACAATATGAATAACAAAAACGCACACATTACCGATGATCGTGATGACGAAATCTGTTCCTCCGGTATACATGTGTAGTACATACATACAATATACTTTTCGTGGCTCTATTCATTCGTGCTCTTAATCGGATTAAGTTGAAACATAATCGGATTAAGTTGTTGTGGGCACTTCAAGCGTGTCCAAGGAAGGGTTTCGTCAAAGCATGACAAACGGCACGCGAGTGCTCTCAACATATCTAATTATATCGTCGTGGCCTAAAGGATAAGACGTCTGGTGCATTCGTATGTAGCGATGCACCGGTGTTCGAATCCCGCAGGCGGTTACCAATTTTTCTAATGAAATACGTACTCGACAAATATTCACGATTGACTTCCACGGTGAAGGAATAACATCGTGTAATAAAAATCAAAACCCGCAAAATTATAATTTGCGTAATTACTTCTTGTAAGTCCGCGCGGGTAGGTACCACCACCCTGCCTATTTCTGCCGTGAAGCAGTAATGCGTTTCGGTTTGAAGGGCGGGGCAGCCGTTTTAACTACACTGAGACCTTAGAACTTATATCTCAAGGTGTAGGTAGATGTTTATGGGCTCCAGTACCCAATTAACACCAGGTGGGCTGTGAGCTAGTCCATCCATATAAGCCAAAAATAATAATCACAAATAGTCAGAGGCGAGAAGTTCGCTTATTTCACTCCCTTCAAATGGTTGTTTCATGATTAAACCTGGCAATATAGTATAGCGGCCTGTACTTAGCCAATAATATATAGGTATAGTTCAGTGTGAGCATGTCCATAACAATGTATGGTGTGCAATATTGTTGTGCTATGAGCTATATACTATATGCTATTATATTATAGCGTAGTCTGAAAGCAGTTTAAGTAACCGTAAATATAAATGAACAAAATGGCTTAAATCTACACGTCTCATTTACTAATTCATTCACACTCCTAATTAAAAAACATCTTCCACGAAACCTCTAGCATAAATCGAGACTTTCTAAATTAACAACAAAAAAAAGGAACACACTATATATATTGTAATCTTCTTCTTCTTTGTCTTATGACCACTAAGCGGGGTCGGCACAGCGAATTTTTCTATTCCATTTTCTTCTATCGGCCGTTATCTCGACACTCACTCCTTTCTCTCTCTCATATCGTCATTCACATACTCCATACATGTCTTCTTCGGTCGACCTCTTCCACCGCTACCTAGCAATACCATTTCGATAGATCTCCTAGTCACTTGCATCTCCTCTCTACGCATGTCCGTACCACGCTAACCGCTCTTTAATTTGTCAATTACCAGGGCTACTTTCACACTTCCTCTAATATACTCATTCCTTATCTTGTCGATTCTTGTCACTCCACACATCCATCTCAACATTTGCATCTATGCCGCATGCACTCCTTTTTCATGCTTTACTTTCGTCGCCCAACATTCAGATCCATACAGCACGACAGGTCTAATGATCGTTTTGTAAATTCTCGAGCTTAAAATGCATTCTACGATCGCATGCTGTATATATAATAGTATCTTAAAAATACACAAGTTTACCTTCACATTTTGAAAGCTAGACTAGAAATAGTTTCTATACAGCTAAATCTAATTAATACTGCATTGCAATGTAGTCTGAGTTTTGACTCCGAAGCTGCCTCGTTTATTTTTTCTAAAGCCTTACTTTGGCTTAAACGAATTACAAAAGTCATCATGATTTAAATGCCACCATTCGTCTCAAGGCATGAGGTTGGTATCCCGAGCAATTTGTATAGCGAGTGTCAGTCCCGCCTTCCAAATCTTAGACCATCAATCCGCATCATTGTTTTTTTTATAATGCCTAGATAGGTGGACGAGCTCACGGCCCACCTGGTGTTAAGTTGTTACCGGAGCCCATAGACACTTACGACCTAAATACCGCCACCCACCTCGAGACACGAGTTCTTAGGTTTTAGTTTTTCCAGTACAACGGCTGCCCCGCCCTTCAAACCGAAACTCATTACTGCGTCACAGTAGAAATAGGCAGGGTGGTGGCACCTACCCGCGCGGACTCACAAGATGTCCTACCACCAGTAAAGATTGCAGAAACAATAGGAGTAGGTCATCGTATGAGACCACAGTGCGCTCGATCCAGTAAATGAAATACTTGAGAGAAAATCTAAGTTTCTATTGCATTAGTACAAGAAGAACCTTCGAATCACATTAATGAATGTTTCGGAATATTACAATTTAATTCAAGCAATTCTAAGCACTTCTAATTTTTGTATCATCGTGTAATTATGAATTGGAAAAAGACAGTTGGGTACCGGCAACAAAAAGAAAGTACTTGAGAAGCATATCTATTAAGCTAAAGCGGTTATTCACTTTTTACTGGTTGTATGTAGAGCGTATCGGAAGCCCTCACAGTTAGGTATTATCATCTTGTGTATTACTTTACAATACAATACTACACAAATGGGGCTTCTTCATCCTCCTCCTGTCCCAAGGTTAGTCTGGTCAAAGAAGTTCATCTTGCAATACGCCAAGAATGAAAACAAATTAAAAATACATCAAGACAATTTGTAATAATTAATAGAAATAAATATAGCTTTTTGTTTATTTGAATTTCACGGTATATCTCTGTCGGAATACACTTTGGCAATAAACAACATAATAAAATCCTTAAGCAACGTTTTACTGCGAAATAGTTTTGACGTATAGGAACGACATTGAGATTTTAGAAACATATAAGTATATAACAGCACCACGATTGCAACAATTTCCCATTCAAAAACAAAATTAGTAATAGTAGTAAATACATAGGTTATTAAATAATGAATGAAGGTACTTTTGAATGAAAAAATAGCTCGTTTGTATTGAAGTTTTTTAACCTAGAGTCTTTGCCAATATTGTCAAGTTTATTTATTTTATTTTTTATTTATTCCTTATACGAATGAACTCGCTCGCCTTCCAGGTGGTTACCAGGAGACCGCGAATTGGCAAACGTTGTGCAGGATGCCTTCAGGCTCGGTGGAATGATGATCTATGCAGGGCGACTGCCAAGAGCTGGATAAGAGAAGTTGTGCTCAAGGGCGTGCATTTGCTATAGACTGATGATGATGATGATAGCACAACGTGACTACCACCACCCACATTACGTTATTTTAATCCATTTTAAAAGGGTATTCTGAATTTGGACCGTACGTTTTTGGCATAAGTTTTCGAACAAAAACGTTTGTTCTCTGTCGCTTACGACATGCTTTTACGGAATCTCTCTTGGAAGTCTTGAAGTGACCACGGGTTGATAGTTGAGAAGCCCAGTGTCCAGTGCCAGTTTTTTTTACATAAACGATTTTCGTAAATATCTGCAGGTATTTGTATAGATTTTTGCCCTTTTTCTAATAATGATCGCGACGTATTCGTAATAAATCCAATTTGAAAAGTTGAAACTGAGTTACGGAGGAGCGCTTCGAGACATTAATAGACAGACCGGTAATACTGGTACGCGAACCACAAGAACGTGCGTTTGATAATTCTATAGTCGTTAGTAGTAGTTATATAGTAGTAGTATATATTAATTTATTATTTGATTTATTATAATATTGTATGTATTTATGGTAATTTATATTTTATGTATTAATTTATTTTATATTATTTGCTCGTATAATAAGCATAGTTAGTATACTGCATAATAGTATGAAATCAATTTTCCTTTAGTTCATCAACCAATGCACCTACTGTGTTATTGTCTGCATCACCCTTAGTCCACGGGTAGAGAAAGCCAATTATATTAAGGTATTAAGTACGCGACTGTACAATACTCGTAATACATACATGAAGTATAAGAAAGTCGTCGTGGCCTAAAGGATAAGACGTCCGGTGCATTCACGTTGAGCGATGCACGGGGTGTTCGAATCCCAGGCGGGTACCAATTTTTCTACGTACTCAACAAATGTTCACTATTGACTTCCACGGTGAAGGAATAACATCGTGTAATAAAGAACAAACCCGCAAATTTTAATTTGTGTAAGTACTGGTGGTAGGACCTCTAGTGAATCCGCGCGGGAAGGTACCACCACCCTGCATATTTCTGCCGTGAAGCAGTAATGCGTTTCGGTTTGAAGTGTAGAGCAGCTGTTGTAACTATACTTGTAACCTTAGGACTTATATATCAAGGTGGGTGGCGCATTTACGTCGTAGATGTCTATGGGCTCCAGTAACCACTTAGCACCAGGTGGGCTATGAGCTCGTCCACCGATTTAAGCAATAAAAAATAGAAAATAAAGGTATGACGTGTTGTCTTGATAAAAGTCTTTAACAAAAGACTTTTTTTTGTTGCTTCCCTATCTGCTAGTAACCCTGACCATTCTGGCTTCACCATGACCGGTGTGCGAGTTCAGGGGGCTCAACCTGAAAGACTGTATTAGCATCTGCCCTAGCAAGAGCAGTGCTTCGCCAAATCTACGCGGCGAAGAAATCGCGATCCACTGAAAATCGAGGGCGAAATAAAAGACAATCATTTCACATCCATTAGGTATAGCCGTAAACAATAATAGTAATATCGAATTAGCGCGTTCCACATGCAATCGCCCACTGAGTTTCTCGCCGGATCTTCGCAGTGGGTCGCATTTGCGATCGGGTGGTAGATTCTGCGAAGCACTGCTCTTGCTAGGGCTAGTGTTAGCAAATTCTCTCAAGTTGAACCCGTGAGCTCACCTACCCGTCCGCGAAGCCTCTGAGGCTACCAGCGAATAGGCAGAGAGGGAAAGAAACAGACGATCAATTCTCTCGTTTTAATAAGGGAATGATCGTGGAAATTTACGCATTACGTTATATTGCCCCTAATTTTATTTACAAGCTAAAGGAATAAGATCAGTTTAAGCTTAACTAAACATATAGGATGTGCAACCTTTATTGAAAAGGATTACCTTATGTGATAAAACATCGTTACGTTCGATCGTCAATTACTAACTTCTTAAAGAAAATATATTTAACAATGAGGTCTGTGCCAACAAAAGCTTATACGAGTATATAAAACTGTAAAATAAAGAGTCCTTTGTATGGCCCAAGCTTTCGAGGTCATAAAAACAAAGGTATGACTTTTTTTTTTTTAAAAGCATTTCAACCAAATCTTGAGTAATCTAAATCGCAAATAATATAAAATTAAACTTACAAAATAAGATTAATTTTTGTACGGAGAATCCAACACAAGCGAACATATTTTCCCTGGCGTGAACGTTTATAATATACCCGTGACTTTGAAAAAAAGACCTTATGCCAAAGACAAGAAGCTGTATTACTCTTGTATTTTTACGCCAAAGAAAACCTTGTAAAAATAATTAGGCATATAACAGTAAAAACATACTTAAATATCACAGAATAATTTTACTAAAAGTAGTGGAGGGCTATGCAATGCCATATTTCACTCAAAGGAACATTGGTATTTTCAATTTTTTTCCTTATTACAAGATTACAATATACATGGATCATATACTTTATAATGGTGTTTTTGTGGTATTTACCGATGAATTTACTGATAGTTGACGTCTTGTGAGTCCGCACGGGATGGTATCACCACCTGTTTAGCTCTGCCGTGAAGACATAATACTTTTTTTGGGATTTGAAGGATGGGACTGTCTTTGTACTGTAAAAAGAGAAACTTGGAAGTTCAACTTGTTATATTCAAAGTAATTACGATTTACGATGTAATTGACTACACTGTAATTATGTTAAATTGTAATTTACTTATTTTGCAATTAAATACATTGTATTCGATTACTATATCGTATCGATTAATCAGATTACATTGTAATTAAATTATTTTGCAGTTTAATTACTAATTAGATTACAAAAGTAACTAGTTACGCCCATCACTGCTTGGAACTCATGTCTCAAGGTGGTTGGTGGCATTCACGTTGTTGATGTCTACCGGCTCCGTTGACCACTTAACGCCAGATTAACCGTGAGCTGGTCGACTGATTTAATCAAAAACAAGAATACATGAGTACCTACATAAAAATAAAAAGAGATTGCTTTTTTTTTAAACGCAAAAGACCAGTAAAATTTATTCATCGTTAAGTAGGTATTCGTGGAAGTATTCGTGCAAATTCATCGAAATACCGCAATGTATCCCGCAAAATCAAAGTGAGGCTGGTACGTGCATTGGTCTTCTCAATTTTTCTTTATGGCGCCGAATCCTGGACGATAACACGAAATGAGAGGGCAAAGATCGACGCTTTTGAAATGTGGTGTTGGAGACGGATGTTGCGAATTCCATGGACAGCACGCCGGATCAACCTAGCCATTCTGAAGGAGCTCGGTATTGCCACAAGGCTGTCCGCTATCTACGTCCAACGTATTCTCACATACTTCGGCCACATCGCTCGTAGAGGCCCCGATAACTTAGAAAAGCTGATAGTAGTAGGTCAGGTTAACGGGAGAAGGTCACGCGGACGCTCACCTATCCGCTGGTCTGATCTGGTAAAGACGCTCACCGGCCTGCCAATAACCGAGGCTATAAACACCGCGGAGGACATGAAGACGTGAGGAAGCATTGTGCATCGAGTGGCCCACATTTCAAATTAGACACGACCTTCAGCAATGAAGAGATCAGAAGAAGAAGAAGTATTCGTGCATATAATTTTACATCGGCAGCGGCTACCAGTTTTTCTAAGTCGCCAGATCTCAATTGACGAGGTATTATCATACACCGACCGCAATCATCACACAAACTCAACGCTCAGCTCCGTACTGAACACGTTTGCAGTAATTTCAATTATAACAAGCACAGCAATAAACATTTATAGAAACAACAAAGCATCAGGTCATCGCTCTCATTAACTCGAAGTTCCGTTAGGGGTCTAATCGAAATACAAAAGAAATTTTACTCACATTTACATACTCAAATAAACAGGGGCTAATGTACAGGGCAAATATACATGGGGCTTTACGCGGTTACCAGAGCCAACAGACGTGACAAAATGACCTTCAACATGAGGTCCAAGTTTCTATAACGGTATAACGGTTATTTTAGCCTTGGAGCCGGTACGCGTGGCTCCTTCGTTGCAGCAACAGCCAGGTTGGAGGTACTTACTTGTGTGGGTTTACAAAGCCCTACCTACCATCAGTATAAATAGGTACGCGATACGCCTACACGCCAACGAAAGGATACAAAAACCATATACATATTATATAATGGTCGTGGATAACGATTTAAGTAATATTAAGAAATTATTTTGATTATTATTTTAAATGATACCTACGATGTTGTTTTGATAAATATCACAAAAATGTAGTGTAAACGCCGTAATGCCAGAGCATAAAATGGCGGTACGTGGACAGTCGCGTCAACACGTCCTTACGAATCCATCAGATCCAATAACCCATGCATTAACCCTAGGAGTAGGGTAGCCCCCGGTAGCCGTAGTCGTCGAACTAGGCAAAGAGTTAGACATACAACCTAACCTAAACATCAGCCCGTTGAGTTCTCGCCGGATCTTCTCAGCGGGTCGCGATTCCGATCCGGTAGTAGATTCATTCGCGAAGCAGCTACTCTTGAGTTGTTAGGTCTCCTTTGGAGGCGCTCTGGTAGCTGTTAGCAAATCCCACCCCTCCTGGCTGAGCCCTTGCCCCCCACCTGCCTTAGTAAAACTGGAAAGGCTTCTGGGCCCCCAGTAATCTCTCAAACATCAGTCAGTCGATAAGTTAGAACGAAACTGTCGGTTTACCCGTCATTGGGCAAGTTATTTTTTGAGAGTTTTAATGGTATTCAAAAGATTTTACTGACTTTTATTGCAATAAACTGACTTCTACCGAATACGAATGATGACGGATCTGCCGCTCAGCCATCCCTGGCGCCGTCATGCATATTATGCCATAACACTTTGTCCTGGATTCAGCCTTTAATCAATGTACCCTGTGGTACCGACGCCTAGACAAAATTGACTTTAATTACATAGATAATGATATTTTCATGACCACCCGATCTATATAGACTAAAGTACTTAGTGCATATATAATTAAAATTACTTTTGTTTTACATTATTTTAGTAACGGGTTTACTGTTAAGTAAAAGTAAGCCGTAGGTCTCAGTCTTCCGTGACCAATAAAGCTAAGCAATAAAAAATAAAAAAGACCACGAAAACTGTGTAAAGTATTCTAAAAAAGGAAATAATAAAATGAAAACAATGAGCGTGAGATTAAACCGTAAAAAATAGTCTTAATTAAGTCTATGACCCGCGATTATCGTAGAAAATCCTAGACTTTAGAAATTTAATTATTTTTTTTATTTTTAAGAATTATTATTATATTATAATACTTTGTGTATTAATTGTATGTATATTTACGGAGATATGTATGTGTGTATGTATGTGTACATATATGTATATGTATTTCGTTTTAGTTCGTTTCCAAATGATTCTTGTCCACCTAATGGTTGTCTGGAAGAGATCGCTCTTAGCGATAAGACCGCCAATTGTACTTTTTTGTGTTTAATGTATCGCACTGTTTTTTCTCTCTCTCTCTCTCTCTCTCTCGACATTTCGCTTCATACGCGACATTTGTCTGTGTAACCAAGCACATCATTTCGGATCGTCCCGATCCACTAATGGTGCTTTTAGGTACCTCAAGCACCGGTCATCGTTCTCGTCGAACCCGTCGCTTGCGACGAAGGGCTCGACGAGTAAATTAACCCACAGACACAGCCCACTGAGTTTCTCGTCGGATCTTCTCAGTGGGTCGCGTTTCCGATCCGGTGGTAGATTCTGCGAAGCACGGCTCTTGCTAGGGTTCGTGTTAGCAACGTCGTCAGGTTTGAGCCCCGTGAGCTCACCTACTAGTTAAGGTTCCGCTGAAATAGCCTCTCAAGGCTATCAGCTTAGGAAGCTAGGAAAAAAAAACTTTGTAATTAAAGGTGCGTTTTATTTGGTGTTAGCATCAAGTGTTCGATGTTTTTAATTGAATTTCAATTAGGTTTACTCCATTGAAATAGCCGAAGAGGTTTTTGGTTATGATATGTTTTTCAAATTTTAAATTTTACTAGGTTCTCGTGTAATGTAGCAAAAATGTCGCTTAAGCCCATCGCCCCTTGATATGTAGTATTCAAACACGGCTTGCTCGGCTAACCGATCTTTGATTTGACTTTGGTGCGATCAAACTTCAGAGAATAAACCGCTGAGTCAATCAGAAGATTTTCTGAAAATTGCAACTTCGTATTGTATAGGGAAGATAGATTTTTTTTAATTTTTTTTTTGCTTAGATTGTTGGACGAGCTCACAGCCCACCTGGTGTTAAGTGGTTACTGGAGCCCATAGACATCTACAACGTAAATGCGCCACCCACCTTCAGATATAAGTTCTAAGTATAGTTACAACGGCTGCCCCACCCTTCAAGCCAAAACGCATTACTGCTTCACGGCAGAAATAAGCGGGGTGGTGATACCTACCCGTGCGGACTCATAAGAGGTCCTACCACCAGTAGATATCTATAAACAATATGCCAAATTTTGCATTATTCAAAGACGCGAACTCCATTCCTTGACTGGAAAAAGCAATGTAATTAACTACTTGATTACAAAAATATAACAATTCATGTTCTTGTACAACCGAATATAATTGCATTGTTGATAATAATATAATTACTACCATAAGACCAGACGCCTGTTCGCGGGAAAATAATCAATCTGAAACTGACAATTCAAGCGTGTGTTCACTATAGTTTAATTACAAGTGGTTTTATTTATAGCTTATAATAAAACATTCTGAATTGAATGCGAAAATAATGTCTTTTTTTTATTTATTAACTCAGCTGCAGTGTTTAGGTCATCTATCCAAGAATAAATCTAAATCTATACTAATATTATAAAGAGGAAAGATTTGTTTGTTTGTTTGTTTCGAATAGGCTCCGAAACTACTGGACCGATTTGAAAAATTCTTTTTCCATTAGAAGCCGACATTGTCCCTGATGAACATAGGCTACTTTAAAAAAAAAAAAAAAAAATTTTTTTTGGTTTCATGTGTGTTTTAATGTTTCCGAAGCGAAGCGAGGGCGGGTCGCTATGTATTATAAAGACATCCATGATCTGATTTTCGAGTCAAATATTTCAATTTATAAAATGATTCTAAATATTTAACGTTGAAACATATAATATACATAAATTAGTAGTACCTACTCTGAGGAATAGCAGATATCACCTATTCTATTTTGGAATAGTTTGTTACAAGCTATAGGTACCGTCACCCTGCCTATTTCTACCGTGAAACATTCGTTCATTCCTGTTTCAAAGGATTTTTAGACAGGAACCATATGCCTCTGGAATGAACTCCTCTCCACGGTATTACCCGGAGGAATGTCTATATACTAAGCAGCGTTTTGACTGTAACCCTAGCGCTGTTGATGTCGATTAGAGACAAAATAGGTAGCTCCTCGAAGTACCTTCTAATCAACACTAAGACAGACTTTTATCGTGTAAGATCCCCGGGCTTATCATCAGTGGAGTATCCAAAAAGTCGGAAATACGAAATGAATCAAACGATATTGAACCGTAACTGCATTGGCACATGTCACAAAACCTCACCATTAGTTTTCGTTATTTATAATTGTGATTTAAACACCGCATTCGTATCGTTTCAACGTATGCATCATGCATTTGTTACGAAATTCAATTGTGAAATAGTTAGTGCTGGCCTGACATCGGTCGACTTTGACAGAGCAATAAACATAGGGTTTTTATTTCAAAATAATGACATTCGATTAATTTTTAATTACCAGTGAAGGTGAATCGATTTTCGTGTTTCCTTACGGTTTTCAATTATTTTTGATTGGATATTCGGATAAACGATGATAGCTGTGTTTGGCGGAGACCACCAACCATAAGACACCAGTTCGAAATCTCAATAATGTAGCGATTGCTATCATAAAATAAACAAATTATGGCCAAAACCTGAATCGCTATAACGACATTTTCAAAATAGGCTTGCATTTCTTCTGATATGCAAGATTCGAACAACAACGTTCGGAAGATCTTCTCTTCGTCTTAAATGTTATCTTATCTTCCCTTCAAAATTATTTTTATTGCCCGTGTAGGCAGACGACCATACGGCCCACCTGATGGTAAGTGGTTACCGTCGCCCATGGATTTCAGCAATGCCAGGGGCAGAGCCAAGCCGTTGCCTACCGTTACGTTACGTATTTTCAATTTATACAGTTCTGAACATGTACTAATATTTGTGAGTCGTGATGATAGTCTGTCAAACCGTGACATCCTAGATCTACTGTTCTGTCTTCACTATCATTAGCAATAGCAGTAGCCATAATAGCAGTATTTCTATTTTCCTACATTACACCTTAATCCCTGACCTCCAATAACTAAGTACTAAGAAGGGTTATAAGGCTGTGTTATTTTATTTAGCATCTTTAAGAAAGAATTAGAAACTCTGACTTATCATTTAACTATAACTACGACTTCACAGCTTAAGATAAACGACAGCATCCACGTCTAATGACCACGGTACCTGTTGACCACTCGGTGGACTATGGCTGCAAGGGTTCGTGCGAAAACACAATCCAAACTATTTATTTATCACGCGTATCTCTTCCTATTATTTCCTTGTCTAACTTTACGGCAGTAATCATGGGTTCGCTGGGCCTACCATCACACTAATGCAATTGAAACTTCAGTCTTATGTGTCAAGGTCTCGCGGTACCATTCACATTGCTGATAGATAACAGCAACCATCTTAGCATCGAGCTATAAGTCGATCTTATAGAATAATATTTAATAATCGATCATAAATAAAATCTACATGCATAAACGAATTATTATTGCGTGATGCCGTGCTAATGAGTAAACTCTTCACTTTGACTTCAACTAAGCAAATAATTCTGAGGCATCGCCGTCGTATACCGTACAAATATTCCTATAATTCAGGTAAAATTTTATTTTTTTGGCACCGTCATAATACAAAATATATTTTAAGTATTATTTCGCAATTGCAATTAAAAATAGTGAAACACGCGCTAAATAGTTGTGCCAATAGGAACGTTCGTATTTTACTTAAATTAGGATCTTATTATTTAGAGATAAGTCCTCTTTCTAACTCTGAAAGTAACGTCAGTTCAGTCTTTTCTAAGATTGGAACGCGGTTAAATAAACAGTCGGCGAAATATAACACACAGACAATGCATATTTTATGTGCATTTGTTTGGATGAAGATTTCCAATCACAACCGATATGTTTGATAACGTAATCAAAGATAAAAAGTCGAAAACACAGAGGAAGGCTGTGAATCCACTTCCAATATATTAGATTTCACGAGTAAAATTATATTTTTTAATCAAAATACACAAAAGATCTTTACCATAACTTAACGCAACACAAAAACAATAATGCACATGAAACTGTTCCCGCTGGGCCGTTTAAAAAACTCAATGAAGAGGGTTATTCAATTGCGAGTATATATTTTTTTAACGATAAGGAAAAATATTGAACACGGGATTAAACTAAAAAATATCACCATACAAAAATAGTATTTAAGTCAATTTACGTTATTCTCTCGTGTTTGGCTAACGCAACGCGGGAACCGCCCGCTACCGACGCCAATCGAATAAACACTGAACATAGATTAAACACAAAACTGAATGGGTGAGTATTTAATATCTACGCAATGCATTAATGATGGTGACATAGAATGCATCTAAGTTAAATAGAACAGTTTTTTGATTACAAAGCGTGGCAATAATTCAGCCTAATTTATACTATTGTAAACTAGCGATTTGTATCTATGGCGAATATATTTATTTATAATACGAACGTCTCTGAGTTTATTGGCCGAGAAACATGCGCGCGCACGGCTTACGATATACGATTAATTGAATTGAAACATGGTATTGTTGATGATGCCTCAGGGTAGTCTTTTGTCATAATATCATCAACATACGGAAATTGGGGCTGAGAGTTTTAACAAATGTGTATTTTTTTGTTCGTTAACTAGTAATCGTTGACCATGATCGGATTTTATTAAAAAATATGATTTTTATAGTCGCCGCGGCGCCGGGCGTATGAAACCATGGCCTTCTTTTGTATTAAGTGTTTCATTGCAACTTGATGCCTTTTTTTTTTTTTTCGGGCCGGGGGCGAACCTCCTACGAGGTCCCCGCGCCTAGGGGGCGCGCGGGGTATGTGAGACTCAACGATCTGCAGGTGTTGAGAGCAGATCGCGGGCCCAAAGATTTTAGGGCCCACCCACTAAACGACTCCCCTGCACTCTTACACCCGACGTCCGATCTCCGTCCGGGGTCAGAACCCGATCAGAGTAGGGGGGTTTCCCACGGTCAACACTACAACCAGACACGCGGCGCCACCCCGAGGACGCCCGACCGACGGGTCGTCGAGGCGATAGTCGACGACCAACGATGTCGGTCTCCGCGGCGGCGGCCCTACCAGGCCGCCCGGGCGGTGCCGCTGGTGTTCCGGGATACCCCGCTGGGCCAGAACCAGCCTGCCGGGTCGGAACGCGATACACCGCCGACCGGGTTGCTCTTCAACAGTATGTTCGGCGACGACAGCGACGACGAAAATGCGGACCGCATCGCAGTCCGCAGCCGCCGACGCGCCGTCCCGTCCTCCTGGTGCCAGCGCGCTAGAGTGACGGTAGCGTGCGGCGCAGCCTCAACCCCCTTAGGTCGCCCCGTGACCATCACCGGGAGGAGACTGCCTCCTCAGCAACTTGATGGCTGCCTCAGCTTAGCGGTTGATCCTCTCTACAAACCGGATTGTATGATTGCTTTGTGGCAGAAAAAAATGAAATAATTGTACCCATCCTTAGAGGCTCACGTTACGCCTTCTCTGATTTGTCGTCAGCAGATACAGGCATAGTCCAGTCCTCGGTCCCACTGTTTTACCTTCATCGTAAATTTTTAAAGGTCTGATGGTACGTGGTCCGCATAGGTCTTGGACGTGAGCAATGCCTGACGTCACAACTAAGATGTTGAGTATTAACGCCTATTATTATCCTTAATAACACTTCTCTCCCTGGTTCTCATTTACATGGCTTGGTACCAATGTCAGGTCAATTTTTTACGCGAAGAAATCGTTCGCTCTTGTTTGGTATCTATTTTTCAACCATTTACTCAATTGTGTCCAAAAATACATAGGATCCAATGGGCAACATATACACAAGACCTGCGTATGAAAAAAAAATTGAAGCTTGCCATTAAAAACGAATTTTTTACACATATCTATAGCATATATTTTTTATAAACATTCGGAGTGCGTCAGGAAAATTCGGTAATTAAAATATTTATAATCGCGTAGAAACAAGATGTTCCGTAGCTAATAAGAGAAGCGGTTTGCATTCAAACCATACACCTTCTCTCTGGATAGCAGATCATAAAAAAAGGGTGCGTGTACTTATGTACGGGCGTAAGAAGTTATACTTTATTATTATTAAATTTATTTCTTTTTTTTTATTTAAATTTTAATCAATTTGAAAAAAAATCGATTAAACAACATCCTCAAACACGCATATTGGACATCCCTTTTCTTGACATCGTATAAATTCGGTAATTATCGGTACGGTTCGGAAAGTTCACCTGCGGGTATATTCAGACTCGCCAAGTTACGTCGGTCGTATTGTAATGAGCGGTTTAGTGGGCAACTTCATTCTGTTAATTTTGTGTCCCGGTGCGCGCGCATCGTAAAATTTTACTCTCATAAATTTTTCATAACGCGCCTAAAGAAGTATAACTTCAAAAACATAAAATCGGTAGAATGAGATATAACTATAAGGAATGCATGAAAATTGTTGATTCGAAACGATTTGACTTAGTGAGAAGCTCTCAATGTACGAACGAAATAAAAGCTCCGATTCTACTATTTAGCTACTGATCTCTAACAGACGGCAATGTGGTATTAGGTGTGACTCGCCAAAAAGATCAAGGCCAGGAAAACGATTTACATAAAAACAGATAAAAAGAAAAATCAAGTTACGAAAATTATGGTTGCGAAAATTAATTGGCTGTAAAAGTCATCTTGTATATGGCATGCGCTTTTTTTGGGATCCACGTCATTCCGCAGCTGGAGCTTAATAAATATTTTGGAAGTAAAAACTTCAGTATCAATTTATTTTTTATTCGTAGCACCCTGTACGATGTTAACTAGTTAATTTTAATCTATGTTTAGAATATTTATAGTACATACAATTGTATTTTACCTAATATTTCATGCAAGAGCACTACGTTTTCTGCATATAATAAACCCTACTTTTCACCATCAAAGGAAACGCGGAAAACTCATAAATCAAATTTAAAACAAAATACTCACGGAAACATAAATTTTAAATAAATATAAATCAATATCATAAACGTATTTTAACTGTCCATTTTTTTTGTTGCCTCTAATTTACTCGATTGTAAAAAGCTTGGCACAAAAAGCAATGACGTGTTTCCATTAACATAGTAAGTAAAAAAAAGGTCAAGCCCAAATCCCTCTAGGATATGAAACCTGAATTAGTTTGATTACGAATTACACCTCATTTAAGCTTCGCGTTACAAGATAATAATCAATTTAATCGTAATATAATAGTATTTTCTGATGATTTCTAAACGTATATGACAGAGAGGCTGTTTCCATAGTGTTTTTAAAATGATAATGTCATCTTCATCATTATCATTGCCTTCCATAGTGACAGTAACTAAGATTTACTTTTTCAAATAATTAATTTTATTGAGTTTCAAGTGTATAACAACAACCACAGAGAGCTCCACACCGTTCGGCTGCTCGAGTCGGAATGTGTTGTGCGTTTTTTTTCTTTCTTTCCACCATTTTTTTTTTCGGGCTGGGGGCCGAACCTCTTATGAGGTCTCCGCGCCTTGGGGGTATGTGAGACTCGACGATCTGCATAGTGTTGTGAGCAGACCGTGGGCCCAAGGATTTTAGGGACCACCCACTAAACGACTCCCCTGCACTCTTACACCTGACGTCCGATCCCCTCCGAGGCCAGAACCCGGATGAGGTAGGGGGGTTACCGCGGTCAACACTACAACCAGACGGCGCAGCTCACCCCAAGGACGCCCAGCCGACGGAGCCTTCGAGGCGAATCGAAGGCTCTGAAACGTCGGCCGTCTCGGTACGGCAGCCCGTCAGGCCGCCCAGACGGTGCCGCTGATGTCCCGGAATATCCCGCTGGACCAGAACCACCCTGCCGGGTCGGGACGCGATACACCGCCAACCGATCTGCTGGTAGTGCTGGTAACGCGCCGCGCGGCCTCTACGCCCTCAGGTCGCCCTTTGACCTTCACCGGGTGGAGGCCGCTATCTACAGGGGCCGGGACGTACGGGCGTATTCCCGCCTCCGGCCCCCGGCTCGACGGCGACGAATCGGTGCGGAAAGGCCCTTTTTTGGGACCGAAGCTGAAATTGAAAAAACATCGCCCCATTGTATCATTGACATTGATGTCGGTTAGGTGTGCGAATTTTGAGGCAACATGACTCGGTCACTGTTCTGTCCAAGTCTCCGAGCCCCGCGGAGGCAAATCTTGGACCAGATCAGGGACACCCTGTAATATTGTAATAGAAAATAAATTTCCATCCCAATATCAGACTTTTTTTTGTATATAACTCCACTCGACGAGTCAACATCTTAAATCAGGACTTAGAAAATTGCCGCTTAGATTTTTTAACGGACCGCGTATACCTACTATTGTTGTGGATTATTTTGATGAGCATAACGTGTTGATACGACTTTTAACTTCGCTTACTCAGTTGCACACTAGACGATATTAAATCGTATATCCGAGATAAAAATAAATATCAAATAACAGTATAAGCATTTCATTTCTCCGTGAGAGATATTCCGTCAATTTTATCGGAAACCACTTCAATTTGTTAACTTGGCCGTAAATCGTTTTATGGACGAAAACCATAATAATATAATGATAGTTTCGTGTGAATGTTAAAGTTTATAGTAAACGCACAGTCGTTATTGAATCTATGGTCTAGCCTTCTGTAGGCAATACTTTATACAGCACAGTTCGTTGCCCTTATGCTCCCATTAGCGTTGCGTTAGATCATTCCATAATCCCCTTTATTCTAAGAATGACAGCATCTATAATTCTTTGCATTGCTTTTATCTGTCCTATGTATGTGCTTAGACAAGTTTAGTCGTTATTGCTTTTAGTTTTAAGTGGATATTCCTGTAAGCAGTTTATTAGATACTCGCGAGTTACTGTCGCTGTTTAAGTACTATGATTGCTTTATGTTTATAGTTTGTATGCAATTGAAAATAAAAATACTACACTGTTTTATTGATTTTTTTATTTATTTCGTAAATTGGGAAACAAACTGACGACTCATTTATTGTACAGTTACCGGAGCCTGTACCAATACGTCAATGCCATCACCCACCTTGAGACTTTAGATCGAAGTCTCACTTATTATATTATTTAAAAACTTTCGAATCAGTGTGCTTAGTGCGAGTTTTTTAACGTTCTCGACAGCGTAAAAGTTAGCTCATATTTGTATGGAATGGGATCGTTTGCCTACGTTTTGCCGTTAGGGGCGCTGTTCCAACTGCAACTGCATATAAAATTGGGCTAACGTTTACTCTATCGAGAACGTTAAAAACTCGCACTAAGCACACAGAACGCAGAGGGCTTCGCGGCAAAAATAGTCAAGACGGCAGTGCTTACCCGTATTAGCTTAAAATACATTACCACTTTATCAATTTTACCAACTAGAAAAAAAAAACCTTGTTTATTTTTTTGAAGGTTGTCTGTGGCTGTCAATGTCAATTTTAAAATAAAAATAGGCAAATGGATCCAAATACATAGCAGACGTAAACACGCAAAACCGTTTCTGCTTCACCAACGAGTTCCAAGCGACCTTGGTAGTAAAAGTAAACCAAAAAAATACATCAGACGCATTCATTCTGCTATGTAGTTATTTCGAAAGTCCTAGACAACGCTTTATTCACCTTGTAATATATAAGATTGAACTTGTATATATTTTTTGCATCGTCATGTTGCAACCGTCATGGATATCAATGACGCCATGGTTATTGGGATGTGAAATAAGTGTCACACAAATATTCACAGTCGGCTCGATTTCACTTTTGTTGGCCAAAACATTATTTGTACAAAAATATACAAAAAACCGGATAAGTGCGAGTACAACTCGCGCTCTGTGTATTCCCAAGTATATTCTTCGCACAGTACTGATAATGTAGTTGGGTATTATTGCGTATTTTGGGGCATGTACAGTTTACGGAATCCAGTAAACTTACTCGTAGGTACATGAACACTTTGAACAAGTGAAGAATATGTTATTGATGTTTTTAACATTTTAATTTGTAATTTCACAGACACTAAACTAATAAATATTAGTATTACACGATTATATAGTAAAAACACATAATTTATAAACATAAATAATTCACAACACATATCTCTCAATGTCCCAAACAAAAAGTATGTTCTTGCTTTCGTGGCAAAATTCAAAGTTTCAATTTAAGCATTTTCGATTAGTTTATCCGAATCAAGTATTACTCGTTATTATCTCAGTGATCTCATGCATCAACACAGGTAGCGTTCCCGTAGAAATTAAGAATGTCAAATTGAAATGCTCTTTTAGAGCAAATATTTGAGTCATTAAAATTCTATTTCATTTTATTTCCAAAAGCTTATCTTTGGTCTCGAATAAATTATGCTAATCAATTTAAATTTACTTTTTCAAAAGTTAATGTAATCATTAAACTATATTTTTCCTTATTGACATCGATACACATACATACATAAAAACACAATACCTAATACACAAATAAAGTCATTAAATAAGGGTAGATAGGTTTTATTTCCTTTTGACGACTGGACTGATTTGAAAAGTATTGAAATCAAGTATAATCAACCTTATGGTTCGAGATTTATCAACAGTAAATATTGAGAATAAATAATATCAAGTTACAAAATATATATAAGAAGAATTTGCCAACAATCAATTTTTACCTAAAACAAAGTTGTCAGAACCATTTTTCAAACTCCCAATATAAATTTTAATTGCAATAGCCAAAAATATCATAACGTTCTTCTAAATGATCGTTATGATAAATTTGGAATAACAATAAAGACAATTCAGGACTCTCAAGAAAGCTGAGCATGGTTAAAGGTAAACCTTAAAACGGTGAGCCTGGGAAGGTTAGATCAGTTAGGAGATAAAAAAGCTATGTCGCTCTAAGTAGGTAATGCGTAGAAACGCAGAGACACGGGACCTTAATGGTAAACTTATCTAAATACGGACAGTGACAAATGAAAAACGAATACTGTTAATGGGTTGGTGAAAAATGAAGCAAACTAGAACAATTAGTTATTATGAATACATTAACGACAATACGAAATGAACATACATAATCTGGTTCCTCGAAATGTTTGTCGTGTATTTGCTCGTCTTTGTTCTATCTAAATGTATCGTTTCTGAACATGACAAAATTAATATGCAAAAAGATTTTGTGAATATAGAAACAATGCTTAATGACGTATTGACCGACGCTAATAAGGACAACGATGTTGTGAATTGCACTGGATTTATTTTAAACAATTATTTCAGTGATAAAAAGACTATTACATTGATATCAATGGATTTTGACGGGGGAATACCGAAATTGATCAATTCGTTTGGTAAATTCAATGTTATTAATAGAAACGTAACCAAAAAGACAATCTTGCTAAACGATATGTATCTGATAACAGTCAGAACCGAAAAGGTATTCGTTGAACAATTCGAAAACCTAACTAAAGACGCAACGTGGAATCCAAAATTAAAATTTTTAATTGTATTCAAAGAATTAAAACAAGAAAACGTTAAAGATGTTTTCGATATCCTACTAAAACATCACGTTTTGAATGTAGTAATCGCGAACGGAACTAACGACCCAAATATTTTGTCGTACAATCCTTACGAAAATTACGCTTGCGGGAAGTACTATACCGGTATCATTAATTACGGAAAATGTATAAACACATCCACTGAACTGTATCCGAATAAACTGGTCACAGGTTTGAGAGGTTGCGTATTCAATGTGTCTTTACCTCACTGGCCTCCTTATACTGTGGATCCGGGGCAGATATCAAAACCATCAATACCAACTGGAATCGAACAATACACAATTAATGTCTTAGCAGAAATCGAGAAGTTTAAAGTTAATTACCAGTATAACTATGATGCGGATGTATTTTCAACTGTTGACGAGGACATGAAAGCCACAGGCCCTATGGATATGCTGCAAAGAAACTTAACGGATTTGATGATAGGCGGTCTGCTTCTCGTTCCGCTCCGAGCCGCTGCGTTCTCCTACATCTACACACATGTAGATTATATAGACGAGGTCAGTGTCGTCATCCAAAAAGCGAAGTTGAAGCCCGTTTGGTCTTTCTACTATCGCGAATTCGACTTCAGGGTCTGGGCATTATTGATCGTAGTCTTTATACTGTTCACTGTGATTGTAGCATATTTACTGCGGGAGCAAGACAAAACGTACATTGTGTTGAAGTTGTTGGATTACTTCTTCCTCCACGGCTACAAGCTACGGTTCAGATTGAGCGTTAGATGCATCTTCATATTCTGGATATGGTTCACGTATTTGGTGAATAGTTTTTATCAAACGAGCATGATGAGTTTCACTACGAAACCTAGTCTGGAAACGCAGATCGCTGACATGGAGACGCTGGTGGAGCGAGGAATCGAGCCGTGCATAAGCCGTGCCATTATCAACTTTTTACCAGAAAACGAAATTAAATACAATGAGAAAATACAAAGCTGCAAAACTATTTTGGGAAGCATAATGACAGTAAGCAAATCCAAATATCTATACACTATCGTCATGAATACAATTTATATGTATAACAAAAATAAATTCGTTGATGAATTCGGCGATCCTAACGTTTATAGCTTCAGCAAGCCAATAGCAAAGGTTATCTACGGTATATTTACGTACAAAGGATTCCCCATGCACCATAGATTTCACCGGCTTGCTCTCCGCATCAGGGAGGCGGGACTGATCTGGTATCACCGAGATTATCAGAACTACATCAACGGCCTGGTACATCGTCAACGTCAAAAGTATTTCGTTTCGCGTTTTGCGATTCCGTGGTCTGTCTTTATAATTGGAACTTTCCTAGCTTTGGTCGCTCTTGTGTTTGAACTTAATGCAAAAGTAGAGAAATAAATTGAATTTGTTTCGAGTTAATATAAAATTTGGTGTTTTTATTTTCATAATTATTTGATACCTGCTCTAGACAATTAAATCTATTTTTAATATTCTAAAATCTAAAATTCTAAAATCTATTTTAATGTCGTTGTAATAAATATTCTTATACTAGCTGACCCGGCAGACTTCGTATTGCCTCAATCGATAAATAAGAGACTTTTGTATAAAATAAACTTAAAACAAACAAGAAGAATCCGTTCAACGGGGACGGATACACATCAAAGGAAAAACAAAATTGTTATTTTTATTTAATTCCGAGCATTTTCATATTTATCTTCTTTTAAACCTTCTCTGGACTTCCACAAATAATTCAAGACCAAAATCAGCCAAATCGATCCAGCCGTTCTCGAGTTTTAGCCAGACTAACGAACAGCAATTCATTTTTATATATATATAGATAATTAGATATATATATAGATAAATAGATTAATATCTTTAAATGCTATTGTAGGTAGACAGGCGTACGATACACCTGATGATAAGCAGTCAATGTCGCTCATGGGCACAGCCACGTAGCATCCTAGACGAAGTGCTCGAACTTTTTTTTTTGTAAATGTCAAAAAGTAATGATATTTTTATTTTACCATTCTTCTATCCTTACAGTTATGACCGCCATTTTACAGTGATTTCATTTGTCCATATATTAAATCTTTTTATTCTTCACGGATGTCCATCAAATTGATAATAGACTAATAGAAATTTCGTAATATTACTAATGGGTTTTAGAAAAAAAAATCTTTTTATGAATAAAATTTATTTATGATTGAAATGCAACGAATCTTGTAAATTATCATCACTTATGCGCTATAACATACCGATAAATTGTAGATAAGAATCGTAATAGTCGATAATTTATTTTGAATCACAAAAAAATCTTACATCAGATTGATTCACTTGATAACAGTAGCAGTGGAAAAAGCCAAATAAACAAAGAAAAATAAACAAAGTGCATTAAGTTCCTAGGTCGACATGTAGTCTTATCATCCATCATTATAAAGTATTCGTAGCATGCAGCACCGAGGGCATAAATGCAACCTCGTCGCAAACATTAAGATGGTATCTTTTGAATAATAAACAAATGAAAACGTTGTGCTTACTTATTATGCTTAGTTTTATGAACGAAGCAAGAGGATCGAAGAAGTGATATTCCTACCGACAAAACATTTGAAACGGCCGTCTGGTGTAGTGGTAAGTGACATGGTCACTAAACAAGGGGGTCGCGGGTTCGAATCCCGCCAAGGGAAGATATTTGTATGATAAATATAAATGTCTTTCCAGGGTTAAGGGTGTATATTAAATATATGTATGTGTATAATAAAAATATTATATTTATTTCCGTTATTTGGTACTTGTAACACAAGTTCTTTACGAACTTAGCACGGGACCAAGTTAACGTGGCGTGATTGTTGGTAAATATAAAAATAAATATTTGCACTATATCACAGTTTATGTATACCAAATGGTAAAACCTGCCCTAGAGACGTCCTTACGGATCCTCCAGATCCATTAGCGGTACCTCATGCACCGGTCACCGTCCTCGCCGAACCCGTTGCTTGCGACGAAGGGCTCGACGAGTAAATTAACCCATAGACACAGCCCACTGAGTTTCTCGCGGGATCTTCTCAGTGGGTCGCATTTCCGATCCGGTGGAAATTTCTGCGAAGTACTACTCTTACCAGGGCCAATGTTAGCAACACTACGGTTTGAGCCCCGTGAGCACAGCTACACGTCAAAGAGAAGTTGAAATAGCATCTCAAAGGTAAGGAATAGGTAGGAAAAAAATAACGGATCCATCATATCCAATAACTCTTGCTTTAGACGCCTTCAGCTCCAACGCTAGGAGCAGGCTTAGGGACCACGGTAACCGTACTCGTGGAACTCGGCAAACAGTTCGACATGCAACCTAACCTATGCGTCAGCCCGCTGAGTTTCTCGCCGGATATTCTCTGCATGTCGCGAATCCGATCCGGTATTAGATTCACTTGCAAAACAGCTGCCCTTGAGTTGTTAGGTCTCCCTTGGACGCTCGGGCAGCGATTAGCACATCCCACCCCTCCTGGCTGAGCCTTTGCTCGCCCACCTTTCCAGGTGAAACTGGAAAGGCCTCCGGGCCATTAGTAATCCCTCATTAAAAAAAGGTACAGACTTAAAATGGTGCATCTCTTTTTCACTGAATCGTGATTTTTTGAAGGGACGTCAAGTATCATCGTCAGCTACCTGGACTCAGTTTTGAACTTTAGTCATATAATCAGAAACCCTAAACAGAAAAATTCAGTGGTGTGGGTTAGGAGAGGTCTATGTCCAGCAGTGGACGACTGTGGGCTGTTGATGATGATGATGATGACGATGAAACAGAAAAATGTGTACGGCACCGCGCACTCGAGTCACGTTTAAACACGTGAAAGGTTCGCAATACAAACCGGTAGGATAGTACCAAAATGTCACGAATAGACGCTTGAATGTTTCGCAATATAAATAGGCAGGATGATACCAAAATAGTTCACATTAGCGATAAGTGATGAACAGACTGTACACGTAACATCAGAACGCTGATAATAAGAAAAAAGTAAGAGAGTAAGAGAAAAAAAAAATGTGCTAAGTCATTCCCAGTCCTAACCTAAAACTTTTGGCCACGATCGCGTTAATTCTTAAATTCGTTGGTAATTTTAACAAATGAATGCAGATCTGCGACCGAGGTCAACTTTGTTTAAATAATACATTAGAATTTACAAATTAATTAAAAATAACCTTTTAACTTTATACTTAATAAAATGATTCAAGAGACGAATTTATGCATTTATTATTTGAATTTTACGGAAGTTGAAAGAAGTCGGAGTCGATCTGCAAGGCTAATAATATACAGAACGCATTATAATAGATCCGGTTTCGGAATCTGAGATACTACTGGTGGTAGGACGTCTTATCCGTCCGTCCGGCCGCACGGGTGGGTACCACCACCCCGCCTATTTGTGCCGTGAAGCAGTAATGCGTTTCGATTTGAAGGGTGGGACAGCCGTTGTACTGTAAAAACTAAGACCTTAGAACTCATATCTCGAAGTTGGTGGGCTGCATTTACGTTGTAGATGTAGGTATATGGGCTCCGGTGGGAACCACATAACACCAAGTGGGCTGTGAGCTCGTCTACGCATAAAAGTAATATACAAAAAAATGGACAGCAACAATGGAGTGATCGAACGAAAAGGCGTCAAAAGTTTTTAGAGCTATTGCAATAAGAGCATTTGGAATCCAAAATTGCAATCCCATACCTATTCTCTTTTTTTAAATTGCATTAATGTATAAAATAATTTAGGAGTCTTATGACGCTCATTGTCGCAACTAGTGTAGCTGCTTCAAGCTCCATTGTGAGTGTTGTGTGTTAACGCGTTAATTCACGAGGAATTAAGTCTTAATGGTCGTGGAGCCTTAATGTAGTCAACGCGCATTGTTAATTAACGCGTAGTTCGCCATTAACATTAATGTTAACGCTAACGCAGGTGGAGCGGTGGCATTATGGTACTTTGGTGTTATCGATAAAGGAAAGATCTTCCACTGAGCGAGTGAGATTACTCGGTAGCCAGACAGCTTGATTTAAGCTAACTTATACTGAATATGTCGCGATTAGAGTATCTGTCAAACGTATTTTGTTGTTAGAAGAAAACTTCGTATCCATCGCTTTAATACAATAATCCCAGTTAAAGACTCAAGAAGCGTATAAAACTGCTACGCTATACCATAGTGCCATATAGTATAACAGCGTATACTTAGCCAATAATATATAGTACAGGACAGTGTGAAAGTGTCCATAACAATGTATGGTGTGCGATATTGTGCTATGAGCTATATACTACGTGCTATTATATTATAGCGTAGTCTGAAAGCGGCTTAATGCGGTAACTATGTACAACTGAAAAGAGAGCTCATTTCAAAATATAAGACTACCCAACAAAACTCACGTACTTTGTATTCAAAAAGTTAATTCAAAAAAACTGGTGGAAGGACCTCTTGTGAGTCCGCGCGGGTGGGCACCACCACTCGGCCTATTTCTGCCGTGAAGCAGTAATGCGTTTCGGTTTGAAGGGTGGGGCAGCCATTGTAACTATACCTGTGACCTTAGAACTTATTCTCAAGGTGGGTGGCGCATTTACATTGTGGATGTCCATGGGCTCCAGTAACCACTTAACACCTGGTGGGCTGTGAGCTCGTCCCCCATCTAAGCAATACAAAAAAAAATGCGTATTAAAAATACAAATGTTTCATAAAATTTTATTAAAAACATACGTATAAAACATAATTTTAAAAATGTATATTCCATTACAATTAACCATTCAAAAGGACCTTATTTAAATATTTAAAAAAAATTAGCTAAGTACTTACAAACTACCTTAATCCCTCATTTCAATAAACTAACATTAAGCTATAGACGAAAGTGACATGAAAACTTTTAATACATTCTTGGCAGTTCATTTTTAATGGCCCAAGTAATTTTTAGAACTTTTTTATTAATTTGAAAATTTTTTTAAAATAAAAACTAATGTCTGTCCAAAAACTATCTAGTTCTACCTCAATTTAAAAAAATACTTTTCATCTTCAATTTGAAACTAACAAATTGTGTAAGTCGAATTAGCTTCCTAGAAACACGTTGTTGCATTAATACCATTAGCTTTCTGACACAATTTGTGAAGCACTGACTACTGACAAATATATCAATATTATTAATACGAAAGGAAGTCATATTATTTACTTCCAAAACAAGAGTTTAACAATAAAATTCGAAAATAATAATCTTGATGTAGTTTTTCAGTGACTTTCACACCCAGCATGTTTCACAATACGGATACAAATCGTGCAGAAAACTCGCGAGTCCATATTTATGACAATCATCTGTAAAACCGATACAACGGTAGCTCTGAAAGTTAATTTGCAAACCGATCAATTTACTTTACTTACGTAACTAAGAAGTATTTAAAAAATTACGAATTATATTGATAAAAAAAATATCCTTTAAGCATTCTTAAGCCATTCGTCTGATTGTGATCAAACTTGTATAGTTGTCATGTCAATACACTCTAAGACAATACGGACGACAGGTGGCGCGCGGGTAGTTTCAAGTAACTAATGCTTTGACCGGCCCCCCCTTTTTTCGGGCTGGGGACCGATCGCCCTAAGACGATTTCAGGGACCCACCCACCAAACGATCCCGCCCCCCCAAGCGTTCTATTAACAGTTTTGCCCTACCTAAGTTGGTAGCCTTAGAGGGCGAACAAGTAGGTGAGCACACGGGGCTCTAACCTGATGAAGTAATGCTGCATAGTTACACGCAATTAACTATAGTCGCATATATATATAATTGTTTAGTTAAGCTCGCCATTTTTTTAAATCTTATCGCAATTACTGTATTATATTAACAGTGTGTACAAATAAAGAATAAAGAATATATGAGTCGTCTATTATCAAAGGTGGCAATCTGTGCATTTGGACAAAAAAATGTTATTGATATGTCAATACAGATTGATTTGAATATAATCGTCTCCTTCAAAGAATACGGTTCAAAACCTGCATTAAATAAAGGTTAATACTTAACCTGTTATTTATCTAAGATGTCGTTCAGAAGAGTTTTGTGACTGCCAATGGAATACAAAGTCAATAATTCGTTTTTCTGATTTACCAATAATTGTCCAAAAGTCACATTGCCGGCTTTGATAATAGTCGACTCATGTAATCGTATATAGTCGTATGTATATATGTCGCATGTCACTTTCGCCAATAGCAGCACCTTAAATATCTTTGATACAGTAAATAACGACAAACCAATCCGGCAAGACGCGTTTTAATGAGCAATTTTTCTTATATATAAATATTATACATATATTTATTTTATTTATATATCACCTGATAGTACGTTAATAAACTAGGCATTCTGGAATAAGTCTTATAAAAAGTTCCTATAGAATTTGGCTGGATAACTGCGAGAAGCTTATTATTATGAAAGACAAAAACTTTTTTTTCGTTCGAAAGATTAATTCTGTTTTTACAACGCAAAAATATTGATTACCCAAGTCCTAGACGAATAGTTTATTAACACACTCCATGAATACAACAATTATACACTAAACACCTAATATCAGCTAATTCCATTTAATAGATAGTTTTTATTTACTCAAATTGTAGTTTAAAAAATAATATTCTTGCATTTCTTTACAAATTGGTCCCGTTAATTATCATTTAAGGCATTTTGATATATACAATTTTAACTCAGAATTCTTGATTAAGATAAGGCACTAATTACCCAGATATCTCTTATCGATATTATGCGCAACAGTAATGTGTACCAATAAGTACATCAAGCTCAATGTTAATAAGAAGATACAGAACCATCGACTATTATTAAAAAGGACATCTTCTGTTTTTAATTTTTTTTGCATATTATACTCTATATAAATAAGGTACCCATTAGATATGGTATAGTATTTGAATAAGGATAAACAATGTTATTTAATCTTTTTTCTATTAATTTTTTTTTCTTTCTTTTCATCACCAAGTACCAAGGATTATCTTTTTGACATATTGTTAATGTTTAATACCCTGTATGCATTTTATATGAGAAGTAGTATATAGATTTGGTAGCTTAGTGGTGCGATGACCTTCGACTGGCAAGAAATGAATAGGGAGAGTCGAAGACCGGGCTCAGTGATGTGGATTGGGACTGTGGGCTGATGATGACGATAATAATGGTGATGACGGTATACATTTGATGTTTTATTTATAACGCTCCTTCTTCTTTGATTAAACTTGCATAAATATTAAAGAGATTAGATTAATTGGTTATAAATAACATTATTGATTTTAAACTTTTTTTAAAACTCATAACAAATAATTTTCAATATATGTATTATTACGTTTTCATTCTTTTTAAAATGTGATATTTTGATTTCCCTGTAACGACATTTAGTGGATTATATTAATCAAAAATTCATATGTACTGTTAGTGGCGCCATCTCTTGAGTTATATGATCAAATCATTAGAAATCTTTTTCTTCTATAAAAATACGTTTTATGTAAGGATCTCAATATGACATTACAGTCATTGATCAATCAACAGACGCACTTCAAGAAGGCCATTTATGAAGACAATTTCAACAAGATTACGGAATAAAAAAAGTCAGAAAAAAAATTTAAGTTTCGATACGATTGTCATTATTAAAATCGATTACGTTTTTCATTCAATCATTCATTCGCATCGGTCGTATTTAATATGAATACACGTTCTGGTTAACATTCGGTCGTTGTCCTTTAGAATCAATACATCGCGCGTATTCTAATTAAATACAGATATCAAATGATCACCATACAATAGATAACCTCATCTGCCTACCTGTGGACTGAGTCAACATGTCACTACACAACAAACTCTAAATTGACCTCGAGTAAATAGAAACCTTCTTGTCAGTGTCAATGTCAGTAATTGTCAATCTACAATACAAAAATAAATCGTCTTATTGGCGACATTTTCGAATCTGCTCGTGATAGTAATACACCCAAAAATAACAAGAGCATATTATGATCTTCATTATTATTTGAATTTCTTCTACATTGTTCAATTTGAGGTCTGAGTAAAACAGGAATAGTAGCAAAAACTGGAATGTCGTCTATATAATGCCGTATATATTTCTATATATAAATATATAATATGTATATAAACTTTTTTTATATCACATGATTTCTATCACATTTCTCATTGTTTATTTACATTATAATGTTTTTTTTATTAATTACCCTTTTGAAACAAGTCACTTTGTGTACATAAAATTTAATAATTTGTCATGGTTGAAGTATTTGTGTAAAACATATTTCCTAATGAATATTTTATAATTGAATTTCGGTATGTAGTCTGAAATTTTTGTTCCAAAACTGATACTTAATCTTAACTAGATGACGTTACATCAAAACGCGTATAGAATTTTTCTTTTTCATAAATATTCGAATAATTGTTTTCACCGCTTATCACATTAACCGCATTCATGTAATTTACATATATATCTATAATATATATATATATTTATTATTTATTTAATTGTTTTATTCGGCTGTTGATTTCGGGTTTGAAAGATCGTATTTTATCGATGCAAAAAAATAAACTCGATTATCGAATATTAAAAAAAAATAATTAAAAAAACCCGAAATTAACAAACGACTTGTTCTTAAGCACTTAAATAGGCATCTCAGCGATTTTATACCCTAAAAAAAGAACATAAGGTACAATTTAGTTTATCTAGTCGACTTGAGTTTCCAGCGTAAGAAGAGGAAGGCGAATATACGCAGTAGAACGAAGATGAGACACAGGGCCGCTATGTCTAGCGCGAAATCGGCGTCTTCCATGTCCAGGTCCTCGAGGGTGGTCTGGGGATACTTGAAATGACAGTAGGGCTGAAAATAAATAGTTCAAATAAGTTTCCTTTTCATTGTAACATATTGGCTGGAGACAGTTTGTAAGGTATTATTAAGTATATATTAGTAGTAGTAGTAGTAGTAGTATATTATTAGTAGTAATAGGTTGTTTTAAAGTATGTATACTTATCAAATAGAGGTGTATGCACATTATGTGTTATTTTTTAATATAATAATTGTTTGTTATGTAATGTTGGTTTCCTAAATAAATATTTAAATATAAATAAAAAATTTACAGTGACGCAATCCAGGTGGGTGGCGCATTTTCGTTGTGGATGTCTATGGGCTCCAGTAACCACTTAACACCAGGTGGACTGTGAGTTCGTCCACACATCTTAGCAAAAAAAAGACACTTCGAGCTCATGACTCAATATTTTTTTATTTCCTTTGCAGGCATACGTCCCACCATAAGTGGTCTCCGTCGCTTATGTACGTCAGCAATGCCAGGAGCAGAGCCAAGTCGCTGCCGACCATAAATGTGCGCGACTTCCGAGTGATGACCACGGGCTACGTTGAGGGGGTGAGGTACGCACCGCGTGGCACTGCAGCTTGGTCCTGTTGAAGGAGTAGGTGGCCAGCGCGGTGCCCTCGAACCCGTAGCGGATGTAGGACAGGTAGGTGATCCAGCGCAGGTACACCGGGATCGCGTTGAACGACACGAAGAAGCCGCTGAACAAGAGGAAGGGGACGGACATCACCGGCGCCAGGAACACACCGTTCTGGAACACAAATTACAACTTACAGGTTCCTTCTTTATCTTTTTTGGCTCCGGCACGGTTTATGCATTCGCCAGCGTCAAGTAATAACATTTTTATAAGTCGCAGTTTTAATTATTTACAGCTTATAAATTATAAATAAATTTCAGTAAAAAATAGTGTAAGAAAAAATGATTTTAATTTATTGATGATTTGAAATCATCATATCAAATCATCAATGATTTGAAATTAAATTTACAAATGAGATGTTATGTGATGAAATAGAATCTCAGTAAAATGGTGTCATTTACTGAGACTTTTTCATTGGACTTTTTGGAGGATCCCGAGAAGCTACATCCAGCGACTTTGTTTCATTTTCCCACAATTGTGAACTTTCACAAATACTAAACAGTTAATAAACCACCATTATTACACATTTAAACCTGAAGAAATACTAAATAGACAAAAAAAAACAAATCACACAAGTTCCCTCCTCGCGTTCCCGCCAAAAAGTCCCACTTTAATGACCGACTCGAGTGACATAAATGACAAAGATTTTGACTGACTCGAATGACATGCACCTCTAGACAATAAACAAGCGCCCTTAGCGGCAAACGTAGTCAAACGTTCCGTCTCCATAAAAATTTGAGTTAACTTTTACGCTATCGAGAACGTTAAAAGCAGCGCCCTTAGCAGCAAACATTGGCAATCATTCCAACTCCACACAAATTGGTTAACTTTTACGCTATCGAGATCGTTAATAAACAGCGCCCTTAGCGCCAAACGTAGGCAAGTGTTCCAACTCCACACAAATTGGAGTTAACTTTTACGTTATCGAGAACATTAATAAACAGCGCCTCTAGCCGCAAACGTACACACTTCATAAAAATTCGAGTTAACTTTTACGCTATCGAGAACGTTAAAAAAACTCGCACCGGACACCGGACCCCACCACTACAAACGAGTATTAGATTCTTCGACCCAACCTGACTTCCTAAATACCATTGCCAGATTTGAGATTTGAAAAAAAAAACTCATAACATTTCTTGTCTATTACCTGCACGTTCATTGCGGCTCCGACCACCAGACCGACGCTCTGAGCGACGAACGATATCAGCAGACACGACGAGAGGAACATCGCGAACCGGAACCAGACCGGCGGCTGTGACGTCAGCAGGTACACTATCACCACGTAGATTATACAGAATATGGCCTGCGGAAATGAAAGCACACACATGTTATGCGGCACCGTTGTATTCTAAAACTATTTAAAAATTAATATATCAATATGTGAAGCAAAAACATTGTACCCCTCTTAACGAAAATTGCACGGACGGAGAACAGATTTTCCACACTTATAGAGAACTAGCCGTACTCGCCCGCTTCGCTGGGCATTTAAAATTAACATTGTTATTTATTATCATTATTATTAGGGTGTCCAACACTCATATAAATATTAGCCTATCCATTAAGTACATGTATTTTCTACACGGATACCAAGTTTCAAGTCAATCGGATGCATGGTTCAGTAGTTATAACGGAACATCCGTAAAAACCACTGTAGATTTATATATTAGTATAGACAGATATAGAGAATGAGTGCAGAATGTTAATTTTTTTTTAAATTATGCATAAAAATTCATGTTAGTGTGTGCATTACATATTGTATTTGACACACGCACGCATGCATACTATTTGTTTGTTGTCAAACTTTTCTTATTGCTTATAGTCTGTGCAAATTAAGAATAGATTAAATATTGATTTGCCTTTATTAATATTTGTCTAAAGTGTGGCCTTGGGAAAATCTGAGATTATAGAAGTATAATAAGTCATTGACAATACAATCATAATAGTATACTAACTTATAATTTCAATTACCTAATTATTGTCGAATTTCGACTACCGGAGGACCAGTAGTATATACAATTTAGATTTACAAACAACATTTTTTTCGGTTTTCGCGAATGGTTAGCATAATTAAAACTAACTGCGCGGTTTAGTCTCGCATTTCTTATTATCACTATATTAGTAGATTTTAATAGATTTTGTATCATTGTACCCTCATAAGTCCCTCGTCACGAGAAGCTATACAAATAACTTCTACTAAGTTATTGTGAATACCGGAATGTGTATTTATGAATGCAATGTGTCTTAGTGACATTTTGATATTTCCTTCAATTTTAAAATTGCTTTGACATCAAGTATCAAATTGTTTTCGTTAACCTTTTTTTTTTAAATGATTACCTAACGCATCCTTCTACAATATATTTTAGTCAGACTTACAACTGTCTTAATTGTTGCGTTAATGGATCAAAATGCATGATCTTACGATCTTACCTGAAACGGTATGTCGGATACCGTGATCGCCAAGTAGTAGGACCGCAGCGAGTACCAGCGGTTGAAGTGTTCCTTCACCAGGACCGGCATCTCCAGAGGAACTGAAAATCACAGCTACGATTCAGCATCGTCACCGACTTAGACGAGCTCACCGACGCTCACAAAGAGCAGAACGGAATCTCACTTGAAAGCGATGTATCGCTTGTATCGGGTAAACGAGCTCAAAGCCCACCTGGTGTTAAATGGTTACCGGAGCCAATAGACATTTTTTTTATTGCTAAGATGAGTGGACGAGATCACAGCCCACTTGGTGTTAACTGGTTACTGGTGCCCATAGACATCTACAACGTAAATGCGCCACCCACCTTGAGATATAAGCTCCAAGATCTCAGTATAGTTACCACGGCTGCCGCACCCTTCAAACCGAAACGCATTACTGCTTCACGGCAGAAATAGGCAGGGTGGTGGTACCTACCCGCGCGGACTGACAAGAGGTCCTACCGCCAGAAGGCATATTGAAGTATACATATTAACACTCACAGCTAAGTATAGTGATGGTCATTGAGGTGTACATGAGGAAGAGCATGTTGAAAAACAGGAAGCCGAGGTTGGAGAGCACCTTGGAGCCGTCGTCTCCGATGTCGTAGTACAGCGCCCCGATCAGGAAGCCGACCAGGATGTGAGCGAACAGCCGCAGGTACATCAGGGTCTGGAGTCAACAGGAGGAACCGTCACATCCGGGACCCGGCTTTGCATTATGCTAAGAGTTTACCGGGCCCATGGACATCAATGTCGACATCCACTTTACAACACGAAGCCGCAATCTTTATTGCATCACTGCATCGTACCGTACTACCATTATTACCGCCACGAAAATGTCTAAACATTTTTTTTTATTAATCAAAAACAAACCGTATGTCACGTTTAATAGAGTCGATTATAATTAAGCAATTAGAAGAAAAAAAACATGTGAGCAATTTCACACGTGGTAGAAGTGAAACCTTGAAAAATTAAAATACAATTACCCTAAATGTCTAAGTATATATGAGTCGACTATTATCAAAGCCGGCAATGTGATTTTTGGACAATTATTGGTAAATCAGAAAAACGAATTATTGACTTTGTATTCCTTTGGCAGTCACAAAACTCTTCTGAACGACATCTTAGATAAATAACAGGTTAAGTATTAACCTTTATTTAATGCAGGTTTTGAACCGTATTCTTTGAAGGAGACGATTATATTCAAATCAATCTGTATTGACATATCAATAACATTTTTTTGTCCAAATGCACAGATTGCCACCTTTGATAATAGACGACTCATATGTAAAATTTTGTCATTAGTAAATAATTGTAAATCATCTTTTATAGTATGTGAGGTAGCGCCCTCTGTGATCTTGATATTTTAACTTCACGTATAATGTGTGTTCTATCTGATTCTCTCGCCGGCTGAATTCTATACATTTATGTGTTTGTGTCTCTATGGACTTATTTTTTCGTTTCGTTTCATTTCGTTTCACTTCGTTTCATCGAGTTTGAAATCACGGTTCTAAAGAAGTTTCCCTTCAAAAAAATATTACCCAATCTCTCCTGCTGAATAAGAGGGTCCTCTTCAGAACGACCCAGAACTGTTTCCACTCGGAGGTGGCGTACCGCTCCGGCGAGCCCTCGGTGCCGAGCAGCGCGGCCGCCGCGTTGTCCTGCTTGTCCGTGTCCATTTGCAAGGATAACGGTTCGCCTATCAAACATACAGGGTGTAAGGAAACCATTCGCTGTGACCCGTCCTTCTTCAAACGAGGCTCGTGGAGAGTTTTTCACTGGTGGTAGGACGTCTTGTGAGTCCGCACGGGTAGATACCACCCACCTGCCTATTTTAATGCGTTTCGGTTTGAAGGGCGGGGCAGCCATTGTAACTGTACTGAGACCTTACAACTCATATCTCAAGGTGGGTGGCGCATTTACGTTGTAGATGTCTATGGGCTCCGGTAACCACTTAACACCAGGTGGGCTGTGAGCTCGTCCACCCTCGCTACTCAAGGGCTTGCTAGCCTATGCTTGGAAAGCGGATGTATTTCATGATAGTTTGCAGCGATTTGTAGCTGTTGCTAAAAGTTACTCAAGCTAAATTAACCTTACCAATTTTTTGGTTATACTGTTAATTTGTATGAAGACTGAAATAAAATAAATAAATATATTAAGGACCTCTATCGCGCGTACCTTTAGAGACCTCGCTAGTGGCGTACTGCAGGATCCCGTTCTGCAGGTTCCCGTGCCCGTTGGCGCCGTTCGAGTTGTTGTCCTTGAACTTCTCCTGGACCTGGCTGAGGTCGTTTTTGTCCCAATTGCTCCCGGCGCGAAGGGACACCTCCATGTCCTTCTTGTTGTTGTAGTCCGGAGTTTGATCCGGGAAGGGCATACCGTTTCTGAAACGTTATCGAGTCTGGTTACAGTTTTTATTTTTTATTGCTTAGATGTGTGAACGAGCTCACAGCCCACCTGGTGTTAAGTGGTTACGCGAGCCCATAGACATCTATTTTTTTTACTAGTGATAGGACCACTTGTGAGTCCGCACGGGTAGGTACCACCGCCCTGCCTATTTCTGGCATGAAGCAGTAATGCGTCTCGGTTTGAAGGGTGGGGCAGCCGTTGTAACTATAATTGAGACCTTAGAACTTATATCTCAAGGTTGGTGGCGCATTAACATTGTATATGTCTATGGACTCCAGTAACCACTTAACACCAGGTGGAATGTGAGCTTCGCCCATCTAAACAAAACAAAAAAAAATTATGCACTCTGTAATGTTTCAATTGCTTCTATACCCTCCCCGTGCTGCCGACTATAAATTTGCGTGTGACATCACTTGGGTACAAGCTGATACGACGAAATTATAAATAGATAATCCGTTAATGCACAATAATAAGTCGCAAATGATTAATTACGTCATTCGTTAGGATTGACGTTTCGCTTGACGATAAGAAAGGATACAGAATATTAGTATCATTTATATTGTATTTAGTGACTTAAATTTTGATGCACATTAGATAGCATTCTAAATTTTTGTTATTGGTGTTCCGTTAAGACAAACACGAATTAAATTTCCAACGTTTTCTAGAAATTTTAGCCACGCACCGTTCGGTTTTATAATGAAATCGCTCCACGGGTTTCCAGAGCGCTACGATATGTCCTTTGTCAAATGAAGTTAGCGCAACGTGATCAACAGCAGGCAATCGTGTCCGTGGCGTTGCTGTTGTCCTTGGGCGACGGTAACCACTCACCATTATGTGACCATATGGTCGTCTGCTTCCAATGGCAATAACACGTACCTTATATCATTATTTCCGTTGTCAATAGCTCGCACCAGTTTCCCGGTGTTGTTGCCATATTCGCCGCAGGATACTTCGATTATGAACGAAGCCGGATTGTGGTAAGAAGGGCACTGCAGCTTCAGACTGCCAAGCCAGTCGACTGCAATAATACATTAGTAATAATTAGTAATAGATAAGCAACGCAAGCACTCAACAAAAATGTTTACGGGCGTCGGCCACTAGATGGCTACGCTTCGATTAGTTTCTAATTGCTCCTGTAGATGATAGTAACATAATACCTATCCTATATTTTATTTTTAATAAAGGACTTTTGTAAATTTTCAGAAACCGCAAATCAATAAAATTTAATCAATTTGTCTCTAAATAAAGATTTGTATGATTATTTTTTTTAGGTTCTGTCTTTGACCTATCCCCCCCTATTTCCCTATTTCCTATTTTCTACATATTTAAAGCATTTAATTATTGTATAATAGTTCGAGTATCGACGAGTATCGACTATAGTGGTACTTTACTAGTACAACTTGATTATTGACATCTGTCAAATAGGATTTCGTAATTGGAATAGAGATTACTAGTAGGCAGAAAAGCCCACGCCACATCTGATGGTGACTGGTCACCACTATCCGCCCTTGATACGAGACACGATAACGTTATACGAAGCTCAAAGTACTACCTCCGTCCCGTCTTTAACATAAAGAGATAATACTGTACTGGAATTTGTTTAAACGAAATTGAGACTTCGACATCAAACTCCAAGGTCGATAGTGCGTCGACACAACGCTTTGTAACACAACGAACGAATGAGTTTAGCGCAGTACTTACGACGAGGGTCATTGGTCTTAAGGTTTGCTTTTTAAAAGTTCCTATCGCGACGTATAGATGTCGCTACGTGAGCGTCCCGACTCTAGCGACTGAATCATATATTTTTTATGATTGAAGGATTGCTGGTGGCCCGGAGGCCTTTCCAGTTTCACCAGTACAGGTGGGTGAGCAAAGGTTCAGCCAAGAGAGGTGGGATTTGCTAACAACTGCCCGAGCGCCTCCAAAGGAGACCTAACAACTCAAGAGCAGCTGCTTCGCGAATGAATCTACTACCGGATCGGATTCGCGACTCGCCTGTTCCCTAAGCCTGCTCCTATTGTTAGAGCTGAAGGCGTCTAATGCAAAGGTTATTGGATCTGATGGAGCGACTGTATCCGTGACGCCTTACGAACCTAATCTCCCGGTGCTGCCCTGGTACACGCACTGCCCGTCGGCCAGCGTGTACAGATGGTCGAACTTCTCAAACAGCCTGGCGGAGGGCTGGTGGATGGTGCAGATGATGGTCCTGCCCTCGCTGGCGAGCGTCTTTAGCAGCGAGATGCATTGGAAACACGAAGAACTGTCCAGACCTTTGGACGAAAGCGGATAATGAAGAAAAAACATATTATTATGATGACAGATTAAGACCATTCAAAAGAAATTAAGATGAAATTTAAAATGAACTTTGGTGTGAAAAGTGACTTATTTTGGGTTTTTTTTTTAATACGCTTTTATTAGCTTCAGATGTATGTATGTTTGTAACGGAATCTTTAAACATGATTTTTTGACCCCTTTCAAAACGTCGGATTAACTCGAAATTTGGAATAACTATTAAGGACAATTCAATATTTAAAAAAATATAGAAAAAAATTAAATTCAAATAAAAAATTAACAATAAATAAAAGTTTAAAAAAACTAACAAAATACGCTTTTATAGAAAATCCAATTAAAAATAGAAAATAAATTTTATTAAATTTGAATTAAAAATAGTGTAAGAAAAAATGATTTAGCGTGGGGTGCTTTTCAGGATATTGTCAAAATAACCCTTCTACACTTCGATCAATAATAGTACTAGATTAAGGATCAGGAACAAAAATAAGACGCTCCAGTGGCCACGTTTGCAGACACGAAAACATCTTCATTTCTTAGAAAAAAGTTTAATAATGTTAACGACTTCAGTTTATTATAAACCTTAATACTTAAACATAAAGTTTAATTACTATTGCAAAATATATGTATTTAGGTCCTTTCGTCAGAAAAAGAATATTATGGAATAAATTTAAAATGTCACTTGAACAAAAAAGTCATCAGTACAAAAATATTTATTCTAAAATGATACTTAAAACCTAATTTATAAGGTTCAAAATATTTGTTTAAAATTTCGTGCTTATTGTATTGTGGAACTAGATGTAGTTCTTGGTATTACATTTCAATGCTCAGAACACAGTAAGTATTGAAAGACATAGAGTTGCAGAATATACATATTTGTTTTAGGTTTGTTTTGTATGGTCGCAACTATTTTTGACCGATTCAAAAAAGTAGTAGATAATATTTTACATTGGCCCTATTACAACAAATAGGTGATAAAAAATAAAATTGAATAAAGTAAAAAAAATATGAAAGGAAACACGAAACATGTTTTCCACGTATTCTTTATACAGAAGTAATTAAAACAATAATGTAGATTTAATTACCTTTAAACAGATTCAGTTTGTTATAAAGCTGTCTTTTAGAAGTCATTTTTATATGTGCGGTTTCTTTTTTACAAATATAATGTAATCTTATATCAATGAATTTTTCTATAATCAGTTTAATTTAGGCTTATTTTATGGCTGTGTTCGTTTCCCACAGAAAACAAATCCTTTTCAGCATATACGCTTAAAATATTTACACATACATATAAAGTTTTTTTAATACTTTTTTGCATTGATTTGCCACCACCATTGAACAATTCTAGAATTTTTATAAGGGTTCTATATTTCTTCTCCTCTTTCTTTCGCGACAATATATATCCATTGTGCACAGCGACAAGGGGCTACTAGGAAATCTACAAACAAAAATAACATTATAAAATAACAAAACTACTCTATGCATTCCCTGTCCAAGAATAGGTGATGTTTGTTACAATAGTTGGTGCCTTGTTGCAAACATTGGCCAAACAATTACAATATTCGTAAATTGTGTTTTATTTACAATATAATTGTGTTTATTATGTTATGAAAAACACTTAATAATATAAATTTACCAAAAATAGATATTCCTTCCAAAACCTTGGTGTTACGGTGGCTTTTTACTCAGTTTTTGAACGCGCATTGCAGCGTTTTGACGTCTTAGTGTTGGCTATGATTGGACCATACTAATTTGAAATAAGACCACAAATTTATTTGTGGTCTTATTTTTCGGGCCGTTTTTGAAGCGCTAATCGCGAATCTAGTAGTATTATTGATCGAAGCTTCTACATGAGTAGAAGGGTTATAAAATATTCTCTAAATATAATAATATAAAATATTTATAAATCTGTTTATAAAATATTTATAACTACTGGTACCATGCACCCCACGCTTTTTTTTACAATAAAATCATTTTTTCTTACACTATTTTTAATTAAAAATTATTAAAATTTATTTTCTATTTTTTAGTTGGATTTTCTATGAAAGCGTATTTTGTTAGTTTTTTAAACCATTATTTATTTTTGTTAGCAGGAGTATTCCTTCGATACCCATAATTCAATATCGGCTATTCTTACCAAAGAGTATTATAACGCTAATCACTGACAACACACACAAAGATAGACAAAGATAGAAGGTAATAATAGTATTTAACTGTTTTGTCTTCCCACAATTGTTTTTAGTTATAAAAGTTTGAAAAGATAATGAATGAAGATAGAGAGCTTTCGCACCTGATGTAGGCTCATCGAAGAACATAATAGGTGGATTGTTGACCAGCTCCAGAGCGATGGAGAGACGTTTCTTTTGACCCCCGGACAGGTTCGAAGTCATGGTCTTACGGTGTTCCATCAAGCTGAGGGTGTGGAGGATCGTTTCGGTCTGGGAAAGAAGAAAACCACCACATTATTCGCGACGCGACGTATATGCAGATTTTTATATTTTTGATAGACCACATCCAAAACTTACCTTTCAGACGATGTAGCTAAATCTCTATTGCTCCATAAATCTCCATATCTATACTAATATATAAATCCACAGTGGTTTTTACGGATGTTCCGTTATAACTACTGAACCATGCATCCGATTGACTTGAAACTTGGTATCCGTGTAGAAAATACATGTACTTAATGGATAGGCTAATATTTATATGAGTGTTGGACTCCCTAATAATAATGACAATAAATAAAAATGTTAATTTTAAATGCGCAGCGAAGCGGGCGAGTACGACTAATATATATTATATAAATTAATTTCATGTAGTTAAATTCTAAGTCAAACGTAAATTTTGGAAAATTCGTGAGCACGCACACATGCCTAATTAGAAAACTTTGAACCTAACACACTATCTTGAACGTGGTATTTAGAATACTTTGGATTAAGAGTTTTCCTGTTTTTTTTATTTATTGCTTGGATGGGTGGATGAGCTAACAACCCACCTGGTGTTAAGTGGTTACTGGAGCTCATAGACTTCTACAACGTAAATGCGCCGCACCCCTTGAGATATAAGTTCTAAGGTCTCAAGTATAGTTACAACGGCTGCCCCACCCTTCAAATCGAAACGCATTACTGCTTCACGGCATAAATAGGCAGGGTGGTGGTACCTACCCGTGCGGACTCACAAGAGGTTCTACCACCAATAATTACGCAAATTATAATTTTGCGGGTTTGATTTTTATTACACGATGTTATTCCTTCACCGTGGAAGTCAATCGTGAACATTTGTTAAGTACTTATTCCGTTAGAAAAATTGGTACCCGCCTGCGGGATTCGAACACCAGTGCATCGCAAGATACGAATGCACTGAACGTCTTATCCTTTAGGCCACGAAGACTTCGAACATATTATAAAAACAACACTGTTGTCTTTTTCCAAAACCCCTACGCCTTTTTTAAGGCCGATTGAGACATTCAACTGAGATTGAAATCTAAACAAAAAACTTGCCCGCACCGGTCTTATTAACTCGAAAAAAAACCGGTCGAAACTTGGTGAAGGCACATTAATGTTAATAATTCTTATATTATTATTCAATTATGATACCTGTTTTGACATATTATGTGACGTAAAACTATGATACAGTTTGAAGATAAAAACATTGAGTGAGAATCTGCGAACGAATAGATCGGTGTATTTTTTTTCTTAACGCATATCGAGCTGGTCACGTTGGGTATTAATATTAATACTATACACGAGACGGATAGTTTGAGACTGGGCCGAAAATGGCATACGCGTGGCGGGCAACGCGTTAGTAATAGAAAATGTCGAGGCTATCAACACGAGCTATGGATTCATTCATTTAAACTCTACTTATACGTGCATAGAAAAATATATCTAACTAGTCAGGTCATAAGTATTGTCACACAGTAAAAACTTTTCTTTTAGAATGCTGACCACAAAAAAGTTTATTGAATTCGAATTTAGAATTGTTCATGAAAATAAAAAATGTATACTTTTAGAATTTTACTCATTTTTAAATATGGAGTGGACGCTTAAAGAAGACCGTGTTGCAGTTATTGCGTTGCATCGTTGCGGTTATGCGCCAATACAAATTTTTAACATACTGAAAAATTTGAATATAACCAAAAGATTCGTTTATCGTACCATCAAACGATACAGTGAAAACTCTAGTGTAGATGACAGGTCAAGAAGTGGTTGCCCTCGATCTGTTAGGACTCCAGCAGTGATAAAAGCTGTGAAGGCGCGAATTCAAAGAAATCCCAAACGTAAGCAGAAACTGTTGGCCCTTCAGATGGGGTTAAGCAGAACCACGGTGAAAAGGGTGTTAAATGAAGACTTAGGACTTCGGGCATATCTAAGAAAAACAGGACATCGTTTGAATGCTCGTCTAATGGACCTGAGACTGAAGAGATGCCGCGCTTTGTTGAAGCGGTACGCGGGAAAAAAATATCGGGAAATTCTTTTTTCGGATGAAAAAATTTTTACCGTAGAAGAGAGCTACAACAAACAAAATGATAAGGTGTACGCACACAGTAGTGAAGAAGCGAGCAACCGTATTCCGCGTGTCCAACGAGGTCATTTTCCATCCTCGCTCATGGTATGGTTGGGAGTTTCTTATTGGGGCTTAACAGAGGTACATTTTTGTGAGAAAGGTGTAAAAACGAATGCAGTTGTATCAAAATACAGTCCTGACGAACCTTGTGGAACCTGTTTCTCATACCATGTTCAATAACAGGCACTGGGTATTCCAACAAGATTCGGCGCCAGCTCATAGAGCGAAGAGCACACAAGACTGGCTGGCGGCGCGTGAAATCGACTTGATCCGGCACGAAGACTGGCCCTCCTCCAGTCCAAATTTGAATCCGTTAGATTACAAGATATGGCAACACTTGGAGGAAAAGGTGTGTTCAAAGCCTCATCCCAATTTGGAGTCACTCAAGGCATCCTTGATTAAGGCAGCCGCCGATATTGACATGGACCTCTTTCGTGCTGCGATAGACGACTGGCCGCGCAGATTGAAGGCCTGTATTCAAAATCACGGAGGTCATTTTGAATAAACTTTAGTGTCATAAGAATCTATGTTTTGTTAAGTTCATTTTGGTATATGAATGGTTACATAATGAATAAACTTGTTTCAATTATTTTACATTAAACATGTGACAGAATTTATGACCTGACTAGGTATATATTAAATACGTGAAGCAAAAACTTTATACCCCTTGTTACGAAAATTGCGCGAACGGAGCAGTATGAAATTTCCCACACTTATAGAGAAGATAGAGAAGGAGTGCAGAATGTAAATTTTTTTTTTAAATTATGCATAAAAAACACCTTAAATCAATAAAAAACATTACACACACTAACATCTATTTGACAAACACACACTTAAATACATGTATACTTTGTTTATTATCAAACTTTTATTATTTAAAGTCTGTGGTCAAATTGAGAATAGATTAATACGTATTGTTTGTCTTTAATATTATTTGTTTATAGTGTAATCTTGGTGAAATCTGTGAATAAAGAAGTTTATGTCTTTGACAATAGAACCATAATAATGTTCAAATTTATAATTTAAATTAATTAAAGTCGAATTTCGACTACTGCGGGACCACTTAGTCATAATAAAAATACCAAAAAAATGTAACTAGTCCAAAGTTATTTCATTCATTTTTGATTATGTTGACTCACCAGCATTTCTTTTTCGTCTCTCGTAGTGGAACTTGGCAGCTTGAGGGATGTCGCCACGCCCATGGCTTCTTCGACAGTTAGGTTGCCGTGCAGCTGATTATCCTGCATGATGTAGCAGGACAGCTTCCGAAAACTGGACAGGTTACGCTCCATACCGTTGACCGTTATACTACCCTCCATACCGGAAGTCCTGGTGACGAAAATAATCATCGTGACAGAACTCGTTTGAACCCACTCTTTAGAGTGGCGGAATAATCTATCTTTAGACTTTTCATTGTACTGCGTAATTTTTACTGGTGGTATGGTAGGTCCTCTTGTGAGTCCGCACGGGTAGGTACCACCACCCTGTCTATTTGTGCCATGAAGCAGTAATGCGTTTCGGTTTGAAGGGTGAAGCAGCCACAGTAACTATACTGAGACCTTAGAAATTATATCTCAAAGTGGGTGGCGCATTAACATTGTAGATATCTATCCAGTAACCACTTAACACCGGGTGGGCTGTGAGCTCGTTCAACCATCTCAGCAATAAATAAAATAAAAATTGCATTTACGGTCCATTTGGTCTAAAAACATTCTATATGCTTTATAAAACAAAGCAATATTTAATTATTAAAAGGTAGATTCAGTAATGAGAAATAGTGAATCAAACGTTCTTAATGTTGAATGCAACCAGAGAAATCCCTTTATGAAGTGTTCAAGAAATTGCTGGTCTACTGAAGAGAATAAAAACATAGAACATTTTTAATATAAACTTTAAAAGTTCTTGTTTTATAAATATTTTAACATCGTCACTGTATCTATTGAGTTTGATTAATTGAATTTAAATTAAATTTATTTTAATTATTGAGAATATAATTAATACGTTAAAATATTCTAGTTTAATATTAATGATGTTATTTATAAATTAGTAACAGTTGATGTCCTTTACGACGAAATAGAATACGATCGTGTATATGAGCCCGTAAACCTTTTTTAGATTAAAGTTCCGCCTACTATGAAACATGATATCGTCTTTTCGCATTAAAAGTGTGCAATTTCCAAAAATATTCGAAATTTAGTTAATATGCGGAATCATTTGGTATCACCAGTATTTTTCTTATAAATATTGTCAAAAGAGCGTAGTTTAGTTTTAGCTTTTTTTTTTTGTTTACCTATATTTTGACTACTATTAACAAAATTAATACATAATTTTATCTTACTTTAAAATACAGATAATGGAACTGGTAAAAACTAAAAAAATAATGTTGCAAAGATGATTAATATTAAAAATATCAGATGTTAAACCTTTAAAACACTCTCTTTTAAAATTTAGTACGTTTTCAGATTATACCGTATTAATGCGAGAAGACAATATGGTACTTATTACATAATATCCTTCAAGATTGGACCAAACGAACCAATAGTTGATATTGAAAGAATTTAATGAGCAATTTATGAACAATTGAAAATTATTGCGACAGTTTCGATAGTAATCAACAACAACAAACTGGGTCTGAGCAAGTTGATAGTCCAGTGCTGTGTGTAATCCGACCGGAATGCAAACGTATTTACAATAGACCGAAGCCTTATAATTCAATGGCAACATATTTATTCAATTCAAGTGTTTTAGGGATTTTTAGACTGTTATCGGTCAAGAGAAGGTTATTTGCGTTTGCAATGGTCCGGATTGAGCATAGTGACAGCGAAACAAAGTAGTACATACATATATCAATTGATAATAATTACTGTTGGTAGGGCGTATTGTGAGTCCCACACAACGACTACCACCAAGCCAAATACCAAATATGGGCGGGGTCCATATTTTGCGCGAAGTAATTTCGATTTAAAATGTGGCAGCCGTTGTTCTATAACAGGAATGGCCAACCCCATAGATCATGGCTATTAGTTCAGTCGATCGTGGAAAGGCAAAAAATATACATACATAGAACAGACTGCGCAACGTAATCACCAATCATCATTATGCACGCATCATCTTCATCTTGTATCATTTTTAATGACCATTACGTCACATTATTTATGTCTCTTTTCTACACAATAGTTCGCTTTTGTTATATAATTTCAAGTTTTTTTTTCTTTTGGTTTTTTTAACCCTTCCAAGTTAAGACTTTTTAATAAATAGCAAATCAAAATAATTTAACATAAATCAACTCACACAGTAGAACAAATCTTCCAATGCGCTTGAAGGAGGCACAGTTCCCAAGATACTGGCTACGTTACCTCGTTAGCTTATTTTAATCTTTTTAATAAAAGAAAATATACTACTTATTTGTATACGGAACTACATTGTTGCATTAAATTTCGAGAAATGTCATTGACAGATCGCAGTGTTTCGTCAGTAGACAGTAGATATTGGTTCTAATCATGTTGGCCACCCCATACTATAGAATTAAAATTTTGAATTCACGTCTCAAGGTGGGTGAACCGTGAACTCATCCACCCATCTAAGCAATAAATAAATAAAACAAATGAAATTTTGGTGATAGGGTTCGTCCAAAAAAAAGGTTGGTCCAACAATGATGTTTATTTTTTTGTGGAGCGTTTCGATTTGAAAGGCTTGACTTTATCACAATGAATTAGAGACTATTTTTTTAATTCGTTGTCTATACTTTCAGGAAAGAGTCTAAAACGAAATGGCCAGTGAGACAATGCGCCCAACAACGCTTCTAAAAAAAAAAAAACATTCCATAAAAGATTTGTTGCTAAACCGAATCACCGATAATGTATTTGGCTTTGATTACAATGCACCGATAAAACTTATCAATCAATTTAACAGATAACACTAAAATAAATTACTGATGAGTTATAGATTAATACGATTCGAGTTGCTGCCGTTGTAATTTCGTGTAGATTACGTTTTATTTCGACCTCGTTAAGAAAATAACACCAAAATGAAACACCACACAGAAACAATGGAGGTTGAACAGCATACTATTGTTAGTACAAATATAGATAAAGACAAAGATAAAGACAAAGATAAAGATAAAGACAACGCTGATAACCTGTTACGCTGGAAATTATCCTGATCATTCCCAGAGTTTGAATTTTTAAATTGATCAAACTGAACGAGTGATGCTATAAGCTTCGATGACCACTTAACGCCAGATGGAACGCGAGCCCGTTCAGTAAATTAAGACAATCTAATGAAAACGATTGACGTTTTTAAATATGGGTGCGAAGAGTGCGGGTGTTGAGAAAATTTTTCGTTTGTCGGTGACGTCATAAGACGTTATATGACAAATAACCCATCCCCTAGAATTTAAAGATTCTAAACCATAAATCCAAAAAACTCTTTATATTTTTGGGTAATATATTATATATTTTTGATAACAATACTAGGTAACTAATACTTTTTATTATAATGGATTACGGTTGTGAATGATAAAAACAATTAAAATATTTACAAATGTCGATGTTTTTTATTTAAATTCTATTCTTTCGATAGAGATCCAATAGTGGTCATTTTTTTATAAAAAACATTCATAGTAGTTACTTATGTAATTTATCATGACTTAAGTCGCGACACTAACAGCCTGTAAGGCCAAATTGCAAGTCGATCTGGACGTTCCTATGCCTATTCTGAAGCTAACATCCGACCCTTAACCTTACAGTTTGAGATTTTATAAGGTCGATCACCGGGCACACACGGACGTCCAATGTGCGTCCAAGCTAAAGTTTGGGTCCAATCTACATGAACCAACGCCTCGTCCCCTCAATTTATTTTATTCGATATGGCCAGTCATCAGGTCCATCAACAACAAATATTCGTTCAAACTGGAATGCATAGGTTACTCAGTTCGAGTTGTGGAATATTTGACTTACACAATGTTTAGAGATATCTCTTTACGTTATATGAAATCGGGAGGGCTCATTTGCATCATACTTATTTAGACGTAACGTGTTTGACCACAGCTCACGATGGGCAACCTGCTTGTAATGCACTGACAAAGATTTTTCTTTCAAATATCATTATTGAAAAGAATTACCCTAACCAAACGTGGTTAATATACCATAAAATCAATAAAAAAGACTGAAATTCTTGTTTTTTTTTTTATTGCCTAGGTGTGTGGACGAGCTCATAGCCCACCTGGTGTTAAGTGATTACTGGAACCCATAGATATCTACAATGTAAATGCGCCACACACCTTGAGATATAAGTTCTAAGGTCTCAGTATAGTTACAACGGCTGCCCCACCCTTCAAACCGAAACGCATTACTGCTTCACGGCAGAAATAGGCGGGGCGGTGGTACCTACCCGTGCGGACTCACAAGAGGTCCTACCACCAGTTGTTTTAGTCACATTGCTGACTGGTTTTTATGCTTTTATTTAGTCTCATTTTAGCTCTAATTAATACAAAATAAAATGTACTTCATAATTCAGGTAATTGTTTTAATTTTAGTTAAACTCGTTTATACAAATTGAGTTGACAAGGCATTTTTTTTTCCTACCTATGCTGATAGCCTTGAGAGGCTATTTCAGCTTCACCCTAACGTTTGTAGGTGAGCTCACGGGGCTCAAACCAGAGAGTTGCTAACAATGACCCTAGCAAGAGTAGTGCTTCGCAGAATCTACCACCGGATCGGAAACGCGACCCACTGAGAAGATCCGGCGAGAAACTCAGTGGGCTGTGTCTATGGGTTAATTCGCTCGTCGAGCCCTTCGTCGTGAGCGACGGGTTCGACGAGGACGGCGACCGGTGACGAGGCATAGGGAGATAAACGCAAAATAGAATGATACATTTACATAATTTTGAAACCATAGAGGGCAGGCGATGCAATAAAGAAAGATTTAGGGACCTGTGCGTTGAAGAACTCAAATAGTTTCAATAATAATAATAATTAGTGGAGGAAAGTTAACTGCTGATGACCCTATGTGAGAAGCTTTAGTGCGTGATATCCTCCGCCCTCTTCATCGGCGAAGACTTTGGTTTGTAGCAGTGAATGCTCAGCCGCATACTGTTCGCACAATTCAAGAATGAATAGACAATAATAATCTTGGTGAAGTGATATTAAATGTATACACCAGAGTGTACCAGATGGTAAACGATGAATTCAAAACACCAGTTTTTGTGGATGAACTGCGGCTTAACGTAAGATATGAAACGTCTTATGAAAAATTATGATTTTATTATTTCTTTTCTATTATTATTATTCTTATTCTTCATTAGATCTTATTATTCTTTTAAAAGGCAAAGGCATTACTGAAAGTAATAGACACTTAATTTTAATGAAGCCATTTTATAATCTGTTAAATATACAGTGCGTTCATAAGCTTGAGGAAAACCAGGAAGCCTTCCTTATAATAAACGAAATAACTGCAATTATTCCTTTTACGTTTCAAAGTTCATTGAAGTCTGTCTGGCAATGACATTTTAATGTAATTCGGAAAGGAAAACGTGTATGAGGATATTTTTATCCAAAACTAAAATAATTAACAAAAATATAAAATAACAAAAATAAAATTTACCCCAAATACGTTTCTTTTAAATGATTCTCGTTTGTTCCCAACGTCACATTTAACTTATACTATTTCATTATTTTTTGTTTTCCTACCTATTCTAGTGAAATCGAGGGGTCATACTAGATTTACCGGGCGTGTAGGTGAGCTCACGGGGCTCTAACCTGTGGACGTTGCTAACAAGTTACGTTGCCCTAGCAAGAGCAGTTCTTGGCAGAATCTGCCACCGGATCGGAAACGCGACCCACTGAGAAGATCCAGCGAGAAACTCAGTGGGTTGTGTCTGTGGGTTGTTTACTCGTCTAACCCTTCGACGAGAACGGTGACCGGTGATTCAATATTTCCATATATATGGGACCACCATAGAATTAATTTGTTGTCCATCTGTCAAAGCTATAGCCATAATTTGTCATAATAACCTATGCAGCACTTGGTCCATTGACCTAAAATCATGAAGTCTGGTCAGAGGCACGTTAAAACAATCCTCTTATAACAGTGAAAAAAAAACCTGAACTTCGTATTTTTAAGACATAAAAAGGTTATTTTTAATTTGCGAACTTACTTTTTTAGGGTGCATATTCTTTTTTGTTACAGTAAGGCAAAATGTGTCTTTCGAACAGTCAAAAGTCGAAGCCATGTTCTCTGTCCCTCTTAATCATATGGATGTATATTATGTTTGTCTCCTTTTAATGTCTCTTTTGAAATCGCGACGGTGCTAAAGAAGTTTTCATATCGAAAATTCAAACATTTCAATCACAGTCTGCCAAAGGTTCATCACCGACTTCAGATTATTAATATGATTAATACAAAACAAAATTTTAATGGCCTCATGACGTTTTCGAAATTCTAAATGACATAAACAATAAAGATCGATTAATTAATTAATTCGTTGTTATTGATTCGATTGGTTAAATAAGGAAATCACGTTCACCACAGAGACGTTTTTAAAAATTTGAACACCGCCACAGTCATTTTTGGAGACTAATATAACGAGCGATTTCAATGCGACTTTAACATATTGCTGGTGGTAGGATCTCTTGTGAGTCCGCGCGGGTAGGTACCACCGCCCTGCCTATTTCTGCCGTGAAGCAGTAATGCGTTTCGGTTTGAAGGGTGGGGCAGCCGTTGTAACTATACTGAGACCTTAGAACTGATATCTCAAAGTGGGTGGCGCATTTACGTTGTAGATGTCTTATTTATTTATTTATGTACACACAAAAAAGAAGACATAGTACAGAGTAATAGGAAAATTATGTACAAAGGCACTGCTTATTTCTTTAAGAAATCTCTTCCAGCAGACCTGCGAGAGGATTATGAGAATAATAATTAAAAGTGATGAGTGTGTGTAGAACAGCTAAAATAACAAATAGAACATAAGAACTATTGTAATGCACATACACATAGCAAATAGTGTTAAACTTGAATACAACATATTATACCGGAGCCCATAGACCCCATGTTTTTTTAATTTTTTTATTGCTTAGATGGGTGGACGAGCTCACAGCCCACCTGATATTAAGTGGTTACTGGAGCCCATAGACATCTACAACGTAAATGCGCCACCCACCTTGAGATATAAGTTCTAAGGTCTCAGTATAGTTACAGCGGCTGCCCCACCCTTCAAACCGAAACGCATTACTGCTTCACGGCAGAAATAGGCGGGGCGGTGGTATCTACCCGTGCGGACTCACAAGAGGTCCTACCACCAGTCTATGGGCTCCGGTACCCACTTAACAACAGGCGGGCTGTGAGCTCGTCCACCCAACTATGCAATAAATAAATAAAAAATACCAACTACGCTGGGAGAAGGACAAAATATTACGCGATCTATGATGTTAGCAATTCCGTTTAGTAACCACAAGACACGGATAAGCGACCTCGGCTACTTCGATCTATCTATCACTTATAATTCTGCTATTACGGACCGACAGCATACTTCCGCATTATCGGCCCATGATTACAAAATAAACAAAAGTCGTCCTGATTCCTATCTCAAGGTGGTAGAGAGTATATTTGAAGCGCACACCAATTTGTACAAATTCCTAACTTAAAACGCAAACAAAAATGATTTTTAAAACTTTTTCGAAGTCGTCGTGGCCTAAAGGATAAGACGTCCGGTGCATTCGTATATAGCGATGCAACGGTGTTCGAATCCCGCAGGCGGGTACCAATTTTTCTAATGAAATACGTACTTAACAATTGTTCACGATTAACTTCCACGGTGAAGGAATAACATCGTGTAATAAAATCAAACCCGCAAAATTATAATTTGCGTAATTACTGGTGGCAGGACCTCTTGTGAGTCCGCACGGGTAGGTACCACCACCCCGCCTATTTCTGCCGTGAAGCAGTAATGCGTTTCGGTTTGAAAGGTGGGGCAGCCGTTGTAGCTATACTGAGACCTTAGAACTTATATCTCAAGGTGTGTGGCGCATTTACGTTGTAGATGTCTATGGGTTCCAGTAACCACTTAACACCAGGTGGGCTGTGGGCTCGTCTACACATCTAGGCAATGAAAAAAAAACCTTTTTACGAAAATTGGACGAACGGAGGAGTATGAAAATTTTGACACTTATAGTTTATAAGAAGGAGTGTAGAAAGCTATTTTTTTTTATTATGCGTAAAAATACATTAAGTCAATAAAAAATATATGACACACACTACCATGTATTTGACACGCACACGCATATACTCTTTTGTTTATTGTTATAGTCTGTGGTCAAATTGAGAATAGATTAATATTGTTTGTCTTCAATATTATTTATCTATAGTGTAGCCTTGGCGTAATTTGTTACTATAGAGGTCTATGATAGTCTTTGACAATAGACCCTTATTAATGTTCAAACTTATAATTTAAATTAACTATGTAAGCTTTGTGTTGACGTTGAAGTTGACAGAACCATTAATATTTGGGTATGTAGGTAGGTATCAGAAAAACATTCAACCATTTTTAATAAAACTCTTTATGAATGAACGGAAAGGCATGAACATTTAATTGTCGATTCTCTGTTTTAGGTTAGTACATAGTTATTTCATTAGTTGATATTTGTTAAGTAAAAGATTAACTGGATTTAATAAATAAAACTCTGTTTTAGATGAATCACATAGTGTTTTGTTTTAAGAAGAAAGATAATAGATAATCTTATAGCTATAGTCGAATTTCGACTACCGGGCATCCACTAGTATAATTAAAAGCTCATAAATTTAATTGCCTGTGACTTCACGATAACGACTGCTTGATGGTCGATCATAATACAACACAATCACGTATGGAATTATAGCGTGGGAAAGAATACACAGAAGCACTATGTTCACTCACAATTAGACAAGCACATTTATGCAGTACCTACTATGAAGTGATATTTGATTTGCAACTAGTCCCGATATGCTTAAAATTATAATTGCACTAGCAAAAGAAAAGCCAGCCACGCGTTGCTGTAGCAAAAGGTTTTGTTTCTAAATAACACTTGCCCGGCTACGCTAATACCAAAAATTAACAAAGTAAGAACAATTGTATTTCACTGTATTGCATTTACGCCATTAACTTGTAGCTTATGTGAAACATCTATGAGATATTAATGTCAATTAATACAATTATTGTACTGTAGTGTTAAATTTTTAATGAAAGGCTTAAGCGACATTTAGCTTAATATGCGAGATCTATCTTTGTCACTAAAGGTGAGTTTTATTTGGTATTAGCATCAAGAGTTCAATATATTTTAATAGAAGTTCAATTACGTTTACTCCATTGAAATAGCTGAAGAAGTTTTTTTTTCTTACGATATTCTTTCCAAAATTTAAACTTTAAACTCTCCTCTTGTAAAGTTGCAAAAATGTCGCTTAAAAAAATAGCCTTCACTTCTCGATATCTAATATATAAAATTCTCGTGTCACAATGTTCGTTCCCATACTCCTCCAAAACCGCTTGACCGATTCTCATGAAATTTTTTATGCATATTTAGTAAGCCTGAGAATCGGCTACTATCTATTTTTTATACCCCTAAGTGATTAGGGTTGTCCCCCCTAACATTTTTTTTTTATTTGGATTTTTTGTTTGTTATAATGAGGTATTATGTGGTTGAATGAGGTTTTGTTATTTTTATTATATATTCCCTCAACGTTCACAGCGCTACATGCCTCTTTCACTCATTTACCACATCCTTACACACTTACAATAAGTCAGTTTTTGTTTCTACACTAGAAATTCCCTAGAAATCTTATATATGGCAAAACAATGTTTGCCGGGACAGCTAGTATACTATACTATTTGTGTGTGTATCTATCATCGAAACACTATACTCTATTCCAATTACGAAGTTCCTTTTAACGCTTCTTACGAGGGCTGCACTAAAAGTATCGGGAATGGAATATTTCCACTGTTCCTGTCACATTAAAATCTTTTTAATTGAAAACTCCTTGGTTTTAAAAATCGAATACCATTTATTTATTTAAAAAAAGATTCTCGGTCTTGTCACGAGGTTTTGTCAAACTTGTTTAGTCGTTGAGAAAATGGAATTGACTCGAGAAAATTCAAGAGCGATGATTTATTATGACTTTCGAAGTGGTTTAACACAAAAACAGTGTGTTGACCGGATGATTTCTGCATTTGGTGATGAAGCCCCATCCAAAACCACAATTTATCGCTGGTTTGCTGAGTTTCAACGTGGACGTGTCAAGCTCAGTGATGATCCCCGTCAAGGTCGTCCAAAAACTGCAGTCACCCAAGAAAACGTTGATGCTGTGCGTAAGCTGATTGAGGAAGATCGACATGTGACATACCGCGAAATTCAGGCAACTTTAGACATTGGCATGAGTCAAATACAAATAATCTTGCATGAACAATCAGGTGTAAAAAAGTTGTTTTCCCGATGGATACCGCATTCGCTCTGTGAAGAGCAAAAAGCGGCTCGCGTTACTTGGTGCGTCAGAACTCTCGAAAGATTCCACGCAGGATCCTCAAATGCTGTATACAACATTGTATCAGGTGACGAATCCTGGATACACGCGTACGAACCCGAAACAAAAAACCAGTCACGAGTTTGGGTATTCGAAAATGAGTTAAAGCCAACAAAAATTGTTCGTTCACGGAGTGTTGCAAAAAAAATGGTGGCCACGTTTGTCTCCAAAACCGGCCATGTTACGACTATTCCTCTTGAGAGACAAAGAACGGTTAATGCAGAATGGTATGCTAGCATTTGTTTGCCACAGGTCGTTTCTGAACTCCGTAAAGAGAACTGCAACCGCCGTATCATCCTCCATCACGACAATGCGAGTTCTCACACCGCGCACAGAACAAAAGAGTTTTTAGAGCAAGACAACATAGAATTATTAGACCATCCGCCGTACAGCTCCGACCTAAGCCCTAATGATTTCTATACTTTCCCTAAAATAAAGAATAAATTGCGTGGACAGAGATTTTCATCACCTGAAGAAGCTGTGGACGCCTACAAAACGGCCATTTTGGAGACCCCAACTTCCGAATGGAATGGTTGCTTCAATGATTGGTTCCATCGTATGGAAAAATGTGTCAAATTTCGCGGAGAATACTTCGAAAAGCAATGAATACATTTTTAAATAGTAATGTTGTGTCACTTCGTTAATTCCCGAAATTTTCAGTGCCGCCTAGGTAGAACGATCTATATCTCTATATATGAAAATGAATTGCTGTTCGTTAGTCTTGCTAAAACTCGAGAACGGCTGAACCGATTTGGCTAATTTTGGTCTTGAATTATTTGTGGAAGTCCAGAGAAGGTTTAAAAGGTAGATAAATATGAAAATTCTCGGAATTATAATATAAAAACAAACAATTTTGTATTTCCTTTGATGTGATAGGACGGATTCCTTTTGTTTGTTTTCAGTTTATTTTATACAAAAGTTTAGGTCTTTTTTTTTATCGATTGAGGCACTACGAAATCTGCCGGGTCAGCTAGTTTGAAATAATAATCATTTTTGTTCATGGTCGTAAACATCATTTAAAAAATACACAATCAATCTAAATCATTATACAATTAATTCACACACACAATAACATAATAATAACATATGTCTCATAGGACTTCGTAATTGGAATAGAGTATAATTAGTTTGACATATTTCATTCTATCCATCATTGCATCCATCTATTCAGATTTTTCATTACAGTGTTTTTCGTCTTCGCGATCACCTCTTCCTTCAATTACATTTCCATAACGACGTCTTTCATCATCAGAATCTTCATCTCAATCTTCACGCGTTACGGGTTTGAAGCGGCATTTTACTGGTGGTAGGACCTCTTGTGAGTCCGCACGGGTAGGTACCACCACCCCGTCTATTTCTGCCGTGAAGCAATAATGTGTTTCGGTTTGAAGGGTGGAGTAGCCGTTGTAACTATACTTGAGACCTTAGAGCTTATATCTCAAGGTGGGTCTATGTGCTCTAGTAACCACTTAAGACCAGGTGGGCTGTGAGCTCGTCCACCCATCTAAGCAATAAAAATTAAAAAAAATCAAATCGACGGCACCGAAGCCAATTTTATCGATTTTAAATATTATGGACCTTTGACCGAACTAATCTAATAGTGAGAGGAACATAATGTTTGTCCGTCGCGTATGCGTAATACTGTTTAATCGAGATGCGAAACAAACGATCGGACGCGACCCACATTACAGTGTCCAGTTGATAACGACACAACCGGTTCGACGTAACAATTAAATTGTGCATTCATTTTTATTAGGTTGCGTAGTGCGTTGTGTATTTTGTTCACTGTATCAGATGACTCAAATACTTGTTGGTCCTTTGGATCTCAACTCGCGAGCGAAGGCAAAAGACACAAGTGAATCGTCGTCGAAAACCGTCGTTCATCTTAAGACGTGAGGTGGAAGACCCATTATGATTTAGTATTACAGATATTTAGTGTTTTTTTTTTATATAACTTCTAACTATACAGATCTACGCTGCAGAAAGACGATGATGCAATTTATCTAATACGATAAACCGTACAATGCGTCATTTCAGTAGTACTGTTACGCGCTGGGGTTCGTGATAAATAAAATTCTACTGAATTATAAGTTAACGCTGTATTAGCACTTAGAACACTTAAAACACATCATAAAAACTTTAAAATTCTTAATTAGCTTCGCTTCGCTTCAGGTGATACGTTCGCTGTTTCGCTTCGAGTGGTTCCGATTACTAACTGACGGCGTGCCATCTCTGCAACGCTTTTAAAGTCGAGACGAAATCCCTATAATCATCGAGAATATTCCACAAAAGTCGAGTATTGTGTTTCCACTGTCTGACGATAGATGACGTTGTACTTCTCGAGCGTTCTAGATGCTACTAGATCCTTCGATATTCCTTCGACTGTTCGGCGATAGATGGCGTTACTTTTACCGGCGTAACAGTACTTATCATATAGACCATATAATATTATACCTTTAAACGAGCAATTCTTGTATATATATAATCTGAATCTCGGAAACAGCTCCAACAATTTTCATAAAATTTAGCATACAGGGGATTTCGGGAGCGATAAATCGATCTAGCTACGATTTATTATCAGAAAATGTTTTATTCGTGTTTTCAGTAATCAACTCTTCCCGACATCTATTGGCGAATAATAATACTATTTTTCTTAATTGAGGGCAACTAACCGCTTTAAAGACACAACAAGATGGCGTTATCAAAACAAAAACCGAGCAAAGCTCGGTCATCATCTAGTATCACATATTGAAGCACACTTAAAATGTGATAGGTTCTTGTAGAGCTACTATTGCATTAACCACTTTTAAGTTAGCTAAACAAGTTAGCAGTTAATCTAAGGCATTTGAGAGTTATGGAGAGAACGGATTATGACGTCACCGCAAGCGATGTGGCATCTCAGAGAGTTAATGAAATATCCTACAGTGCACTCTTCTTTATGCGATATTAAAATATCATCCGACAAATTATATTAAAAGTAATTTTCATCCTGTTTTTACGGTTGAAGATGAAGAGTATTGCTTTCGTGCGTATGTATATCTAATTCTTTGGCACGTTTTAGTTTAAGCCTTTTGAAGAATCTCAACATTTGAGGTATCTTTAGATCCGCTTTAGTTGCGGAAGTGACGAAGAATATTATTTCAATATGGTCCGCGAATAACAATATTTTTAAATAATCAAATAAATAAACAAAAACCCGACCGTATAAAAATAATGTTACTGTAAAGCGAAAATTATAACATACACTTACACCACGAAAAGAAACAAAACACATTTGTGTGTACCATAATTTTACATAATCACCAATACATTTACAGATATTTAAGCTATATTTATTCTAAACACTAGCGAACCGCTCCGGCTCCGCTCGGGTCTTTAACAAAAATTTCAACGACGTTGTTTTATTTTTAAAAATAAAAGAATACTTACTTATTGCGACATAAATATAATAGTTGCTGTCGCGACACTTCTTATAAATAATAATGTGTTCCACAAGTCGTAGAACATTATTTTATTCTATAATCAATAGTTTTCGCAGGGCACGCGATGTAAAGAATATTTTAGGTAATTTTTTTACACCTTGGGTTACATTATTGGAGTTTTAGTAAGGATCCCTAATTTTTTTCAAAAAATTTTTAGCCTATGTCACTCGGGAATAGTGTAGCTTCCAAACAGTGAAAGAATTTTTCAAATCGGTTCAGTAGTTTCGGAGCCTATTCAATACAAACAAACAAACAAATCTTTTCTCTTTATAATATTAGTATAGAAGTATAGATATGGATAAATAATAATTGTATTTGCGGTTGCGTGTTAAGGCTTCGTCAAACAGAACGCGTACTTAGCGCCGCGTTTTAACGTCGCGCTCTTTTCATGTCACCCCAATGGACTAGATGAGTCTAATGCTCCTTGACGCAACGCACTCGCCAAATCGTAGTGCCTTTCGATAGCAGTGTGAAAATTTAAAAGTATTAAGAAATCGAGTGATTCAGATGTGACATTGTATAAGCATGGGTATTTTCTAACTATTTCTATCATTTTTTCGGACATTATCTAGTATTTTAATACACATTCACTCGGAAGCTAAAATAAAATTTGTAAAAAATTACAACGCCTGACGTCAAAGCACCCTAACGCCGCGACAGAGCGTTGCGTACTTATAGCGTTGGGGCTCTGTTTGACGGTATGTTACTATAGTAGTACAACACGTCTCGGCGTCATAGCGCGCCGTCAGCTTAGCGCTCTGACGCGCGCTAATTACGCGTTCTGTTTGACGAAGCCTTAAATCATTTACAGAACATAACACATCCGTATTATACGTAAACAAGCTTTATTAATTTCCGTGGTTGGAAAGTACTATATTTAAGGTCCGGTTTCACGACAATTAACAAAAAAAAAAACGATTATTTAGTCGTATTTAATTTTTTTTGAAACATAAATAAGCCGCTTATCAGGGCATTTATGGAATCATTAAATTGTTTTAACTAGGCACTTAAACAAATAACTTTCGTAAAACTAAGCGATACTAAGTTTCGTAAGCACGTGTTGTTGCCCTTGATGTAAACAGTAATTATCTTTTAACAGGACAATGGACATAATGGTTAATGTACGATTGGGTTATCACGCACAAAACAATTGCCGACGTCAACTAATATTGTGTGCTATACAGATGCATGTGAAACCTATTTATCCTTATTAATAAGGAAAACCCTTAACACGACAGAATCACAAGTGATTACATAACTCTGATTTTATCATTGAGTATAATAGCGTGTCGTGAGCATGCATTGTTACATACTCTCCGAGCGTGATGGCCTAACAAGATGGGAAATAGTTATCCAGAGCGAAATATCTATGGGCTCAGCACAACTAAGTTTTTACTGGTGGTAGGACCTCTTGTAAGTCCACACGAGTAGGTACCACCATCCCGCTTATTTCTGCCGTGAAGCAGTAATGCGTTTCGGTTTGAAGGGTGGGGCAGCCGTTGTAACTATGCTGAGACCTTAGAACTTATATCTTTTTTTTTTTTTTTTATTACTTAGCTGTGTGGACGAGCTCACAGCCCACCTGATATTAAGTGGTTACTGGAGCCCATAGACATCTACAACGTAAATGCGCCACACACCTTGAGATATAGTTCTAAGGTCTCAGTATAGTCACAACGGCTGCCCCACCCTTCAAACCGAAACGCATTACTGCTTCACGGCAGAAATAGGCGGGGCGGTGGTACCTACCCGTGCGGACTCACAAGAGGTCCTACCACCAGTAATTACGCAAATTATAATTTTGCGGGTTTCATTTTTATTACACGATGTTATTCCTTCACCGTGGAAGTCAATCGTGAACATTTGTTGAGTACGTATTTCATTAGAAAAATTGGTACCCGCCTGCGGGATTCGAACACCGGTGCATCGCTTCAACACGAATGCACCGGACGTCTTATCCGTTAGGCCACGACGACTTCAATCAATACGACGAATTCAATATCTCAAGGTGGGTGGCGCATTTACGTTGTAGATGTATATGGGCTCCGGTAACCACTTAACACCAGGTGGGCTGTGAGCTCGTCCACCCATCTAAGCAATAAAAAATAAAATCAATTGCGCTGCCCTCGAAACCCCCGACACCTAGTGCCGAAGACGAAGCCTGCCTTCATACTGGCACTACCCACTATTTCGGCATGGGCCAAACCGCTGTCGCTTACGTTGGCGGACAAGTCACCCGGTGTCGTCCCGAGCCTCAGAAGCTACTCGTGGCTCGCCGCGCAACCGCGCCACCGTAAATCGGTGATACCAAAAACTTTCTTCAACACAAATTTCATCGGGCCATGAAAACTTATTTATCCTACACAACTTAATACGTCACAAACATTCTGATATAGAACAATACGCGATCTGATAATTATGAAGTAGACAAATTGAATACGGATTTGAATTCGAAAAATTTGTAGATAAATGTGAGAAAACAATATTGTATTGTTATTTTTATTTTATGTGGTGTTTAACAAGATCGTCCAAGGTTAGTTAGTGGTTTAAGGTATGGCAAGAAAAAAACATTGTTCCGTTAGAAACATAAAATTTATGTAGATCATTTTCGAGAACATTGTATTTTTTTAATTGAATTTGTCGGTTTTTTATTAGTAAAAATACTCTCTCGCCTGTCCCGATGGATACATTTGAGCAGAGAAAAACTATATTCTCTAACTAGTATAAAGTAAAAATTACTTTATAACTTGTGAACGATGGTGCTTCCTTTTTTTCTTGTGATCAAAAAAGATGTCCGAAATTTTGTTTATTTGTAACATTTCACATTTGGTGATCATTGAAACGAGAAGGTTTCTCGATTGATTCAACATATTATTCAACATTTATGTAACGGTAGTTATCATATCCGGCTATGGAATGAGCTCCCCTCCACGGTGTTTCCCGAGCGCTATGACATGTTCTTCTTCAAACGAGGCTTGTGGAGACTATTAAGCGGTAGGCAGCGGCTTGGCTCAGCCCCTGGCATTGCTGAAGTCCATGGGCGACGGTAACCACTCAACATCAGGTGGGCCGTATGCATACGTACAAGGGCAATAAAAAAAAAACAGAGACCAGAAGGAATCCGGAAAAAAACTTGGATCACGCTAACGAAAAATTCAAGATATTTTTTCTTATACACAAGTAGCGAACAGTATTCCGATAGTAAGTCTACTGCACAGTAGCCTCTCCGTACAATATCTGACCTTTGTTGTCCTTCTTGTAACTATCGATGACTTTCTTCTTTTTCTCCACCTTATCCCACTAGGTGGGGTCGGCATAGCGAATTTTTCTCTTCCATTCTCTTTCTATTAGCCATCATCTCAACACTCACTCCTCTCTCTCTAATATCGTCTTTCACACACTCCATCCATGTCTTCTTCGGTCGACCTCTTCCTTCTCTACCTTGCACTACCATTTCCATTCATCTCCTAGTCACATGCATCTTCTCTTCATACCACGCTAACCGTCCGCTCTTTAATTTGTTAAGTACCAGGGCTACTTTATCGATTACCTTATTATAAATTAACTAGTAGTTACCCGCGACTTCGTGGTCAAAGAGAACTTCTAATTAATTCTCCTAAGCTGTCATATTATTTTTTTAAAGACAAAAAGAAAGAATTTTCCGTTTATGTTATTCTCCTTGCCTAAATAAAACCTTAACTTAAAATAAAAAAACACTCGACTTGAGAACCTCCTCCTTTTTTGAAGTCGGTTAAAACTCATCTCAATCCGTTGCTTCGTTTCGATGTGAAAAAAGGACAAATACACTTTCGCATTCATAATATTAGTGTAAATGTATTTCGTTGTACTTCGATGCCATTCTTATACACGACTACATATATATTTTCATTTACTTACTTGTATCCTGTGAGTATGTTGAGAAGCGTCGACTTCCCGGCACCCGACGGACCCATGATGGCGGTGAGCTCGCCGGAACGGAGCCGACCCGAAACAGACTTGAGGATCGTTTTGACATCTGTTAAAAATATTTTCTGTCAGTTTTGCTGCTGTATGATTTAAATGCTGCATTGATTTCGATAATTCAAATAATCGGTAGATAGAGAAACGCTAATTGTAATACAATAGTTTCCTACCCTTGAAAGGATTTTTTAGCGGGAACGCGAGTGAAGTTGTGTGATTTTATTTTGTCTTTATCTATTTTGTGTTTCTTTATGTTTAAATGTGTAATAACGGTGGTTTATTAACTGTTTAATATCTGTGAAAGTGCACAAATGTGGGAAAATGAAACAAAGCCGCTGGACGTAACTTCTCAGGATCCTCCAAAAAGTCCACTGAAAAAATCTCAGTAAATGACCACCAGTTTACTGAGATTATATTATTATTTCATCCCATATCATCTCATCTCATTTCATTTCATTTCTTGCCATGTTTCATATTAATCAAATTCATTTCATAATATCAATTTTCATATTAAAAAAGTTTTCATTACAATTAAAATAAGACTTGACCTAAAGGTCTTAGTTACCAAGTCATAAAATCCCTTTAAAAAAAAACTACCCTTAAAAACATAGAATTCCTGCTTTTAGACAAAATATCCGTTAAGCTTGCAATTTAAAATTAGAACTTTATGGTACAGAATTAGTTTCGAGAATAAGTGATGATATCCATATATTAATACGTGAAGCAAAAACTTTGTATCCCTTTTTACGAAAATTGCACGGACGGAGGAATATGAAATTTTCTACACTTATAGAGAATATAGAGAAGAAGTGCACAAAGCTAATATTTTTTTTAAATAATGCATAAAAGACACATTAAATCAATAAAGAAAACATTACACACACTACATACCATGATTTTAACGCACACACGCATGCATACTATTTATTGTCAAACTTTTGTTCTTGACGTCTGTTGTCAAATTGAGAACAGATTAAAATTAAATATTGTTTGTCTTTATTAATATTTTTTTATAGAGTGACCTTGACGAAATTTGTGATTATAGAAGTATAAAATATAATCTTAATAGTGTACAAACTTACAACTTCAATTAATTATAGTCGAATTTCGACTACTACGGGACCTCTAGTTGTTAACGTTGCATAACGAAAAATATTATTATTTCGTTTATACATCAGCACGACTCTAAATTCATTTCAGCTGGGTTTTGTTATTTATTTTGCTTAAGATAACACACTTAACTAAATATTATTGTATCGATTTAGGTAATGTACGTTCTTCGTAGCAACACATTTACGAAGCGTTTGTAAAATATCCAGTTACAGTTTTTTTTGAGCTTTCAACTTAGATATCCTTTTTCCCTACGTATTCGTTGGTAGCCTAGGAGGCTATTTCAGCTAGGCCCTGACCTGGGATAGGTTTTTTTTTATTGCTTAGAGCCCATAGACATCTAGAACGTAAATGCCGCCACCTACCTTGAGGTAATAGTTCTAAGGTCTCAGTTTTTACTGTATAAAGGCGGCCCCACCCTTCAAACCGAAACGCATTACTGCTTCACGGAAGAAATAGGCAGGGTGGTGGTACATGGCCGTGCGGACTCGCAAGACGTCCTATCGCCAGCAAACATATTGAAGTATACATATTGAAACTCACAGCTAAGTATAGTCTAGATAATAATAGTATGATGGTCATCGAGGTGTATATGAGGAACGTACATGAGGTCCTAACAACTGTAAATCGGTAGGTAAGTATCAAAGCTTCTAAAGAAACATAGATGTAGTTTTGAAATAAAACATTCCTGTCTTCTGCGCGATATTACAGATTGCGCGCTGAGTTCCAAAAAGAAGAACAAGGAGGATACGATTATGGGCTCGCAGATACTTTATGATGGACCAAATCAGTAGGCAACGTATTGTCTGTCGGTGAACTTGACATAGCTGATGTCCACGAGCTGCAGCAACAACACACGAGCGTGAAAGATGAAAGCTAACGAAACTAAGATGAAAGATGACGCTAGTTTGCCGTTGAAGACGGTGAATAATAAAACGTAACATTCAATTCAAAGAATTATTTCAAACACCAACAATTCTTAAAAATGATACTTTATTTACTTAAACAGTAAAACAAACAATACTAAACACATATTTTAAATTACATGACGTAATTCTAATTATTTAAATGGGCAACGATTTTAGCTCTCTTAAATATATTATATATATTTTTAATAGTATCAAAATTATTGTTTCCGTCGATTGTAAATTTTCCGACTAGATATCGTAATTATGAAACGAACCTTGAACATTGGACAACAGTAATGCGATCATCATCGTTGTTCTAATGGAACGAAAACACGCATTGATAAAATATATTAATACTATATAAAAAGTTTTTGTGCATTAGCGAAACACCAGCAGTTATGACGCGTTTTCGCAAATTAAATAAACTTTTGTTTATTGATTAAATTTAATTAAGAAACAATCCACCTACTACGTTTTTCTTTTTGCATCACCTTCGCTTGAATGATAAGGAATGTATTAGGAGGCATTACGTCCGCTAAGGCAGACTAATATGCACGTAGTGTATTTAATAAATGAACACAATATTTTAAACAAAGTTTAAAGAAATTTTTACACATATATATTTTTTAACACCTTTCTTTGCACCTAGACGGAAAAATCGTGCTCAGAACCGGCGCACAGTGGGTCGATACTGTGATTTTAGTGACTTAGGGACCAACTTTGTTTTTTTATAAATTTTTTTATGTAGATAGATAGAGCTCGTTAATCTCAATAATAATTGTTTTGGGCAAAAATTACAAAAACTTTATAGTTTGGTCAGAAAAATGTGTTTTGTGATTTTTTTGTATGGAGCGGGTCACATTAAATTAAATTCCTGCTAAGTACCGCGAGGTCCCGCTTTGAAACTTTATTTTCCTTATACCTTGTCTAGTCTACTATCATTTGATGCTGTGAACATGTGCATAAAGTTGCAACTCTGCCAAATAAATGGATCGAAAAAAATTAATAAATACATAGAATAAAAACCTTTATATTTTTTTTCGTAAGTGCTTTTAAGTTAAATTTGATATGGATTAGTAAGTAAAAGCACGTAATGATACCCATAATTACATAATACCTAACAACAATACATTTAGTAGGTCTCTAATTAAGCAATCTCTCTAATTATTAAGATAGTTAACATTATTTAATGAGGATAATTAGTTAAGTAGCCATTACTGGGTAGTAGAAAATATAGTAAACATTTGTTTATCTCTGGAAGTATAAAGTGACCATGTTTATTATATACTAACTAGTGTTCGTTTATTCGTACTACTACTAACATCTCGTGATTGTCGTTGTGATCTTGCTGTTTCCGTTATAATTGATAATTTTGTTAACAATTTAGGATTATTTATGATTTTAAGAGAGCAACTACAGTCGCTGTCTGATAATAAAAAACTCTTTCAATTCCTACAAAATCAAATAAACGTGACCGAAAAGAAAAATGTTGAGCTCCAAAAATTCAGTACGCAATTTTGTTCAAATATAAGTGCAATATGGAAACGAAGTAGTCGCATGTTAGCACAGTTTATAAGAAAAAAATGTGATTGGTTAGAATGTGCAATAAACTGGCCCGAAGGAATGATACCTGAAGCTATCAACACTGCACATGAAAGGCTCGAGATTTCTAATACTGAAGATGTTGAAAATGTACCACCCTCAAATGTACTACAGAAGCCTCGACATCTATTTTTGCACCTCGAAAACCTTTTGAAGAATTGGGATCCAGGCAAAAACGAAGACGCACTGAACAAATTTACCAATCGCTTTCGTTATCCCCGGATGAAATGAAAGCTACTACAATTACTAGTTTGAGAAACACTAGAAATGAAGATGTAGGAGAAATAATGAACCACTTGTCAAATCACCCCGAAGATCTAGAAAAAGTTAATGAGTATTTAATTACAAGTAAAGTGAAAAGTAGTACATATTCTCCCGATAAGGCAATATTAGTTTCACTTAAATTAAGTGGCAGTATATAAACCTAAGAGAAGCAGCAAGTGAAAATGGGTCTGATTTATACCCTTCTTAATATAAAATTAAGCAAGAAAAGACCAAATGTTATCCAGGGAAAGACGAGGTAATTATTACTGAAGAAGGAGCTACTATTAAAATGCAAGCATTACTAAACTTGGCGCTATATAGGCTTTTAGATGTGATTACTTCGGATTTGGACTCTGCAAGAGAGCTACTGCTTATAAGCAAATAGGCTTTGATAGAGCCCCAGGTCAAAGTAATTATAAACAAAAAACTGAAACAGAGTTTGATGATTCATCTATTTTCATGGTCAGTCTAGTTCCTATAAGGCTTCAGAAATTTGATGGAACAATTGTTTGGGAAAACGACCTCATCAACTTTTTATTGCCGTCCAATAATGTTTAAATTTACAAAAGGAACGCAGTCAACAGTGACAATTATAAAAGCTAGCATAACAGAAGAAATAGAAAGACTTCAGCCATCAAAAATCAAACAAGTTGAAGTTAAGCATCAATTGCACATGATGATGATAGACGGCAAAATAACCTCATATTTTTCAGAAACATTTTCTGCTGTCTGTGATATTTGCAAAGCAAAACCGTCAGAGTTTTTTGAAGTGACTTGCTTATCAAAGAGAAAATAATGAAGAAATATTCCAGTATGGAATGCCATCTTTATATGCCTGGATAAGATGCATGGAGTGCTTACTTCATATCGGTAAATATAATTTTATTACTTCACAATTTTTTCATCGTATGTAGTTTCCTGTGAGATTATTTTTTATATGACACTTTTTTGTTTGCGTCTTATCGTTTGGACTTCAAGAAATGGGGTTGCAAGGGGGGATGACAAAGAAAAAATATCAATCAGAAAGAGCGCTATACAGCAAGCGTTTAAAAAGGAATGCGGTTTACTTATAGATGTTGTCAAGCAAGGAGTAGGAACAACCAATGATGGCAATACTGCCAGAAGATTTTTCAGGGATGCAGAAGAAACAGCCCGCATAACAGGAATACGTAAAGATTTAATAGAGAGGCTTCACGTGATTCTTCACTCTGTTGCATCTGGAGAGCAGGTTTCCAATTTTTCGGAATTTTTTAGATACACTGCAGAATTGTATGTTAATGTATATCCCTGGTATTATATATGCCTTCCAGTATCCATAAATTGTTGGCACATGGCAGTGATATATAATAATGAAGAACTTTGGTGCCATTCGTATAGGTAAACTCTCGGAAGAGGCAGCGGAAGCTCGCAATAAAGATTTTCGGAAATATACAGAGAGATGTTATTCAAGAATGAGAAGTAGAACGTCGACTAATGAGGATATTTTACACAATCTTCTTTCGTCTTCTGACCCAAAGATCGAAAGGTGAAACAAAATATATAATATTTAGAGAGATTGCATAATTAGAGACCTACTAAATGTATTGTTGTTAGGTATTATGTAATTATGGGTATCATTACGTGCTTTTACTTACTAATCCATATCAAATTTAACTTAAAAGCACTTACGAAAAAAAAAAAAACGGTTTTTATTCTATGTATTTATTAATTTTTTTCGATCCATTTATTTGGCAGAGTTGCAACTTTATGCACATGTTCATAGCATCAAATGATAGTAGACTAGACAAGGTATAAGGAAAATAAAGTTTCAAAGCGGGACCTCGCGGTACTTAGCAGGAATTTAATTTAATGTGACCCGTTCCATACAAAAAAATCACAAAACACATTTTTCTGACCAAACTATAAAGTTTTTGTAATTTTTGCCCAAAACGATTATTATTGAGATTAACGAGCTCTATCTATCTACATAAAAAAAATTATAAAAAAACAAAGTTGGTCCCTAAGTCACTAAAGTCATAGAATCGACCCACTGTGCGGCGACAATGTCATTATTCACTTTCATTTTTAATAGACCCTTGCAAGGGTTTTTGTTTAAGTCTGTGTTTCATTGTTGACACGTAATCAATGTGTGATTTATCATTGTCGTCGATTTTCACTAGTAAAATGTAAAATATAAAATTATTGTCTGTGATCCCTAAATTATTTTAATGGCCATCGCTGCAACGAACAAACAGCCACAGTATTTAATGATGCACGAAATTCCACAGTTATTACACAGCATTAAGTTCGATAATAATTTATAAGTTAGATCACTTTCCGTTATCGTGTTGCTTTATCCTCTAGTTGTAAGGAACATTGTCTACAAACTCAGCACATTTGTCTTGTCTAGTCGTGCGCACATGGCTTATGTTACAAGCCAGATTTTTTACTTGTTGTTATTTTTTGTGTATATTTTTTAGCTTTTAATGTATATTGTGTGCCTAATAAATAAATAAATAATAAAAAATAGTCTGATAAATTATTAACACATGGCGATCCACCAGTGAAACCAATTCACGAAACGTCGTCTTCATCCTTACTTCTGGTGGTAGGTAGGACCTCTTGTGAGTCCGCGCGGGTAGGTACCGCCACCCCGCCTATTTCTGCCGTGAAGCAGTAATGCGTTTCGGTTTGAAGGGTGGGGCAGCCGCTGTAACTATACTGAGAACTTAGAACTCATATCTCAAGGGTGGCGCATTTACGTCGTAGATGTTTATGGGCTCCAGTAACCACTTAACACCAGGTGGGCTGTGAGTTCGTCCACCCTTCGAAGCAATAAAAAAAACCATATTAACTTCATGCCACTTTTAAACATAGGTGCCCAGATTTCCTCTATTCCCCCCTACGTTTGCTAAGCATTTCGAAGATTAATAACTTAACACACGTATGTAAAATGCAGGCATTTCAAAACCCTTTTATCGACGCTATCAATCATCGGGGCACCGCACAAAACAAACAGACGCTGCCCCCTTTGTTCTCACATTACTCACAGGGCAAAGTCCTTTGTTCAATGCAAATGAGTTAATATATAACACAGTTGGCATCTTTAGTTGTGACGCCAACTGCTTCGTGTGTTTAAGTCATTAACTAAGCCGCTAAATGGGGAATCAGATGGTAGCTCAGTTTAAAATGGCGAACAGATCGTTATTATCCTGCCCTTCTCCCAGTCACCTGGGGTCGGCGCAACATGTTTTCTGCTTCCCTACTCTTCTATAATATACCATTTCTTAGCTCACTCCCCTCTTACCCATATCGTCTTTCACGCAAACCATCCATTTCTTCTTAGGTCTACCTCTTCCTCTATATCCTTCCACATTCATAGTTAACATTCTCTTACCAAACTCATTTTCATTTCGTCTCTTCACATGTCCATCCCAAACGCGCACTTCTCTGTCACAGGTGCCACTTTAAAACTTCCTCTAACATAAGCGATAGGGGCGACATAGGCGATAAGGATGATAAATTTGGAAAAGCGCCTAAATATTTTGACAAGATCGATACTGCACCTAACCTAAATCAGTAGTAGAACAGGAGAGTAAAGACTGATTGATAAGCGGATTCCCCCCGAAATGATCCACAGAGAAAAGAGCACATTAAATATAAATTACTCCAAACCGGACAATCGAAAAATGTACGAAGTGTATTGAGAGAACTCATGTAGCTGATATGATGTGTGAACGAAAAAAAGACGAAAAGAGAAAAGAGCACAATAAATATAAATTACTCCAAACCGGACGATCGAAAAATGTACGAAGTGTATTGAGAGAACTCATGTAGCTGATATGATGTGTGAACGAAAAAAAGACGAAATAAGAAATGCACATCGAAAACCACCTTGACATTTTAACAGGAAATAAGATTTAAATAATCAAGTACTGATGGCATTTCGAGTGACGGAAATAAGTTTGTAAGTAATTAAAATGAAATTAACAACTTAAGAATGGTATTTAAAGTTTTCGTACGGACAGAGGTTCAATAAAACTCTGGTGAAAAAACAACACGACAACGTCTGTTGTGAATATGACATTGGGTCAGTAACCTTTTAAGGTGGCTTCTCATCCAAATAAACCTACAGAAGCAAAATAGCAAAGCAAAAGCAAATAAGCAAAAATATTCATAAAGATAAGATTGATAATTCATAAGGTACGTCAAATTTAGATTTAATGTCTCAATCAAACCCAATAACAATGTATGTACCGAAAAGCACTAATGAATTCCTGTTTGAGAGGTAGGTTCCAAAGCAGGTGAGGTTTCGATTTTACATAGTGGAGAATGAAGTATTTTTGTGCATCGAGATGGGGATTAATTTCGTATTGTTAATCCATTTGATAAGAACAGGTACTCTTTATCGTTATTATCAAGCACATACGAAAGCGTGAGTGTTGCGAAATCATCCGTACCTACTTGTAAATTTTGTTTTATATTATATACTTCACATTATTCACCAATCGATCACTCGGTACAAGTAATGTTTTTGTTTGTGAACGCTTCACGACAAACAGAGACGGTTAGAATTCCTTATTGAAGCTGGTGTTGGCAATGAGACGAGGTACTGATGATTTTTAAGAAATTTCAGCGATGATTTTACCACACATTGTCATTGTTGTTTGTACTGCTGTGGGTTGACGACCTCATAGCCATATTGGGGCCTTACGAGACCTTGAGGTCGCAACTTAAAGGCCACCTTGAATCGAAACCTTTTTTAAGGTTCATCATAAGACAATCAGAAATTTTGAACACACTACACATTCCACATGTTTGAAGAAGTAGAGAAACTACGATTTTAAAAGCGGATATCGGACCAATTAATTACGAACTTAATGTTCATTAGGTTTAAATCCTAATTAAGACCATGCAACGAAATTATGTGTATCGAATTTTTTTTTCCTTACTCAAACTGATATAATAATAATAATAGCCTTTTTATTCCTAAACATAGGGTTACAAGAGGTCCCTAAGTTCGGTGTGCCTTTTGGCATAGGCCTCCTCCAATTCCTTCCAATGGGTCCTATCCCTTGCTACTCTCAGCCAGAATGGTCCCGCTGTCTGCTTCAAGTCATCTTCCCATCTCCTGATTTGACGACCCCTACTTCGTTTGCCGTCTCTTGGTTGCCAGAGGGTGACTTGCTTGCTCCATTTGTTAGTGGGGTGGCGTAGCATATGCCCAGCCCATCTCCATTTTTGGACGTCTATCCGGGTGAGAATGTCTGTTAGTTTCGTTCTTGTTCTTATGTCTACGTTCCTAACTCTATCTTTGATTTTTAACCCTAGCATGCTTCTTTCCATGGCACGTTGGCATTTTATTAGCTTTTCCCTGTGGTTAAGTGTCAATGACCAAGTTTCGCAGCCATAAGTAAGAACTGGTAGAATACAGGTCTCGAATGTTTTCTTTTTGATGTGATTGCCTAGATCCTTACTTTTCACTATTTCCTTCAGTGACCAGTATTTTCTCCAACCTTGGGCTATTCGCCTGGTTATTTCCTTGGTCATTACATCTGAAGGGGATATAATCTGGCCTAAGTAATTATATTCTTTGACATATTCGATCTTGATGCCATCTACCATAACGTCTATCTCCCTTGAGTTTGTCATCAATTTTGTTTTACTGGCATTGATTTCCAGACCAGCTTCCTTACTTATATTGGCTAGGCTCTGCATCATTAGTTCTATTGCCGCAGGATTCTCTTCAAGAAGCACCAGATCATCGGCAAATCTTAGGTGGTTTAGGCGAGCTCCATTTATATTTAGACCTAAGTGGTCCCAGTTTAGCTGTCTAAAGATGTGCTCGAGTACGGCGTTAAATAGTGTAGGGGAGAGAGGATCGCCTTGGCGTACACCCTTTTTGATAGGAAATGACTCTCCTGTTGATTCAAGTTTGATACTGGCCTTGCTAGATTTATATATACTCTTGAGTATTTCTATATAGTTGCTCTGGACTCCTTGTTGTTCAAGACTCCGCCATATGTATTGGTGCCTGAGGCTATCGAATGCCTTTGAGTAATCTATGAACGCCAAGTATATTTGTATATTGTATTCATTATACTTCTGTATCAACTGTTTTATTGTGTGAATATGATCTATTGTGCTGAAGCCTTTTCTGAATCCTGCCTGCTCTGCGGGTTGGCTTTCGTTTAGCGTTAATGATATTGTTCCAGGATCACTTTAGCAAATACTTTATATATGTTTGATATTAGAGAAATTGGCCTATAGTTCCCAATCTCGTCTCTAGTGCCTTTTTTATGTAGTAAAATTATGTGACACTCTGTCCATTCTTCTGGGATTTGCCTTGTTTGTAAGATTTCATTGAAGAGTTTTGCCAGCACAGGACTGATTTCCTCTAAAGTTCCCTTAAGCATTTCGTTAGGTATCTTGTCCGGCCCTGGAGCTTTCTCGAGTTTTTGGGATTTTATTGCCTTGGTTACCTCTGAGGCAAGGATCTCTGGCACTTCGTCTACTTTGTTTTCATTTGCTTCGTAAACTTCCGGAATTGTGTCCAACCCTGAACCTAATTTATCAGAATACAATAGGCGGTAATAGTCCGTGGCTAGTTTCAGTATTGAGAGTCGGTTAATTAAGTTAGATTCGCGTTGGTTCAGTTTCAATATCCATTCTTTCCCATGTTCGCTTAGTTGCTTCAGAGCCTTTTTTGTTCCTCCTGTTCTTTTTATATTTTCTTCTAAACTCAACTAACTCAAACTGATACCGCTAATATTATTTTTGGTAATTTCGATACATATCTTGGTATATTTCATAGAATGAACTTCTATCAAATATTGTGACGTAAGGTAAGGCAAAAATTACGAATAATTTCCCTAGATGAAATTCGGGTTTGAAAAAAGCTGTAGGCCAATATTATAGCAAAGTCGACGAGCCAACATACGACTATTTTATAGCCAAGGAGACGCGTAACCGTTTATTTACAATTACCAAAGTGGAAGTGCTAAATTACTACGTGAACACCTACCGTTAGCCTGACTCGAACGTTTCTTTGTTTCATTAATGAAACCGTAGTACGGTTGATTGCACAACCGAAACTGCCATGGCCTATTTCATGTATTTTAGCGCTCTTAAAAACCCCACATCATCTTTCAAAAATGTACTTATAGTCAACTTTTTTTTATTGCTTAGATGGGTGGACGAGCTCACAGCCCACCTGATGTTAAGTAGTTACTGGAGCCCATAGACATCTACAACGTAAATGCCGCCACCCACCTTGAAATATAAGTTCTAAGGTCTCAAGTATAGTTACAACGGCTGCCCCGCCCTTCAAACCGAAACGCATCACTGCTTCACGGCAGGAATAGGCAGGGTGGTGGTACTTACTCGCGCAGACTCTCAAGAGGTCCTACCACCAGTAAACTACGATTTTAAAAGCGGACATTAGACCAATTAATTACGTACTTTAATATTCATTAGGTTTAAATTCTAATTAAGACCATGTAACGAAATTATGTGTATCGATATTTTTTTTCCTTACTCAAACTGATACCGCTAATATTATTTTTGGTAATTTCGATACATATCTTGGTATACTTCATAGAAGAATGTCTCCTTTAACTAAATATTGTGACGTCAGGTAAGACAGAAATTGCGAAGAATTTAATATTCGGCTTTAAAAAAAACGGTAGGCCAATAATAAAGCAAAGTCGAGGAGCCAACATACGACTAATTTATAGCCAAGGAGACGCGTAACCGTTTACTTACAATTACCAAAGTGGAAGTGCTAAATTACTACGTGAACACCTACCGTTAGCCTGACTCGAACGTTTCTTTGTTTCATTAATGAAACCGTAGTACGGTTGATTGCACAACCGAAACTGCCATGGCCTATTTCATGTATTTTAGCGCTCTTAAAAACCCCACATCATCTTTCAAAAATGTACTTATAGTCAACTTTTTTTTTATTGCTTAGATGGGTGGACGAGCTCACAGCCCACTTGGTGTTAAGTGGTTACTGGAACCCATAGACATCTACAACGTAAATGCGCCACCCACCTCGAAATATAAGTTCTAAGGTCTCAGTATAGTTACAACGGCTGCCCCGCCCTTCAAACCGAAACGCATTACTGTTTCACGGCAGAAATAAGCGGGGTGGTGGTACCTACCCGTACGGACTCACAAGACTCACTCTGTGGTAAGTATTCTGAACCTCCAACTGTGTTAAGTATTCTGAAATTGCATTACATATGACGGTAGCTAAGGGTTATAATGGGACGCATATTTTATGCCAGTGCTGATTAGTATAACCATACCCACATTTAGAGGAGAACGAGGAATAGCTATCACACCTTAATTATTCTTGATCAAGTGCATACCGTCACTAAGCTAAAATGTCTAAAAACAGATAATTTTAATGTTGTTAAAGTCTCTAGGTTCACGCAACACGGCATCCTTGATCTGTCAAGGTGCTAATAGTTTTCTACTTCGTTAAGGTGCATTCGACTAACTGCAACATTTAAACTAATTGCGGCGTGTTTATCAGTAATTGTTGCAAGCTGACATTAAAGTCGACCTGTGAATCTATGATGACACAAATCATAGAGTGACTAGCGTATCGATCACAGAAGCCCGTATTATATAGACATCATAACAGGAATGATACTGGCCATCCTGTTATAAAAACAAAACAATAATAGTAATTTACATTACAATAACCAGATAACAATATCTTTTAGATAGGATAGATTTTCCTGTATTGCGTGTTTAAAGTATGGAAATATGTGTAATTGAGTATTGTGAGCCGTGTCTATTGCGTAAAATATTGGTTCTGGTTTCTTCTGGTTTGATTTGGGTAGGATAGCAGTTTTACTATATAGCAGGTTAGTAGCAAAAATAAAGGTTTGCAAGAGAAGGTTTAGGTACCGTATTTTTAGATATACAGAATGAGCAAAAGTCAACCTTTGCACAAAATTCCGGTTCTGTTCGCAAAGAGGCTTTTCATGGAGCCATAAAAACGCTTTAAGCCTTTATTTGTTTTATTTTATTATACAAATTGCAACTCCGGTTATATGTTGTTTACGTTTTGTACAATTTGTCATTTCATAAATTCATATTAAACAAATAGAATTCGTGTCAGCTACAAAAAGGCCTTGCATTCCACGTTCATATCGGAGAGATTAAATAGCTTTTCAGATAATACATCTAACGATCACGGATTCAACTGTCGATATTTATGTAAACATCAAGTAATAAGCTTAAAGGGGAAATAGGTCGGACCTGATTATATATTAATTGTCAATAAAACACCAATTAAAAATATATTTCAAGGCGACATCGTTCAATGTTGTTTCGTGTTTTTAAGGGCGATTTTGTTCAAAACCACAAGCAAATAGCCTTAAAGGAAAGTGTCCATTATGATAGCTTTCATCTAAGAATTCTTGAATTTTGGTGTTTCCTAATTTGGGTGATTTGAACGTTTCGAAGACTAAGTCACGCAAAACGATATGCAAGAATATAGGTTTTTATTTATTATAGCCTGGTGATAATGGCATGGTAGCTGCTTGTATTGATTAAGGATAGTTTTGGCAGATGAAGTTATTTATTGCTTAAACCGTTACACAACGAAGATAATAGTGGAGATAGCTCTGTATACATGCACATGAGGGATAAAATCCAACTGTAACCGTGTCCTTTAACATAGATTTAAAGTAAACGGGGGGTTTTAAGTGGACCTTTTGTTTGAGACAAGGGTCGATTATAGACAGCTTAATAATAGAAAATGTATGATCTTCCTTCTGACTTTAGACTAACAGTCCGTTCAACTCTATTCACATATGAATGACTGGAATGGATTTTGGGAATAGCATGAAGTTGTTGGATAATAACAAAATAATAATTAAGGTCAAGCTGTGTTGAGTGATTGAAATGAAAGCCGTTACTGCCTCTTTGCAGATTACTGGCATCCTAGGCGATTGATGGCTTACTCGTCTCGTACTCTTAAAAAAAAAATCTTTCAAGGTAACTTTGTTCGATAAGCATTCAATCTTCTGTCAGACATTGAGAGTTTCATACATTTTTTGCGTTACTAGGATTTTAATGATTCAAGATTGCGGAATTGCTCGACCGGTTTATTTACACATTATCAGAGGAGCTTGTATTTAAATTATCATTGTGGAAGCGATTTTAAGCGTGTACGTAAAATTATTAAATCTATTTTGTTGCCCACAAATCTAGATAAAGACCTTTTTGAAAATGACTACCAGCGCTACAAACTCATTAGGTATTAACAGGAATTTACGAAATTCAATTCCACGATTTATATCGCTGCAATCGATGCAGTAAAGGATAGTAATAATAATTTGATCATTCAAAATCAGCCTATTTACCAGGAAAAACAACAAACTGGAGCTCAAGAACTAAGTTAATATGATAAACATCGTATCAATTCTGTGGCAACACGACAAGGAAACATCCGCCTTGAGGTCATAGGTACAATGCGACTCATTAGTGCTGCCACTTAATTAATTCTCATTCTAAGAACAACAAAACACCAATCTCGTTACTTATTTTATACGTTATTTTAATTAACAAAGACATAAATATAGTTGTGAAAAAAGATTAATTAAAAAATTTAATAATATGCTTTGCTGCCAAAAAATGCTACAGCTAATTATATAGACATATATTATGAATACTATATAACATGATTTTTAATGAACCTAATAATTCACAGACAACTTACATTGTACATGTTAACATATTCTACTTTTTTGATTAATTATTCTAAAAGCGTTCCATTAATATATAAACATTATCCTAATTCAAGCAACAGCTCAATAAATAAATGACTGGCAAAAGTCTTTAAAATGCGTACGTTAATTACATACGTAGTTTCAATACTTCAACTTTTGAGTATCAAACAAAAACTAATTTGAGGAAACAAGTCATGGAAATTTTAGATTAGTATGGTAATTAGATTGAGCGATGATAAGTTTTTTTTTTTTTTTTACTTACTGCTCTTCCTTCCCTCTTGCACTTTGTAAGTCAAGTCCGTAAATGCCAGATCCACGGGCTGCCTCTTCGGTAGGTGACTGAGGGTCTTGTGCTGGGTCGGTGTGATCGTCACCTTTACGCTTCCCTTCCTGTCGAAGAGAATCGGCTTAGAGTCAACTGGTCCTGCCAGGTTCGAATCTTTGTCCACAAGTTCCATGTTTTTTTTCGTTCACAATGTACTGTTTGTCATTACACTACGACACAAAGGATTTTAATATGGATTGCGATAACGACGCGAGCTACACGCGACGCGGTCGTGCGTGTACTGAGCTCGAATGGCGTCTGGCACTGACTGAGTGAAGCGAGCGAAGCTCACCAGGAGTGAAGACTGATGATGTCGTTAAGTGTGTTGGTCATTCCGCTGCACCACACACGAAATGAACAGTATGACAACTTAAAGGAAATCAATCATTGATAATTTATCAAAATTAATAATAATATTTTAATGGTTGGTTATAAGAAAAATTCCAATTTGAGTAAGAGATCGTAACAAATAACAATAAAAGTCGTATCTTGGCTATCGCATTTAAATTATTATTTTTTGATTAATATTTCATTATGTACACTTCTAATTATGCTAATTTTAGTATATTAAATGAACAATAATTAAAACTGGCGAATAATATGCTTTAAAGTTCGGAGAGGTCTATGACTTATTTATTATATACTTACTGCTTTACATCAGGCAGAGAATGAGCTAATCTACCCATTACTTAATTATTTTACTGCTAGTAGGCAGTATTGATCAGTATGGATTAGAGACCACTATATTCCTGGCATAAAGCTGGTACAGTTTGAAAGGTGGGACAAGCATTATACTCTACAACTGAGACTTAAACCTCATGTCAGTTGGGTGGCAGCATTCACATTTTGATGTCTATGGGCTCCAATAAGCATTTAACATAAGCTGAGCTGTAAGCTCCTATACCCATCCAAGCAACAAAAAAATATATAAGTGTTTTCTAACCCCTACAAGTGCTATACTGTTTATTGCTTAAGCTTATGCTTTTAACTTATCACACTATTCTTGGAATCTTGTTTATTTTTTCTTATAAAATTCTAGTTATAATACCAGATTCATGAAAACGACATCCAAGCTTAAGGTAAAAGCACTAATGCTGGACATTGAACTAAAAGATGACACTTTAAAAAAAAATATATTCTAATAAGGAAACTAAACACTTAAATAACATTGCTATTGATGTTAAAGACACCTAGTACCATGTATGATACATTCTCAAAAGCTTGCGTACAGTGTTAGAAGCAAATTTCAAAATGGCATCAGTTGACAACAAACAATGTGAGCAGATTGACGTTTTGCGCGTAATTCTTAGCGTTTTCCTTAAGCCATCTGACTTTTAACAGGTATGATTTTGTCTTATATTTATAATTATTGGCTACTGTTGGTTTCGATATTATAAATGTATGAAATTATTGACTTATTAGGACCATTTCCTTGTTATTTTGGTTTGTTTTTGTACAAATTTTAAGTGGTGTTTACTATTAGTACCAAAAATGAATCAAAACCTAAAAGATGACACGTGTGTCTTCTACTAGGGTTACATCGAACTGAATTTGTTAGCTTAATTTTCTTCAAATTCAGCCTATATGTTGTAAAACAAAAGTTTCAATCTGAGTTTCGTTCATTTTACACTAGTCTAACTAAACGAAGACAGTGTCAACTATTAGGGTATACTAGATGTCAACTATTAGTATCAATTAATTTCAGCTTAAGTTTCGAGCACGATGCCGCCAGTAAAGGGTCAGATGTTTCAATACTCTGAAGCCAATATTGAAGAAGCCATAAAAGAATATATATGTCTGAGGGTTTACTGGTGGCCCTGAGGCCTTTCCAGTTTCACAAGGACAGAAGGGGCGGGATTTGCTAACAGCTACCCGAGCGCCTCCAAGGGAGACCTAACAACTCAAGAGTAGCTGCTTCGCGAATGAATCTACTACCGGATCGGGATCGCGACCCGCTGAGAAGATCTGGCGAGAAACTCAACGGGCTGACGCTTAGGTTAGGTTGCACGTCGAACTCTTTGCAGAGTTCGACGAGTACGATTACCGGGATCTCTACTCCTAGTGTTAAAGCGGAAGGCGTCTAATGTAAGGGTTATTGGATCTGATGGATCCGTAAGGAGGTGTCTAGGGCGACGACGGTGACTGGCTCCTGCGTGGTCAGGATTCGGGGAGTAGTCAGCGGCGGCAACGATAAGGCGATTACCATGACGCATTGCCTTATCGAAGTAACGTTCCGACGCGGACTTCATGTATTTTCTGATCGGTTCGAGGTCCAAGTCGTCGTGTAAGTCGACGTTCCTCACGAACCACGGGGCTCCGACTGCTAACCTGCAAAAACGAGATTGTAGGGATTGGAGGGTGTCTATGTGTGTGCGGGCCGCGTGAGCAAACACCACACTCGCGTAAGTCATGACCGGCCTTATGTAAGCTTTATAAAGTGTCACCTTGTTCCGAAGGGACACTTTACTCCGCTTACAGATCATGGGGTAGTCTGCCGAGAATAAAAGCGGCACGGTCGCGGACTGATTTTATATGTGGGTGGAATGTCATGGATGCATCCAGGGTGACTCCCAAGTACTTGACCTTCCTGGTCCAGGGTATGAGGCGGGGCGTTCCGACAGCTACTGCGGCAAAGAAATTTGGAGTTCCACGAGTAATTTTATTAAATAAAGTCAAGGGAAAGAACGAGAAAAAATACTCGTAACATGGGTAAAAGCTATGGTCAAACAAGGGTTTCCAATATGAAAAGATAATTTACAAGATAGCGTTAAGTAAATAGTTGATGATCTTAAGATTGATTATAATTGTTTATAATAAAACTAACGTTAAAGTCGTGTCTATTATTAGTGCCATCTGATGTCAACTTTTGGTGGATTTGATTTTCGATGCTGTCATCTTTTAGTGTCTATGGCAGAACTAACAAGTTTGTAATTTTTTGTAGAAACTACAACAGTATTGAAATATTTTATATGAAAAAATTGATCTCTAAATGTAGCTCTAACAGTAAAAAAAAAGATTTAATATAATTTTTGATAAATACATTTGATAACTGAGAATGAAGTTTGATTTGTCCTTAAAGTGTCTAGCATTAGTGCTTTTACCTTAATTACTTATTTGAATTAGAAACATAATTAACTAATTTCAATATTTGTGTCACAATGAGTTAATTCTACTATTCTCAATTCATAGATAAACTAATTTTTATTTCCTTCATGCAATCGAATTTTTCATTACTGCAAATATTATTACACAAATAAGTTTCATTTTGATACCTACTCTAAACAGCTCAGTAGAAATAATAGAAAACACAAAGTAATATCATGATACAAAACGGATATTTTACTATTATTACTATTATTACCACTATTACTAGTGGTAAGGCGTCTTGTAAGTCCACACGGTAGGTACCACTACCCTGCCTATGTTACATTTCAGATTGAAGAGTGAGACAGCCATTGAACTATTAAAACTGAGACTTTCAATTTCATGTCTCAAGGTGGGTGACGGCATTTACGTTGTTGATATCTATGGAATCCAGTAACCACTTAACACTTAGGGTCACAGGGCAGTGAATTCATCTACACATCTAAACAATAAAATATATCATGCTTTTACTTTTTATTACTGAATGAGCTCATGAATACAGACCAGATTCTACTGTACTACTGTATGAAATTAGTATTCATTTTAATTTTTTTGCTTTTGAATTAGATTTTTTAATGCAGTCAGATTATTTCTTTTACTTTATAATTTATATAATTTCTTACTTTTTGGTTATCTGACTAATTTAATCTCTTTCCTAGACATACTATTGCAATTGTATACCCAAAGTCTCATAAACTTTTTTATCCTACCTATGCTGATAGCCTTGAGAGGCTATTTCAGCTTCTCCTTAACGTGAGCTCATGGGGCCCAAACCAGAGTGTTGCTAGCACTGGCCCTAGCAGAGCAGTGCTTCTCAGAATCTACCACCAGATTGGAAACGCAACCCATTGAGAAGATTCACCGAGAAACTCAGTGGGCTGTGTCTATGGGTTAACTCACTCGTCGAGCCCTTCTCAAGCGACAAGTTCTACGAGGGCGGTGACTGGTGCTTGTGGTATCTAAAAGCACCGTTAATGAATCGGGAGAACCATAATGAAGTATTTAGGGCAACTGTTTACCATTCGGTCCACAGGATCAGGTATGGCCGTACACAATAAAGACCAATTAACACTTGATATGTTGAAATACCTCAATACCTTCAGTTTAGGCTGTATAGTGTGCCAAAGAATTAGATATACATACATAAGATACTCAAAAACCATTAGTTTTTTAGTAGTCAGGTTTAAAAATTCTTTGGTGGTAAGCAGGCAAAAGTTGGTTTCTTCATCGATACCTATCTAGACATAGATTTATAGATTTAGATATAGATTTTTTATGACCTAGATCTTGACATGTTATTATTGACATATTATGTATTACACAAAACTATTCAATAAACAAAATAAAGTTGCTAATGTTGATTTTGATGGACAGACATTAAAAGTACTGCCCAAAGCTGTAATTATAATTTTTAAAATCTAATCGAAGTTTAAAAGTAGGCCACCAAAATTTTCAAAAGGTGAATGGATTCCGTCTTCGGTTTAGAACTCTAAATATTACATATATGAAAAGAAATATAGTTTATATTATTATACAGTATTATAAAGCCTATAAGGTCAAAAGATGACGATAACTGGATGGTGCAACGTAGCAAAAACGTTTATTCCATTTCGCAAACTTCACTTACCCTATATTGTTGAGAATATATACGTTATCCATGTTTATTACACTAGAACATAATACTTTAGTTAGAACTCTGTATTTAAAAAATTCAAGTGCGTTGGTTTACTTTAAATTCAATATTTAATATCCTTATTTTCACTGTTGTAAAAGAGCCTTCACATTTGTGTATTATTAAAATCACTTAGCTCTTTGATTAATATGAACTCTATGCTCTATGAAAAAAACAAACAAACAAACTTTCACTTGATTTCATAAATTCTTATTCTTTGTTTGGTCCACTTGAACAAGCAAAGGAAATACAACTTATAAACAACTTTTTGTAATGTTAACCTACAAGTGTTTTTCATACAATTTTATGTATATTCGATATTATTAAATTTATTATTTTAAAAGAATTATTAGTTAATAAAAAAACCTAGTCTGGTTAAACGGGTACGTAGCTCATAAACAGGCTATCTAACTTCTTGAAGTATAAAGGCTGCTACTACTACTGGGGTTGTCGTACCCCCTTACGGGAGCACAGAACGGGCCTCAGGGCGAACACCACTACCCGGGCAGAAGCTCCCTGCCACACAGGCCAGGGGTGGGTATGCTGCTGGTACTTGAGAGGCAACGCTATTCGCAGTGTGTACGGCTGCCATTTACATCTATATGTATACATCATTTGATGGGCTTGGCTGTTCAGCGGAGTGATGCCCGTGAACGGTACGCTTCGGCCTCAGTTGCTGTCCTCTGCTTAAAATTTTTTTTTTCACTTAATCTACCCACTTAAATTTACTTTAACTTAAACTGCCTACTTTACTTAATCTACCAACTACTAACTGACTAAAACTATCTACAGCTGCTTAATAACTACTATTTACAAGGCAGATGCACAACAGTCAGCAATAAGATCGGGGCCCGCCCCGGGCCCCGCTTCTAAAAAACAGAGGGAGAGCCGCGGCACTAATTTAGGCGCTCACCCACCCAGGACTCCCCAGAAGGGAAACACCTGAGCGGGGAGGGATCACTTCCCAGACGGGAGAGTGGTCCATCCACGGGGCTGGTGCAATGGTTCCGCATAGAGGGGCACCCCAACAAGTGGGGGAAACGATGAGAGTGGACAGCTTAGTCTCATAGGGGCACTCGTTATGAGCATTCCCATATCATTCCGATTAATCCGACTACCTTGCCATATGAAGGGGTTCCAATAGCTTCCTTAGTAGCGCCTGACCTTCAGGCGGTCTGGCGTGCAAAGGAGCTATATTGCAGAGATGCTCGTGAGGTTCACCGTCGGCCCACTCGTAAAGATTACGAGCTAGCCCCCGGATTAACTCCTTGAGCGACTCCACATCTAGATGTGGAGTAATCCCGGGTGATTAGGACATTTCTGACGTAACGCCCTGCTCCTGTTATCGCGTGAAGAGCCAGATTTTGCTGGGCCTGCAATCTCTCCCGCATACACTGCGGGATGAGATGATAGCAGGTGGCAGCTGCGAACGTGATACGGTTTTTTCGGGTAGGGGGCCGAACCTCGTGTGAGGCTTCCGCGCAGCTTGGAGGACACCACCGGACGGAGGAGAAACCTCGCCTGGCGAGCGGCCGCCAACGCTGACGTGGCGTGAGCGGTCATCTTCAAACTCCAGTCGTCGGTATTAACCCCCAGATACCGGAAGCTGGATCCAAACTCGACATTGAGTCCCGGGACGACTCTTGTACGGACCGGACCGAAGAGGATTGCCGCGGTCTTCCCCACGTTGACCGCGACCCTCCATCGGTCCAACCACTGTGGCAGCAAGTCCAATAACCTCTGCATCCTCGAGATGTTCGCAAAGGCGAAGATGGATGACGCGAAGTAGGCGCTGTCGTCGGCAAACAGCGCCAACTTCATGTCGGCTTCCCACGCTCGAGGGTAACCTCCGAGCCACACTCCGACTGACCTTGTCGATGTGAAGACCAGCAAATCCAACTGATCATAAACCACGTCGCGTCTGACGAGCGCCGCAGAGATATAAGTTCTAAGGTCTCAGTATAGTTACAACGGCTGCCCCACCCTTCAAACCGAAACGCATTACTGCTTCACGGCAGAAATAGGCGGGGCGGTGGTACCTACCCGTGCAGACTCACAAGAGGTCCTACCACCAGTAATTACGCAAATTATAATTTTGCGGGTTTCAATTTTATTACACGATGTTATTCCTTCACCGTGGAAGTCAATCGTGAACATTTGTTGAACATTCATTAGAAAAATTGGTAGCCGCCTGACATTCGAACACCGGTGCATCGCTCAACACGAATGCACCGGACGTCTTATTCTTTAGGCCACGAAGACTATTTACGTTACGCGTGGCGCATTTACGTTGTAGATGTCTATGGGCCCAAGTGACCACTTAACATCAGGTGGGCTGTAAGCTAGTCCATCCATCTAAGCAACAAAAATAAAAACAACGCCTCGATCTCAAAAGAAATTAATATTTTTCAAAGATTATTGTTAACAGTGCAAACCCGGATTCCCCGATACTTTGGACACGTTTCGCGACGGCCAGCAGAGTCTATCGAGAAACTTGTTGTTCAGGGTAGGGTCAATATTAAAAGACCTCGTGGATGAAACCGATTGCGCTGGACTGATCAAACGAAAATTCTTACCAAAACTCCACTTAACGAGTGCGTGCGCCAAGCCTCAGTGGAGAACGAACTATGGAGAACAGCAGCTGTCAAGGCTTTAATAAACAAGGATTACACATGAACACGACTGCTCTGCCAAGAGTAACCAATTATGATGGTGATGATGAAGGATACAAGATTTTTGCAGCAATGGGTTGCACAAAACTTTGGTACCTCAAAAACCAAAATGAATGAGAAAGTGTACATAATGTAAAGTCGTCATTGGCAATAATAACATTGCAAGAAGCCCATTGCCGTACTTAAAAACCAAGAAGAAGAAAGTGTATCTATGGAACAACTGATGTCAAAAATTATGTCATAACACACAAACATTGTCAATTTGTCATCATTATGTGAAATCTGATGAATGCTGTACATACGTATCTTGTACGGTACTTGAAAATTACGTCAAAATTAAAATAAATGTCACAATTTTAAAGTAAAATGAATTACAAAATAAAACATTAAAAAGTGTTTGGTTTTGGAACTCCTAACAATGGAAAGCATAACAGTGAGTCTTAGTAAAAAGTGTCTTTGTTCATTGGTACAAATTTTTTAAAGCTAATAATAATAATTACCTATTTATTTTTGTAGAGTTTTTCCGTTTCGCTTATCAAGGGGTTCGTCGATAGTTTGAGGGGAGTTACTGTGCTGTTATATCTAGATAAAGAAATAAACGAGCGAGCTTTGAGCCGATCTCCACAGACCGATGCGGATTCAAAACATAAACAAAAACAGCCCAAAGTTAGACAGTAAGTTTTTTTTTTTTGAAACCTTTGAATATGACGTAAAAAAACACTTGTATGTACCTAATTCAAATCAAGATAAAAAGTTTTAATTGCGCGCTATAATTAAACCATTTAATTCAAAAAAAAACAATCTTTCTTTCAATTTTATGTTAAAAAAAACTGCTAATATTGTACAATGTTAAATATCAAAAAAATGTAGAATATAATATAATTATAAATTATATTCTCATGTAGTATAAACACTTATTAATAATAAAAAAACAGTTTCCTAACTCTACACCAAAATTAATGTGAAAATAACATTTTAATTTACAGGGAATCAAAAGTACTTACACGAGTATTACAATCATGTATACTCAATGGCTTCATATTCTTACTTAGTATATTAGTATTTGAGTATGTTCTACTCCCAGCTATTAAATACTTAGTTATGGTTATTTTTGGTCATGATCCTGGTGTAGCCCATAATGTGTGGGCATGGATGCAACCATTCCTGCTAATGACTTTCCGAATGATATGGGTGCTGCCGCTGTTCTTGTTAAGTAAACTTGTCAACAGTTTATGGTTTCAAGTGAGTCTCCTAATTTCATAAAAATTATATGAATTAAATTTTAAAATATTTGTAAAAAATAAACTTATATGTGAGTATTTTTCACTACTTAAGACTATATTGAAAATTGAAATATATAAAAATCTAATAAACATTTCATTATTTTCAATGATAAGACAAAAATGATAGTGAGAATGGTCATTATTCTCTGTATTGAACTGTTTTTTTTTTTATTTATTGCTTTATTTGCTTAGATGGGTGGACAAGTTCACAACCTACCTGGTGTTAAGTGGGTACTGGAGCCTATAGACATCTACAACATAAAAGCGCTACCCACCTTGAGATATAAGTTCAAAGGTCTCAAGTTACAATGGCTGCCCCACCCTTCAAACCGAAACGCATTACTGCCTTACGGTAGAAATAGGTAGGGGGTGGTACCTACGCACACGGACTCACAAGAGGTCCTACCACCAGTAAATTTATTTCAGTAAATATTCAACACTGTGCCTGTTTCTACAACAGGTTTTTTATTGACTAACTTATTCAAATCTATAAACATTTTGTTTTAATCTTTTTTTCAGGACATAGCTGATTCAGCTTACCGACATCGACGTGGCCGGCCACAATTCATGTCGAGTGTAAGCAAAATAATAGCGGACTCCCTGTTCAGTTTGCTGGTGCAAGCTTTATTTCTAGTACAGGTAAATATGCATCATGAATATAAATGTTTAATTGAAGAACTTTTTGATTCTACTAAGATAATACTTGGCCGATGAAAGTCACAAATATCTTTTTTGTTACCTAATGCTAAAGAGAAGAGCCAGTAACTGAAATATGTCGCTAAACATGGAAATTCATGATATGAAAAGTAATGATACATTCCCAAACCAAATCCTGAATTCTTACATAGAAACCATTCAGATCCAAGCATTTAAGTTTTTTTTTTTTTTAATTTTTTTAATTTCGGCATATAAAGTCAGGTTAGGTTCGGACTAGGTTTATGAGGAGGCAGTCTCCTCCCGGTGATGGTCACGGGGCGACCTAAGGGGGCTGAGACTGCGCCGCACGCTACCGTCACTCTAGCGCGCTGGCACCAGGAGGACGGGACGACGCGTCAGCGGCTGCGGACTGCGATGCGGTCCGCATTTTCGTCGTCGCTGTCGTCGCCAAACATACTGTGGAAGACCAACCCGGTCGGCGGTGTATCGCGTTCCGACCCGGCAGGCTGGTTCTGGCCCAGCGGGGTATCCCGGAACACCAGCGGCATCGCCCGGGCGGCCTGAAGGGCCGCCGTACCGCGGAGACTGACGTCGTTGGTCGTCGACTATCGCCTCGACGACCCGTCGGTCGGGCGTCCTCGGGGTGGCGCCGCGTGTCTGGTTGTAGTGTTGACCGCGGGAACCCCCCTACTCTGACCGGGTTTTGACCCCGGACGGAGATCGGACGCCGGGTGTAAGAGTGCAGGGGAGTCGTTTAGTGGGTGGGCCCGCGGTCTGCTCTCAACACCTGCAGATCGTTGAGTCTCACATACCCCGCGCGCCCCCTAGGCGCGGGGACCTCGTAGGAGGTTCGGCCCTCGGACCGGAAAAAAAAAAAAAAAAAAAAGGTTCGGTCTAGGTTAGATATACTTCCAGCACTCTGATAGACATAATATCTGATTATTGTTGCTGTTTTTGTGTAAAACTTGATCTTACAGGCTTGACATTACAGGCTATGTCCACAATCCAGACAGCATCATTTCTATTCCGATAGGTATTTTCGTATTGATTATTCAAACTTAGATTGACTATTACCTACGTCACAATATGTATGAATTTTAAAATTAACTGCACAAATTCATTGTACACAAAAACGGTAACTGGCTAATGAATAATTCATTTATTAAAATTCTAGTCTTTGTTTCAAACCTTGCGTGAACCTCGCCACATAACTACTTGACGATATAGTAGTTAATGAATTAAAAATGATTCTGATTATAATTAAACCTTTCTGTATAATTTTAAACCAAATTTTCAATATTATTGTGACGGTCTGCTCATTTATAGATCCACTGGGTACGTTCCTAAAGCACTGCCTTGCACTAAATTTTGTCAGTTTCTATTCATTGTTGTCACTGTGTTCACAAACAAATCAATACTTAAAATAATTGCTTGGTGATTAATCTATAGATGTGAAATTTTTTATGTTTCGTTAATTCTACTTGAAGTCACTCTTATTTTTCTTGCACACATTTCGGTTCGGCTAAAGTTAAATTTGTGGTTATATTATTCTGGGAAACTGAGAGACTGAAAGGGAAAATGCATTTCGGTTCCAAGGGTCGATCAGCGGTTCCACTATAGGAGACTTTGACCGGAAATCTGGAAGTGGGTTATGGCCTTAGCTTTATGATGTCGATAAGCTCCGATAACCACTTAATTAGCAAACTCCTACCCATCTTTGAAATAAAAAATAAAAGTATGTAATTGAGAAAGTTACTATAAAAATGTATTGATCATATTAAGAGCGTCATTATTTTGTTTTTCGTGAACTTTAGTTTTTTTTTGTCCTAGTCTGATAATTTGCGAGTCGCTTATCTGAACAAACTGTTTGTACAGTTGTTTAGCATTTCTGCAAATATTATTCTGGCGTATTGTTTAAGTATGAGTATTGTAAACGAACGGGAGTTTATTATTTATTCTGAATTCACGAAACTGTTATAAGAAACTGAGAACGAATAATAAATATCCAACTAATAAACTGCATATCTACAAAATTAAAAAAAAGAACAACAGTAATATTTTCTTCGGTCTTCGCGTATCGTACACATAAATAAAACTACTTGTATGTACAGATGTTTTACTTTTTTACTGTCAATAAATTTACAACGTTTCGAATAGGCCACAGTGAGTGGAGTAGCTGGGGGGGGTCAAGGGGTGTATTATGCCCGGGCGCTACTCGTAAAGGGGCGACAAATAAATGGTCCGCAAAACAAAAAAAATACTGGATATTTTTTTTATTATTAATGTCTAGAAAATATATTTTAAATTTAGTGCCAGTATAATATAGTAAACCATCATTCTCCTGCCCTCGCCCAGTCATGTACCTAAATATGAATCAAGTTTGTTATTAAAGGCTTCTTTATTTTTATCTTATGTCATAAATAAAAAAAAACAAAATGTGTGCAATTCACACGTGGTAGAAGTGAAACCTTCCAAAATTAAAATACAATTATCCTAAACGTCTTAAGTATATGTAAAATTTTGTCATTAGTAAATAATTGTAAAGTAGCGCCCTCTGTGAATTGATATTTTAATTTCACGTATAATCCTAAATTAAAATTCACTACAAGAGCTTTCATACACACGTTAGTATTAAAAAATCTCACAGATGGCGCTGTATTAAATAGTATGTATATTTCTGTCTCATTCTTTGCTGGCTTCATCCTACATATTTTTGTATTTGTGTCTCTTACCTGTCGTTTTTTCTGTTGCATCCGGTTTGAAATCACAACGATTCTAAAGAAGTTATCACTTCAAAAGAAAAAATTCGTTAAAAAGGTACATATTATGCCCCGGACGCGAGTTTAGATCGTTACGCCAATGTCTATATTTTTCGTTTATTTCCAGAGCATGCTGGTCAGCATGCTTCCCTTAACCTACGTAGGCGAATTGCTCTGCCTAATTCACATGTGTCTACTGTACTCGCTCTACTCCTTCGAGTACAAATGGTTCAACATGGGCTGGGAGTTGCACAAGCGCTTGACATTCATCGAGTCCAACTGGCCTTATTTCGTCGGCTTCGGACTCCCCTTAGCCGTTTTGACTCAGATACCTCAGTCTTATATTATAAGGTGAGTTTTGTTACTATTTTACGTTGATTCGTGTTGTTGTACGTGTTTCGGCTTTATCTGTGTGAACTATGACGAAACAGAGGCTATTCTAAATATATTAAAGTAAAACACACAAATAAACGCGCACACACTCACACACAGACACATTTGCTATATATAATTAGTAATATTGTAGTATATAAAGTATATAACGTGCTTTTATGGAAGAGCGGAGTCTCCTAGTGCAGGCTTGCACGCTTAAAAGGAGACGCCAATCATTGTATTATTTTAACTAGATTTTGAAAATAAAGTATTTTGTATTTGTTTTTTGTATCTGTGTGTGTGCGTGTGTGAGGAGAAGGAGTACGGTCATTGTCGTGGAGTCCAACCTCTTTGACAGGACATGCGACTTGCAATGACTGTACATAAACTAAGGGAGAGACTTGAAAGGTTTGATTCGAAAAGGAACACAAGAAATGGAATGAGGACGACCATTCACTGACAGTGGTCATTCTTTTCAATGCTCTCCTAAAAATACATGAAATAGACTAGAAAGAACGAACCAACCATTCAGTCATTATAGAAATCAATGAACAGCAAATTTGGTGAGAACCAGAACCCGAATATAATATTGTAGGTATATTGTGAACCTTGGAACGGAACGTCGCATTTTGTATTGCATTGCTGGCTACCCTCAAACCGGAAATTTAATAAAAAATGCTCTGTAGGTTACAACTCGTGTGAACTCATAATGCTCCCTTAACTTAGTATTTGAGAGGGTAAGCAAATATTTTTTTTTATAAATAGCAATTTTTATATCATTCTGTCTTCTACTGTTCTCTTATAAACACTGTTTGGGTTAGTTTGATAATAGTGTTCGAGAGCACATAGGAATATTCTATTTTATTACCTTAAGTAAATAAAACAATTTAAATTTGAATATGTATCATCGGTTATATAATTATATTATCAGAATGCTTAATTTTATTGTGTTATTAAGATAAAGTATGCAGTAAATGGATTGAGAACTTTGATCACCTTTATCATACGAGTTGAAGGTTGTAATATGAAACGCATGTATAATTTGTAATACAATTAGGTTTAATGAATATACAGTTTGAATTTATTATCACGACTAAACATTAAGGTAAAAGTCATGTAGACTAAATAGACCGTATATTAAAAATAAATAAATTTATTTTTGATATATTTTTAATCATAAAATCGAATATCACTGAATATTAAAAAAAAATGTATCACATTATTGTTCTCAAAGTTGAACTTTTTTAGTGTTAATTGACACTCATGAATTCAACCAATTTCAAGTTCACATTTGTGCCGCTGCCTATTACTGTGGACACTTCAAATTAACTTTACTTTAAGTTGTATGTTATGTGCATGTGTGCATACTTACGGTGTATATGTTATATATGTAACGGTTAAAGTTAGCACATATTTGTATGGTATGGGATCGTTTGTCTACGTTTGCCGCTAGGGGCGCTGTTCCAACTGCATACAAAATTGGCTTAACTTTTACGCTATCGAAAACGTTAAAAAACTCGTACTAAGCAGCACACAGAATCTGATTAATGATCGAAGGGCCGTTTTATTTGCAGCGGGTGCGTTTTCTCGATATTCTTCCCAGTTTTCATATTGAGCGGCAACGAAGCGACGCCTGTCGTAGGAAGGTAAATATTTGTCACTTTATTTCGTATTTCACGAATTAAATTATATCCTATATGTATCACGAACTATATCAATTAATTAAATCCTACTATATGTACTATTTTTTTATTGCTTAGATGGGTGGACGAGCTCACAGCCCACCTGGTGTTAAGTGGTTAGTGGAGCCCATAGACATCTACACCGTAAATGCGCCACCCACCTTGAGATACAAGTGCTAAGGTCTCAGTATAGTTACAACGTCTGCCCCACCCTTCAAACCGAAACGCATTACTGCATCACGGCAGAAATAGGCGGGGTGGTGGTGCCTACCCGCACGGACTCACAAGAGGTCCTACCACCAGTAAATAATATTACGAATGGGCCGCCTTTTTACATTGTTGCCAATAATTAAAATGTTAAATTAACCAATTTGTTATATACTACCTACCCGTGTTCTAATTAAAATGCTAACCTCCATTAGTAATTTAGGTAATAAGTTGACAATTTAACTATGATAGTATATTTTTAAATGAGAGCCTCGAAGAAATCTTAAAGAAAGAAGAAGTTCATTTCTACTAAATTTTTTCATTTTTACCTATTAACTAGCTGACCCGGCAGACTTCGTAGTGCCTTAATCGATAAACAAAAGACCAAAACTTTTGTATAAAATAAACTTAAAACAAACAAAAGGAATCCGTCCGACGGGGGACACATCAAAGGAAAAACAAAATCGTCATTTTTATTTAATTCCATGCATTTTTATATTTATTTATCTTTTAAACCTTCTCTGGACTTCCACAAATAATTCAAGACCAAAATTAGCCAAATCGATCCAGCCGTTCTCGAGTTTGACGAGACTTAACGAACAGCAATTCATTTTTATATATATAGATAGCGTAGCACTTGTCTGTGACTATAACACTGGATTGAGAGCTTCAATTTTAATTATATACTTTTAATATTTAAAGATTTACGTGTGTAATGCTTTCAGTGAATATCCCTTGAAGCTTTTCTCGCCCGTTGTGGCGATATCAAACGGTATGTTCCGTTTTGTGCGCCAAGGAGCCGAATCGGTCACGCAAAACAGGTGATAATTAAATGAACTACCTATATATAAAGGAGATTGTCATGCCACAAGACTTCGAATTAAATAAATAAAAATAAATAATAGTTTCAAAAAACTAACAAAATACGCTTTTATAGAAAATCCAACTATAAAATAGAAAATAAATTTTAATAAATTTGAATTAAAAATAGTGTAAGAAAAAATGATTTTATTGTAAAAAAAAAGCGTGCGGTGCTTTTCAGGATATTATCAAAATACCCCTTCTACTAAAATATTTATAACTACTGATAATACCATGCACTCCACGCTTCTTTTTTTACAATAAAATCATTTTTTCTTCAAAGCTTTGACGTAACGGAATTTTTGAAAAAAGCGTATTAAAAGGTATGTAAAGCAATTGAGGAATTTAAAAAAAAAACATTTCATAAGCCGAAGTCATGAAAAAAAGGATTATACTATATTTCTTTTTGTTTAAACAATCACCTGTTTCTTTACGCTCTTACTATATAAATTTGAGACTGTCAGCGCAAAAGTGGCCTAATCTTACTATAGTGTGGAGATAATGAGGTTCGAATTCACTTTTACGCTGCTTCGTAGGCAAAAACAATCCGCGTAAAATAATGTTCACAAAGCCATCTGTTATCTAGGAGTTAAAATAGGGCTAGACCGGTTTTGCTTTGAAAATTTCTAAATTTTTAAATAAATTGGGCTAGGTCACTTTTGCACAGACCGCCACATTTATATTTGAATCTTTAATGTTACCATATTATGACGTTAACGAAAAATGAACCTATTACATACTTAGAATAGCAACTAAAAGATATTTCGAAGCGTCAAATGTAGTAGAAGATAATCACTATAGTATGCTATCTATGAAAACAAAACTCATTACCTTTTTATTCAATAAAATATTTTGATTAGATTAATGCGAGATAACTGATTTCTTATTTCTAATTATATTTAATTAATAAATTCGTTCATTGCCTATATCTACCTAAAGCAGGAAAAATTTCTTTTTTGCACGATTCAATTTCCTAATTGTTACGCATAGACTTGACCACCTGATATAACGGCAAATATTTTACACGTAAAACGCCAATATCAGCGATTTCTGAGTACATTACGGTACGGACATATCTTTTTATTTTCGTTGTAGAAATAAGACTGGTGCAAGGTAACCCTAAAAATTATTTATTTGTCAAAACGGTAACAGGGTTGTGCGAGTCATTATGAATTGTAAATGATAAGTGAATTAAATTTAGCATTTAGTGATTAGTGTCGATATGTCTTATGCGGCTTGCTTGAGATTACATTTTAAACAAACGTATTTGTTACGCGTTATGATTGTCGTATTACCATTATTGTCATATTTTGGATAAAAACAAAATCATTATTATATTTTGAAAGAAAATCCTAGCGTCGCGTCGTAGGAATAGATAGGTACTTTCCGGCTGAAGACATTATGACAATATAACATCTGCAAGTCCAACTTTCTCCTGAAACATAGACAAAGGGATTCGCATTGGGTGACCAACAGTAATTGGATGATACCAGCGTACTGGAATGTTCGATAAATTCACATTAAAATTTTCATAACGATGCTTGTGTTTTAGAAAATATATATTGTGTTATTACTGTTAGAATTTAATTGTAAAATGACATTTTATATTTTATATATCAGGGCTTATTGCAATTCATGGTTATGAAATGTTCATACTCATATGAAGTGCTAAAATTAATTGACATTTAAATAGTCAGCGCGGCTAAAGGATGTAGCCAAAATGATAAGCTTGTCTAATTACTTTAGTATGTTATGTAGGTACTAGCCAAATAGAGCATCACTGTAATGTTTTAATATAATATGTAGCTTAAGTCATTTTATTGTCTTATCTGAAATTGTGATTTTATTTTTACATGACATAGGTAATTTATTAAATGGTATGACTGAAATTGGTATTTTTTTTTTGTCTGCAAGAAAAATCTTTTCCCACAAGCTTTCGCTGACCCATCTGATGACGAGTCGCCATTGCTCAGGAACAGCAGCAATGACCAGGATCCGATAATATTCACCGACAGCAGTAATGTAAGGACCAGGGTCCGATAAGAATTGTTTTCAAGCCTAGTTTGAAGAAGATCATATAATAATGCTCTGAAGATATCGTGTAGAAACGAATGGTCGCAGAAATAATATCTCGTAATGTAGTATGCTATTACAAAATCCAGTTGACTCGTCGACCTCATTTTTCATTTTTTTTTTTTTTTTTTATTGCCTTAGTAGGCAGACGGGCATACGGCCCACCTGATGGTGAGTGGTTACCGTCGCCCATGGACTTCAGCAATGCCAGGGGCAGAGCCAAGCCGCTGCCTACTAGTTTCAGAGTGGGCTGCGGCTCATTCTCTGGCACGTTATGGTGAGCACGTTCACGCACGCACGCCATAAATAAACAGTGCTTAGTGCAAGTTTTTTAACGTTCTCGATAGCGTAAAAGTTAGTTCATATTTGTATGGAGTGGGATCGTTTGCGTACGTTTGCCCCTAGGGGCGCTGTTCCAACTGCATACAAAATTGGACTAACTTTTACGCTATCGAGAACGTTAAAAACTCACATTAAGCACACAGATGAGGGATTTATCACAAATAATATTATACATAAAGTACAGTGCGCTGAACATACTTTGTAGACAACAGAGAATAACCCACTGAGTTTCTCGCCGGATCTTCTCAGTGAGTCGCGATTCCGATCCGGTGGTAGATTCTGCGAAGCACTGCTCTTACTGGGCCTAGTGTTAGCAATTCTCTCAGATTGATTGGACTTTATCTGATTGCCACCAAACGATCATAAAACCACTTTTAACTCGTCGTGGCCTAAAGAATAAGACGTCCGGTGCATTCGTGTTGAGCGATGCAACGATGTTCGAATATCAGGCGGCTACCAATTTTTCTAATTAAATACGTACTCCAACAAATGTTCATGATTGACTTCCACGGTGTAGGAATAACATCGTGTAATAAAAATCAAACCCATAAATTTTAACTTGCGTAATTACTGGTGGTAGGACCTCTCGTGAGTCCGCGCGGGTAGGTACCACCGCCCTACCTATTTCTGCGGTGAAGCAGTAATGCGTTTCGGTTTGAAGTGTAGGGCAGACGTTGTAACTATACTGAGATCTTAGAATTTATATCTCAAGATGGGTGGCGCATTTACGTCGTAGATGTCTATGACGTAGATAGGCTCCAGTAACCACTTAATACCAGGTGGGCTGTGAGCTCGTCCACCAATGTAAGAAATAAAATAAAAAAATATCAATATCGGTTCGGTCGTATCTTAGTCTATGTGAAATAAACACAGATCGACATTTCTATATTTGGATTAAGAACAATATAAGGTATAAAATTTTTGTAATTAAATTAAACAATAGGATTTGGTGATAAATAATTTATTTTTCTCATTTTCACATGTCACGTTATCACAACTATTTACCCTATACGTCATAAATTCACTTCACAAAACATCTATATGATTTAGCTATGTGCTGAACCAAATACTTCAAAAATCCAAATAAAAACGGCTAAAAATTGTAAAACAAAGTAATAATATGTAAAAATGTATGGCATAATTAGTTTTACAACATAATTTGACAGTAACACAAACTAGTTAACTAGTTAACTACTTCAGGTAACACAGAATGAACTTGTTGGCAAGTGGCACCACACCACACAACCCAAATGTCCATTCATAACCCTCATTTTATTATGCTATTACCAAAGACTACACAGTAAGCACAGGTTTGAGAAAATAGTTCCGAGATCACAATTAAAATAATAGTAAGTAACCAATCAATATAAAACTTTGGGCTGTATACAGCAGATATAAATTCTGATTATGCTATGTTATTATTATATTGCCTACGGTACCAGTTACTAAGAGGTAATGTACACATTTCCATTTTTATAGTGAAAATTCTTTGGTATAGTAGTTGATTAAAATTCAGTGCTACAATTTAAAATGAGTTGGATAACTTTTGTTTATGAAGTCTCTCTTTGTCTCTTTATTAAGAAGTTTCACTTCTACTCCACGTACTGGATACATACTGCTTAATACATACATAATAATAAAACTTTTAAAACTTACAACTATGTTATATGATTTAATTCTCATTAATTGGTATATTATTTTTAACAATAAAATACTGAGATCTTTTATTTTACTTAAATATTACAATAGATATGAGATATATGTATCTAAATATTGATATTTTTAGATTTCAATATAATATTTTTTTTAACACCATCTTTGATTATCTGCATTGTTGTTTTAAGTAAATTTAATTACAATTATATATGTGTAAGAGTTTTTTTTTTTAAATAATCAATATAACCCTACAAGTTTTTGTTTGACTAACGCGGTTGTATTGAGTGCAAGACACTAAATAAGTGCAAAATAATGTTTTCTTAACATTAATTAATTTAGATTTATAATCAAAATTTTAACGACTCAAGTACTGATCCCGCATTTATTAAGTTTTAAAATAAGATTTTGTTGTTATAATACGTTATTATGATAATATATCAAGAATAATTAATAAATGAGTTAAAAATGAGGTATTTTGGGAATGTTTAGTTATTTCGGGCATTAAAAAAATACCTATAGTCGGATTTTTTATTAGACGAAGTCAACTGACGTTTACTGTGTTGTCAGGTTTTGATGAAATAAAAATAGTGTTGTGACAAATTGAATGATTGAAAAAACTCCTGAATTAATGAAATTGCCTCGATTGTCTAGTGAATAGTTGGTGTGCCGAATTGCCGATATCGGGTACGGGGTTTGAATTTTAGGCGTGCTTTGTACATACCAATGAGTTTTCGACGAAATATTATGTTCCTATAGTATCTACCTGTACTGAATACCGAGTGTTTTAAACATTAAGAAAAACATTGCGAGGAAGCTTGTAAGACTGTCCTATTTCCAATACATCATATAGTTGAAATTATAGATGTATAAAATATAACAATTATAGGTATGTAATGAAAATAAAAAAAACTAATTGTAGTTACATACTACTAGTAACATATATTGGAGCACTTTAATACAATTTTATTGTAAAATATAAATAATATTCTTTTATAGTTTGAAATTAATGATTAACTCTTCACACTCATTGTTCATTCATGTGATTGAACGAGAACTGAACGCATCACTGTTACTTTAAATATAGCAACATTATTTCACAAAGTGACATTAGCTACTGTCAGCTGGCTTCGTCTAATTAAAAATCCGACTATACATCGTCAGCTTTTTAAAATTAATACCATAAATGCGTTAAATATCATACAAAACATTAACATACAAAACAGTAAAATACAAAATTTGCTATTTAGGTACCTACCTACATACTTAAGTTATATCTGCCTATAAGTTATATTTTGTACTTCAATTCTGAAGTTTGTGACATTTTAATGTAACTTCAGATCATCCTGTCATGACAACTTTGAGAGATTTAGCTTCAAGTTGTGAAAATAATTTTGGAATCTGTTTTTCGAATGAAAAAGATTTTTTTGCACTGAATTTTTTTTTTCATTTTCACGAATAGAACTGTATGAACAGTTTAGATCAGAAAGTTCCAACGTATGTTACAAAATTTGAATATAAAAATAGCCTTCGCATTTTTTTAATAAATAGAAAGTTTTTTCCGAAATAAACACTATTCAGAAGTTACAAACCTTTCAAATCTGTTCATGTCGGTAACATTGTGAAATGTCAAAAAAAAAATGATAACGCGTGAAAAAGTGACATGTTCCCAATACTTCATTCGGTTTCGTTCTTTCGTTTGTTTAAATATTTAATTGTTAACTCGTATATCAATATCATAAAATTAAAATTACTGGAATGTTTTGTTGCCTATTAAATGATAAAAAAAAACGAACACAGAGAGCAAAGCTAAAAAATACATCCATAAATGTACTTAAACATCTTACTGTGATAATTCAAGTTTAACTCTAACAAAAACTTATTATTTGCAAGGAAATTACTTATATTTTAATAAATAAACAGCAAACTATTAAATAAATAAAAAATCGATATCTTTTATAAGAGCGTCGCGGCAATTTGGCTCAAAGGACCATTTTAACATCGCGTTTTATGTAATGTAAGAGAAAACTATAACTGATAAATATATAATAAATTTTTTATTAAATTTAAGAAAATTATTTTTGTTTTCGGTGTGGATAGTCTGATAGTATGATTTACTTAATTCTAAGTGATAAGCGGCACTCAAACTTAGCGCCGGTAACCTTGATGAGTTAGAACTGACTCAATTTCATCACATTGCGAAAGCAAAAATCTTATTTCAAATATTTCTATACCATTATATTTTATAGCACTCTTACTAGTAAGAGACCGACAGCTGCTCCGACGGTAAGACCGACGCTCAACATTGTTGCTATTACCGATGAAGCTTTCTCTCTCTCGTGGAACTCTACAACCCTGGAAACGAATAATTTGTATTAAAGTATATTTAATTGAGGTTTTAGATGAGAGAGGACGGGTGAAAGAGCTCACTGCGCATTTGAACGTCAAGTGGTGATCGTGACCTTGAAATTCGAAGTCTATGTCTTAATGGTATGGTAATTAGGCTTTTTTTCGGATTTAACTTTGATTCCAGGGTGTTGTTCCTTCATCGTGGGAGTCATTCGTGAACATCTGCTCAGTGCGTATGGAAGTATAAAAATTAGTACCCACCCACATTAATACACCAACAGTCTAATCTTTTAAGCCACGGTAACTTCGTTTTTATTTGTACGGTATATTTTAATAGCTGTTTATAAAATCGTAAAGGAGGAATAAAATTCGATTTACGATATGAACACGTCTAGAGCGAGAAACCGAACATGCGGGAAGAGGAACGAGAATTACGTGAGTCCCGCCACCCACCTCAAGACATGAGGTCGAGTTCCAATTATTTTTAATATAACAGCTTTTTCAACGACGACTCCTAGGCGGCTGGAATATTTAGACTGGGTGTCGAGGTCTAATTAATGAAATAATTATCACCAATAAACAACAACCATCTGTTGTTTATGAGAACAATAAATCGGCACAGATAACCTAATTCGAAATTTCAAATAAACAACTGACAGATGATTTGATCTCATTAGCAGTGACAGTCGGGTCACCGATATCTTATCTGTTGCATAATAAATTTAAAAGGACTTGTCTATGAGATTTACGAGGAAGATAAGAGTTCAGTTTTGTCCCAATTATCGAAGTGAAATTAAATGTGTCAATTCTTATGTGGACAACAACAGTGTGAAAGACATAGATATAGGATTAGGTGTATAGAAACATAGATATAGGATTAGGTGTATAGAAACACAAGCTAAAATTCCATGTTACCAACTTTTCTGACTCAAAATAAGATTTTTTTAAATGGTAATCTACAAATTGTTCTCTAGAGGTCGATGACCTTAATGATAGAATTATGAAACCACGGTAAAAGTGACGCTTTTTTCACATTATAGACATTTAACTTTGACAAACAACATTTACATTAAACACTGACAAAAACAAAATAGCGTGGAGCACTGGCACAAATGAGTAATAGTATATACACTACACGGTCAGCTGCTGCGAACCATAGGCACCGCCATATTGGCCTTGGCTGCTCTGAAGAGCGCTTTTTACTTTATCCCTACTCCGCGGCCGACCGTCACGCGACATGCAACACACAGACGAAATAGCTTGAGACGATGTAATGAAAGTTTCACTTTGAACAAAAAAACAGCAGACTAAAGCGAAGGTAAGGTAAGAAAAAGCCCTTACCTTGTAGAATTGATCATGACAATGTTAGTCAGATATCCGTTGGTGAAAGCGAATACAATCATTATCATGATATACTCGTAGTCCCACAAAAACAGCACGGGGAGGTGTTTCCTTGGTTTAGCATTGCATAGCATCAACATAGGCACTCCTATGATACGGATAATGCTCGCTATCGCTATGACCCATTGGTTTAATGGCTGGAATTAATATATACTTTTTCTTTAGCGTGAACTGGAATATCGATCAAGCATCTTCACGTTTAAAAGCGTATATCTCTTGAGACTTCGATATCTCGCCTTAAGGACATTAAACTGCATCTATAAGCACTTAAGACGAAACATATGTTCTTTATTTAAGAAAGAAGTATTTTTTAAAAAAGGAGGGTGGCTAAATAAATTCAAGAAACCAACATACCCTCAGTAGAAAGCCAGCGACCAGTCTGCCGGAGTAATCTCCGCAATTAAATATTAAATAGTTGACAACCGGTACAAAGAATATATCTGAAACGTTATCAATAATACTTTCGAGATGATATAATTTCGTAGGTGTCATTTAGAAAAACGAAATAATATCGAGTGCAATGGGTAGGAGACCGCTTCGGAAAACGAAAATTTTGTACCTACAAAGTTGTAAATTTTGGGGAGCACGGTATCAGCGCCGCGCCGGCGTGCGTGTAAAAGAAACGCCGCCGCGTCCGGGTGTTCGTTGACCCGAGCACCAGCTGTTTTTGATTTTGTTTCATTGCTGGTTTTTTTTAAAAGTAAAGTTATGTTTTTTTTTTATATGAAATTATCGTTTCATTTAGCTCTACTAACAGTATGGAGCGTAAATAATGCTAATAAAACGTTTTAAAAATATGTTTTTTTTTAAATCACATTACACTTTTTTCGCAAATCAGTAATCAGAATGTATTTACAAGGCATATACTATTTTTTTTTTCCACAGGAGAAAATCGCCGGATCCCCACCCGCGCGGCAGGTAGGATATGTGGGAGTTGAACCTCCCTAAAAACTCCTGCCGCTCACAACCGGCGCCCTACCTCGGACCGGGCCGGAGCCCAGTCGGGGCTATTGAGACGGCGGGACAGGGTTGACGCAGAGCACATTATATCCATCCCACCGTCCCACGGACGCCGGACCGGTGGCCGCCAGCGACACGACCACCGGTTCCCTCGTTCAGCGGGCCGAGAGCCCGCTTTGATGGCACCGCGTTACACCTTCCCCCAGAGCGGTCGGGGGAACGCGGTCTACCCTCACCGAAGGCATATACTATGCCTGTAATAGAAGATTTTGCTCAACAGAAATCCCGAAAGAAACCGTTATCGAAATCGTAACCAAAAAACCAGCAGTATTCTAATATAATTAATGACATATTATATCATACTGTATTTGATTACCTATAATAAATGGTCTCAAACTCAGTAAAAAAATGTTATTATAATTCACTTTTTTTACTTTCCAAAAAGGGCCTCAAATTCTTGTGTGCCCAAGGGTCCCATCCTAGTTTAAGACGTCCCTGAGTATAGGGACCGTTTTTGAAAACATATTGTTTTTAATTGGTTACACGGTTATATGCACTACAAACCACACACGCTCCACATACCGGAGCATGAAATTACACAAATCACTTACGTAAATAGAAAATGTTGTAACTGATAATAAACAATTCATATAATATATCTTATCTGGTGAAATCACATCTAATGTGAAAACAAGTGGCAGATGCCTCTCGTGTTTCGTATTACATTATGTGTAACACAAGATACTTTTATATGTTTTTTAATTATTAATGTCCTCTAATCATCGACACCATTATACCATAATTTTGGGAATTATCCTATTAGCCAAATTTTTCCATAGACCGTTGGGAAATTAAAAATATTATCGTCTTCTATTATCACTTGGTAGTATGTTACAGCATTTCGGAAGGATCTTGAAGCGAATTCATAAATGTTTTTTTTTTAAATCGATCGTCATAGTTCATTATTCACGTTAACACGTGGTACGCTATTCGACCCACCGGTGGGACTAAGCCAAAATCAAAGAATCAGTAAGTTTTATCAACTTGATATTTTCATTCTCAAATTTATAAAATGCGATAATTTGCACGGAAGATAAAAATTTGCGACTTTTACCGTTTAGTTTAGACATTTTAAAAAGCTCACAGGTGACCCTCATAGCCCGAATGGTTCAGTAAGGCCCACCGGTGAGCACTGTGGCCTGAATGAAAATACTCGATTATTCATACGGCATTCGACGTGTTAACAATGTACTATTGTAATCGTTATCTATTTCGCATTAAAGCATCATATCTTTGTAGGTGTCGTTATCTGCCTTGTATCTGTCGATATAAGTTCGTCTAAGTCATATTAAATAGAGAACGCGCATTTTGAGTGGAAATAAGAAATTTATTGAGAAAGTACCTAGTATTTATTTATTGGTTTGTAATGCGGTCTAGGCCAGAGACTAAACGAGCTTTTCTGGCAATAATTCTTAACAATTTTCCACAATTTTCTACGCTTCGTCAGAATTCTAGCGTTGTCCCCTCCGAAAAGTTTTTATTTGACGTATTAAAAAAGTATCACTAATAAATTATAGATATTTAATACTCACTATTCCAATCTGTTCCTTTAGTAGCAGGATGGGACTCTACCAGCACTGTGACAGCCGGATAAACAGCCATACTTATGGCGAATATCGCGAAAATACTGAACGCGTAAACCCATATCTTCTTTATTATATTCACCATCGACACCTCTCGGTGTCTATTGGTAACCATCCCTGATCCTTGCAGGATGTGATGAGTGAAAAAATCGATTTTGTACAAACTTATGTACGATATCAACGACGTTATGACTAATACGTCGGCTATTATGAAGTATATTAAGGCGCTGTGCTGTGGCGATATTTTGAAAGCTAATGATATTATTTGGGCTACGGCGGCTATGATTCCGCCTAACGATTGTCCGCTGACGACGGCCGCCATGTATTCCTTTGAGAAACGACTCGCTATTCCGACCAAGCCGCCTATGAATACGGCACTGGCCGCTGAAAAAAAAAGTTTTGCTTGTAGTCGAAATTAGAATTTTTGTTTTTTTTTTTTGGATTTATTTGTTTACTAACTTTATTGGAATATTCTAATTGTGTTCCCATAAATAAAAAAATATGTATAAATACTGCAAGTACGTTTAACGTTATATATTGAACAAAAATTAAAAAGCTACTTAGCAGTCTTGATTTCCGTCCGTCAGTCCGGACGTAGCTGAAATAGAATCTTAGGCTATCAGTGAATAGGTAGGGGAAAAGGCTTTTAGTGAAATATCATCAAAACTAACACTCACCTGTCATGATAACCACCGTGACCATTGTTATTATAAAGAATCCGTTCTGCCACTCGTCAGTGTTGACTTGGACGAGTGCAGTCGTCACAAGGAATGAGATCGTCACAACGATGAGGGAACTTTGTAATCTGCTCTTTAGAGATACCCTGGGAATACAAGGTTTATAACTAGTCAGGTCATAAGTATTGTCACACAGTAAAAACTTTTCTTTTAGAATGCTGGCCACAAAAAAGTTTATTGAATTCGAATTTCGAATTGTTCATGAAAATAAAAATGTATACTTTTAGAATTTTACTCATTTTTAAATATGGAGTGGACGCTTAAAGAAGACCGTGTTGCAGTTATTGCGTTGCATCGTTGCGGTTACGCGCCAATTCAAATGTTTAACATACTGAAAATTTTGAATATAACCAAAAGATTCGTTTATCGTACCATCAAACGATACAATGAAGACTCTAGTGTAGATGACAGGTCAAGAAGTGGTCGCCCTCGGTCTGTTAGGACTCCAGCAGTGATAAAAGCTGTGAAGGCGCGAATTTAAAGAAATCCCAAACGTAAGCAGAAACTGTTGGCCCTTCAGATGGGGTTAAGCAGAACCACGGTGAAAAGGGTGTTAAATGAAGACTTAGGGCTGCGGGCATATCGAAGAAAAACAGGACATCGTTTGAATGCTCGTCTAATGGACCTGAGACTGAAGAGATGCCGCGCTTTGTTGAAGCGGTACGCGGGAAAAAAATATCGGGAAATTCTTTTTTCGGATGAAAAAATTTTTACCGTAGAAGAGAGCTACAACAAACAAAATGATAAGGTGTACGCACACAGTAGTGAAGAAGCGAGCAACCGTATTCCGCGTGTCCAACGAGGTCATTTTCCATCCTCGCTCATGACATGGTTGGGAGTTTCTTATTGGGGCTTAACAAAGGTACATTTTTGTGAGAAAGGTGTAAAAACGAATGCAGTTGTGTATCAAAATACAGTCCTGACGAACCTTGTGGAACCTGTTTCTCATACCATGTTCAATAACAGGCACTGGGTATTCCAACAAGATTCGGCGCCAGCTCATAGAGCGAAGAGCACACAAGACTGGCTGGCGGCGCGTGAAATCGACTTCATCCGGCACGAAGACTGGCCCTCCTCCAGTCCAGATTTGAATCCGATAGATTACAAGATATGGCAACACTTGGAGGAAAAGGCATGCTCAAAGCCTCATCCCAATTTGGAGTCACTCAAGACATCCTTGATTAAGGCAGCCGCCGATATTGACATGGACCTCGTTCGTGCTGCGATAGACGACTGGCCGCGCAGATTGAAGGCCTGTATTCAAAATCACGGAGGTCATTTTGAATAAACTTTAGTGTCATAAGAATCTATGTTTTGTTAAGCTCATTTTGGTATATGAATGGTTATATAATGAATAAACTTGTTTCAATTATTTTACATTAAACATGTGACAGAATTTATGACCTGACTAGGTATATGCTAATATTGTAGATAGATGGAAGTTCACAGCGATGACCCTGATTTTTTTTAATTGCTCTAATCTATTGTTAAGTGAGACGTTAGTTTGAAGTCTCCGTTTTACGGCACAACGGCTATTCCACCCGCCAAACCAAAATTAAGCGCGGCATGGTTAGGTTAGAACTGTAAAATTATTATATCGAGGGACGAAAGGCTACATTTCGCTTAATACGCAAAATTTGTAACTGATAGCCTTGAGAGGCTATTTCAGCTTCGCCCTAACATGTAGGTGAGCTCACGGGGCTCAAACCGGAGTGTTGCTAACACTGGCCCTAGCAAGAGCCGTGCTTCGCAGAATCTACCACCGGATCGGAAACGCGACCCACTGAGAAGACCCGGCGAGAAACTCTGTGGGCAGAGCATAATCTTTGTAATTAAAGGTGCGTTTCATTTGGTATTAGTATCAAAGTTCGATGTTTTTAATTGAACTTCTTTTAAGTTTACTCCATTCAGATAATTGAAGAAGTTTTTTTTGTTGTGATATTAAACTTTACACGGCCTACCTGTAAAGTTGCAAAAATATCACATTAAACCAAAGTTTTTCATCCCTCGATATCATCATTTGTTTTTGATACGTGTGTACGTTTTTAAGTTAATCGGACCAGGGAGATACAGTTCAAGCTAATAGAAGCATGTTTAAAATACTCACAGATGTCCATACAAAGAGTTCAGGATCAGGAATATTAGATTGGGTATAGCAGTAGCTACATTGAGGTACGACGTGAACTCAGCTTGAAACTGAGTCTTCCGTACTTCCATCGTGAGATTGTTCGGTGGCACATCCCGAAATTTATACATCCAATACTGAAACAAAATAATTGATTACAAAGGAATGTGTTTGAAGTCGTCGTGGCCTAAAGGATAAGACGTCCGGTGCATTCGTGTGTAGCGATGCACCGGTGTTCGAATCCCGCAGGCGGGTACCAATTTTTCTAATGAAGTACGTACTCAACAAATGTTCACGATTGACTTCCACGGTGAAGGAGTAACATCGTGTAATAAAAATCAAACCCGCAAAATTATAATTTGCGTAATCACTGGTGGTAGGACCTCTTGGGAGTCCGTACGGGTAGGTACCACCACCCCGCCTATTTCCGCCGTGAAGCAGTAATGCGTTTCGGTTCTAAGGGTGGGGTAGCCGTTGTAACTATACTGAGACCTTAGAACTCATATCTCAAGGTAGGTGGCGCATTTACGTTGTAGATGTCTATGGGCTCCAGTAACCACTTAACACCAGGTAGGCTGTGAGCTCGTCCATCCATCTAAGCAATAAAAAAAAATAAAAAAAATGTGGCGGGCTTTGGTTAGTGCCCTCCTTCGCTTGGCCTCGGCGAAGGTCGACTAACACAACGTAAAGCCCGTTAAGGTGCACACTCGACATAGAAGTCTCATTTGATTTCGAATAAGGCTGTGGCGTTTAAGAACACACCTTTTTATGATGCGTAAGCCGGAACGCACAAGAGGTGGGAAAAAGAAGATAGTCTGTGACACGGGACCTTTTTACCGCCAAAAATTTAAAACGAAAAATAAAATATAATGTGTATAATAACTAATATAATATAATAACTTAGAATTGTTTATGCCGCTACAACAATAAAACTCCTATTGTTTCAACTGTGGTGTTAATTACATAAAACACGATTTTACGGCGAAATAAAGAAGGGACTCTATACGGACTCCCTCAAGGCCTTACAGTTCAAATGCACGATTAATTCTCGACGGAGACTCTTAAAAGGATGGCAGTGCCTAGCCGTTTCAGCTGATAACACGACTCACCACCGATACTCAAGACGAGTAGAAGCACCCAAGCCAGTTTTAATGACAGCTAATTAGCATACACAACACATTTTGATCGCATCGATGATTGATGAACAAAATTAAATTCAGTATTTTTGTAGAAGATATTTACTATTCCGTCTCTGGCTGTATTCGATTTTAGAAACGAGTTTCCAGTAGGTACCTCAATGTCAATAAAAGCATGTCTTAGAGTCGTTGACTGGAATATTAAACCTAGAGCAATTGCTAATAGCCTGTGACTACACTGTGTTTCGAAAATCCTAGTCTCCGAGTCAATATACTTATTAGTTTAGATAATTATTTTATAAAAAATCATTAAAGAGGCCAATGAAAATTTAATTACGATTAATATAGGTATTTATCAGTCAAATCAGTCTTGATACTCATCGCAAGCCAACTTGTTCACAAAACAAATAAAACAAAATGTAAACTAATGTAATAAACATGGCGAAAACAAAAAAAAAGTGTTTAAATTTTATTAAACAAACAATTTTTTTGCCGAGACATTTTAAAATAAATTCATTCGCACACAAAATAACTTAATCTTTTGACTTGAAACTCGATTTAGGACCCATTAAGAGTTTGATGACATTTAGAACATTGTAACCTCAGTAGAAGCAAAGTTTTTATTTTTTTGAAAAATAAAAAACTGATTCCCTTTGGCGAAATTATGACATCCTGTTACGTGGTGTATTGCTAAAATCATAACCCTATTTTAGAACAATAATAATAATAATATAACTCTTTATTAAACACCATATGTACAGAGTAAGCTAATAAAACAAATAAAAGTCGGTGATATAAATTGGTGGCCTTATCGCTGAAAGCGATCTCTTCCAGGCAACCTTGCAGGGAGAGGAATAAGTGAACTGGACGGTGCTATATCTTAATAAACTTACATAAAAATATATACTTATATACACATGTGAAAAATAAATACAATATAAGATAAACTTACATAAGATTAAATACAAATCATAAAACAATCGTATTCGTTGTAAAACTAAAAATGGATTTATTTAAAAATAAAAAATCCTTTACATTCGATTTTACTCGTACATTTACACATACGCGTTTTAAATTGATATATTGAATTTCGTCGGCTACTATCTATGATGATAGAGTTTAGTATATTATGTTTCAGTCAGAAAATAAATATAAAACTATAAAATAGGACAGACAAAGTTCGCTTTACTTAACATCGATTCTCATCGAGGTATCCATTAAATTTTTTACTTTATTCTTTACACTTTTTAAAGAAAAACTGCTTTTTGTTTATTATGCATAGATTATTGAACCAATTAGCTTGAATTGTAAAAGCAAGCATTACTTAGGGCTTCAAACTTTATTCTGGAAGAAACCTAGCCCTAATACCAAATCCTCACAACCCAACCTTTTATTATAAATATATGTGAAATATAGGCACTGTTGTTATAAATAAACTTGACTGAGGTTAAAAATTTGCCTTGGTAAAGGAACAAAAAACAAAATCTTTAAAAGATCTTATTTATGAGGGCACAATCAAGGTCAAGTGCATCTGAAGAGTATTTAAAACTGCCTGACTGATTATTTTTATTTTATTTGGGACACCAACGAAAATATTGTTAGTAAGGTCAGTTTAAAGTTTAAATATTTTGTTTAATTAAGTAAGTTCAATTATTTTTTTAGGCAGACAAGCATACGGCCTCGCATTCTTCTTGTTTTTATCGCACCTTCCGCCACCGGAGCAGAGTTCATCCATACTACCTGGAGCCACTGCGTTCATCCGCAGTGCGTTTCCAGAGGTCTTTTTTGCCACGTATCATCCGGCTATGGAATGAGCTCCCCTCCACGGTGTTTCCCGAGCGCTATGACATATCCTTCTTCAAACGAAGCTTGTGGAGTGTATTAAGCGGTAGGCAGCGGCTTGGTTCTGTGGACGAGCTCACAGCCCACCTGGTGTTGAATCATTACTGGGGTCCATAGAAATGTACAGCGTAAATGCCGCCACCCACCTTGAGATATAAGTTCTAAGGTCTAAAGTATAGTTACAACGGCTGCCCCCTTCAAACCGAAACGCTTTACTGCTTCACGGCAAAAATAGGCAGGGGTGGTGGTACCTAACTGCGCCTACTCACAAGAGGTCCTACTAACATTAATTACGCAAATTATAATTTTTTTTATTTTTATTACACGATGTTATTCCTTCACCGTGGAAGTCAACCGTGAATAATTATTAAGTACGTGTTTCACACGTGACTCACAAGAAGTCCTACCACCAGTAAAATTATTAATGTAACTACACCATAGAAAAACTCAAAAGTACCAAATCGGGTTTTTCATGTTATATTTAAGATTGCCAGTTGAAAATATTTTGAATTGCCGCAGTTGCCGACATGATTTCGTGTCATAACTAAATCACACAGTTATTTATTTCTCTTAATGATTTTTGTTAGTAGATTTGGGTGTTTTACGTTACGTTATTCCATGAGATTAAGGTTAGGGAACGTACCCATACTACGTGACCCGTTTAGGGGGGGGAACGGAGTCTTTAAAATACTACGGTCAGTCACAGGAGCGGGGGGGTGGCTCAGGTTTTTGTCACGTAATCGATTTTAGTGAGAGAAATCTCGTATTTTTCGACCTATATTCGAATATAGCGCGCAGTGTTTAGCGCTTTGTAAACTCACACTACATAATTCACTAGTAATTTAAGTGTGCATGCAGTCTTATGCATTAAAGACGAGTATGAACCAAATTATAATTTTTTTTTCAATTTTTGCCTGTGAAATGATTAAAAATCATAATTATGAATTACTACGTGAAATCTAAAGGGGGAGAGGGGGGTCTTGGCATATACTACGAGTGATCACCGAGGGGAGGGAGAGGTCGAAATAACTAAAAAATAGGTCACGTAGTATGGGTACGTTCCCTTATAGTCTGGCCAGCGAATCATGGCACAACTAAATAGCAGCAATCCAAAATATCTTCAGTTACATTAAAGATAGCATAACACGATTTGATACATTTCTGTTTTTCTATGGCATAGTCACATTAATATAAAAATGCAAAACTACCCTTTCATGCTATATTTAATGTTGTCAGTTGTAGATATTTTGAATTGCCGCCACTGTAAGTAGTTGTGTCACGATTCGATGGCCATACTCTATTTACATTGATTAAAATAACCATAAAAACAGTAATTTATCCTAAAACAAAGGAGTATTAATTATTTTTAACTCGATTTCCACTAAATCGATCCTATTTTAGGGATGCTTTAATTCTAATCCGCACGTTTGTGGAGCTAGTTACGTATATTGAAATAAGTGTTGCAGAGGTTTACAAAGATTGTTTAAAACAAAAAATAGAATTCTACGTATTTTCTACACTTGGCCATTGTCAATGAAGCTAAGATTTCAATAGGTTAATCAAGCAAAATATACGAATTTTTTGGTACATATCCCATTCGTGTAACGCTTAGGTTCAAAATGGGGTTTCTCCTTTTGATGTTATACATACATGTCGCTCTGGCCCTATTACGGATAAAATAGATGCCATTTTTGAAAAAGTGGACCAAGATCGGCATATCAGTAGTCACGGCGTAGCTGAAGAACTGGGAATTGACCACAAAACAGTTTTGGCGCATTTGAAAAAAACTGGTACACAAAAAACCTCGATATTTGGGTACATCACGAGCTCACTGAAAGAAACCTAATGAACCGTGTACTCATTTGTGATTCTTTATTACGACGTAATGAAACCGAACCATTTTTGAAGAAGCTGATAACTGGTGATGAAAAGTGGATCACGTACGACAAGAACGTGCGAAAAAGGTCGTGATCAAAGGCCGGTCAGGCTTCACAGACTGTTGCGAAACCCGGATTAACTCGCAACAAGGTGATGCTGTCTGTGTGGTAAAATTGGAAGGACATTATTCATTATGAGCTGTTACCACCAGGCAGTACCATCGATTCTGAACTCTACTGCGAGCAACTGATGAGATTAAAGCAAGAAGTTGAGAGAAAGCGGCCGGAATTAATCAACAGAAGGGGTGTGGTTTTTCATCAAGATAACGCTAGACTTCACACATCTTTAGCCACTCAGCAAAAATTAAGAGAGCTTGGCTGGAAGGTGTTAATGCATCCGCTGTATAGTCCTGACTTTGTACCTTCAGATTTCCACCTGTTTCGGTCTCTTCAGAGTTCTTTAGGCAGTGTCAGGTTAACATCACAAGAGGACTGCCAAAACGCGGTATTTTGATCAGAAGCTCCAAAATTTCTATAGCAATCATGGGATCACCTACAAGATGACAAAAAGTTATCGAACAAAATGGTACCTACATACTTTAGTTAATGTAAATAAACTATATTTAAAATAGTTGTGAATTTTCTTCAAAAATGCAAAGAAACTTTTTCATTATACAGCTGAAGTGTTTGTTTGTTTGAACGCGCTAATCTCAGGAGCTACTGGTCCGATTTGAAGGCGAAAGGCTATAGGTTATATAACATCATGCTACGACCAATACAAGCGGAGCACCAATACAAGCGGAGCACCAATACAGAATGTTTCAAAATCGGGGTTTTTTCCCTTTTGAGAGCTTCCCTTGCGTGCGATGCGGAAACGGTTAAAGTTTTGTTAAAGAAATGTATGAGAGAATTGTTCCCCTTTAAAAGATCTAAAAAAAGTCCGTAACAGCATACATCTATACATTAAGGTTGGCTCACTATAACGTTTTTTATGCTAACCAAATTTTTGCTACAATAAAGCATTATTTCTGAAGGTGTTTTTATAAAGATGATATTAATCCTTATCCAAATAAATACGTTATTCATTACAACATTGAAACACCCAAATCACTTCAATATAGGCTTTGACAATTATAGATTTTACTGGATTTCTCCAGGATCCCATGATCAGATCTTGAATGATTACGGGACCATTCGGGAAGTCTACCCTTTCGAACAAAAAAAAGAAAAAATAATTATCAGAATAGGTTCAAGCATTCTCGAGAAATCGGTGTACATACATAAATAAAAAATTATGGTCGAATTGATAACATCCACTTTTGAAGTCAGTTAAAAAGCGTGATTTTGGTACCTTAAATAGCTCCTTAACATTCTCTTCGCCTATTCATCTATTATTCAAAAATATTTTCAGTTTCTACGTAAATCAAGAGGCGGGTAAAATTTAGCATTATCCCAAAGTAACTATTCCACACAGATGAAGTCACAGGCAAAAGCTAGTAAAACAATATTCTCTAATTGAAATTAAATCAAAGTACAGTGTACTGTTTTAATAAAGAGATGGGAAGCATATATCAAGTTTTAAATACATTTTTTTCGTTTGTTTAGTTTTTATTATTTTAAAATGTTTTTACTTGTGTTAATTGAAATCAGTGATTTCTTTGTTGATTGTGAATTTCACATTTTGTCATTTAATTACATTTCTGGAAATTATTTATGTACTTCAAATCATGCAACAAAGAGTTCTTAAAAATGTAAGGGGGTTTAAGAACTTTAAAAATAGGCATTTTGATTTCGATGAAAAAGGTACAGCAGGATAATTATCCAACATACTGTTATAATCCACTTTACTGTCATTTCTCTAGTTGAGGAGCAGAATACACTGTGTAATGTCTATGAGTTTGAATTACTAGATTTGGTGAATCATAGGCATGCGATAGAAAATTTTAAAATTTCCTTTGTGTGTTTATCAACATAGAGATTCACAATTATTTATCAAAATCAAAATAACAACTTTTACTTACATCATTGGCGGTGATTAGAAAATTCCATGGCACTAGTGATGAGACTCCGAAAAGGTAAAACAATATGTAGACAATACAATATTTATCAACAGGTTGTTCTATGTTAAGGACTTTGGTCGAACAGGAGTCGGTCACTAATTCTTTCTCTTCAGAGTCCTCGATAAGGTCCTCGTCATTTTCAACACAAATATCGCTGTTTATAGACCCTGTCGCGTCCATTGTAAATTTAGTAATGCTAGCCTAGTCCATTTAGAAAAAGGAATATGTTATTCAAAGTTTGAAGTAGTAGCATTAGTGGCAACGCATAACAATAATCATTCTAGTAACTAAGCATTTGTAAATTCACAAGAACAATATGAAACAATTAAGAATTTTATTCATTCTTTAACAATTCGCCCAGATAAAAGGAATATTTACTAATTACTGATCAGCTGCAACAAACGTCAATCCACTCTGCAATCCACACAGACTGTTCAGAATTTTAGAAATAAAAATAGATAGGACAAGACTTACAAAACCCTTGTTACCATAGATAATACACTAGACTACCTACTTAATAAATACTATCACAGGTATTACGTTTAAATACTACCTAGTCTTTATCATAATTCTTTATCATAATTTTATCATATTACTCATTGTTACAGTTTAACTAAAGATAGGTATGTACACTACCTACGCACTAATATTCAATGTTTAAATGTTGTAAAAGTTCTTCTGATTAAAAATCCGATGGTAAAATAGTACTTTTTTAATATTTTAGAATTGTGACGAACATAACTAGAGGTAAATGGCAACCTACTTGATTTCCTTGGAGAAGAATACTTGTTCAATAATCAAAGTGTAATTTGGAACATTATATTTTCCGTGGGAACGTGAGGAAGGAAGTTGTAGTTTAATTATGTTTGATTTCCTTGAATTTCATCCCAATTGACAACAGATTGAGATAAATCATCTTTATTTAATTTTTTTTTGCATTTAAGAGGTGACACTCGCTCAAAGAATAGGTGGTGAGCAACCATCACCTTTTGCGAACATAGGATTGAGTTTCTCTGCTATTCTTCTTCTTACTTTTAAGTATGGTAATTGGAATATCGAGATGCCATCATTGTCAGTGTCGAGTCTATAAAAATCTTCAATTATAAAATACGTATGTGCTTCAATTTGCTATTAAATGAAAAATGGTAAGATTTCAGTGGACTATTTGAAGGACCCTGAGAAGTCACGTCCAGCGGCTTTATTTTATTTCCGCAACTTTTTGTGCACTTTCAAACATACTAAACGGTTTTTTTTTTCCAATTCACCGAAGTAGGTATGTTCCTCGTGTACGCGCCAAAAAATTGTGCACTGCTATTATTTATTTCCCAATAAGTAGGCATAGATAATATACATGCTCTAGTTGAAATTCTAAATGTGCGATATTAACATATTTTATAATTAACCACTTGAAATCGTACTAAGCAACAACATTGAAATAATTTTTAGTCAGTTGTGAGTATTAATAAATGTGAAGAAAAAAAAAACAGACATCTTGGTAAATTCGAGTCAGTGCATGTACAATAAAATGAAAATTAGGAAACATAATTAGCAATGGAACACACTGCTAAGCTAAGTACATATTATTTTACGCAAACAACTAAGGTCAAGGTTTAATAAATAATAAAACAATTGTTTTTATAAAAATATTTTACCGTTTATTGATATGTTACTTACGTTGTTTCTCGTAGATTAATTTTCTAACATTGTATATTACTGATTGATTAAAGCATAATTTTAATTGTACCTATTCAAGATAATAAGACACGCAAAATTCATTAGAACCTAAATAATCTAAATGTAAAATTATAAATTCTATACCGTATAATTAAGTGATGTAAATAATGTAAAGACTTATTTTTTATAGAAATATTCTTTGTATACATATTAATATATAAGTACTCTTTTCAAAATATAAATTCATTCACAATACATGAATGATTAAAAACAATTAGGACGGACATAGTTATTGCAATGCAAGCGTAAACAAATATTTTTTTTAACGCTGGTAGATAGGCAAACGGTTTAAACGCAAACATTGCTGTTAAAAACTTCAATATTTTGTACATTAGCTTTAATCGCTAGCAATCACAGTTTCGTAATGAGACTTTAATGCTAGGCCACGATTCTGTTAAAATGTTTTCCATAATATAAACATCTTACAGTACTAAAAACATACACTTCTGAGGTTTGTTCTTGAAGCTAAATCACCAGCGTCACTATCCTATCTTTGTCTAGAACAACTCCCATCCCGTAATGTAAGTCAATACGAAAAAATATTTCATTTTTATATAGCTGTTTTTCTCAGCCTATAATATTTATTTTCTAATGCGTTATAGCATTTGAGATCGTGCTTCTCTGGTAAATTATAACAATAAAAATCAAACTGTTAATACATACAGCGCTGAAATGGAATGTTAGAATAATAAATCACTTTTACAGAGCGAACACAGTAGAAGAAAATAAACCAATTTTTTTTGGCGTAACAAGACATTAATTGCGCAAGTGCAAATTTTATACAAAACTTTTTTAACAGGATAATAATGTTCACAAATATCACTTTTCTATGACGGTCAACTGCTTAGGGGTCCGGATAATTCATAGGTTTAATATTCCCGCGAAAACTTAAAAAAATGGCGGCTAAATTTCATTACACTTGACATCATTCGGTGCCAAAATAAGAGGATAACTAATCATCATAAAATGTACATTAAAACATAACGATTAGGCACATTTATCATGTAATGTTCTGTAAAATATGTTGTGTTGTGTTAAAAATATAATATTAAAATCATTAAGTTTAATTTATTGATTATCATTAATATTTTAGAAAAATAGTTTTTGAATGTTTGGGTCAGTTTAATTACATTCGACTTATAACTAGCTTAAGATTGTTTTGTTTTTGGGGTACACTTGCTTAATTATCATTGCACGTCCGCGCAATCCAATAATACCTTACGTTCAAATTTAAAAAAAGGACGTAACTCAGTCTAATTTGCTTTAGTCCACTTAAAACTAAATACAGTCGTATTTTTTTATTTCTTAGACGGTTGGACGAGCTCACAGCCCACCTGGTGTTAAATGGTTACTGGAGCCCATAGACATCCACAACGTAAATGCGCCAACCACCTTGAGATATAAGTTCTAAGGTCTCAAGTACAGTTACAACTGCTGCTCCACCCTTCAAACCGAAACGCATTACTGCTTTACGGCAGAAATAGGCAGGGTGGTGGTACCTACCCGCGCGGACTCACAAGAGGTCCTACCACCAGTAATTACGCAAATTATAACTTATTTATTATTTACTAGCTGACCCGGCAGATTTCGTAGTGCCTCAATCGATAGATAAAAGACACGTCAAGGAAAACATCAAAGGAAAAAACAAAATTGTTTGTTTCTATATAATTCCGAGCTTTTTTTATATTTTCTTTTAAACCTTCCCTGGACTACCACGAATAATTCAACACAAAAATTAGCCAAATCGGTCCAGCCGTTCTCGAGTTTTAGCTAGACTAACGAACAGCAATTCATTTATATATATATAGATTACTTAAAGAATAGTGAATGGAATGTTACATTGCCGTTTCTAAAGGTTGACTGTGCGAGCGACAGGCTTCCGAAATGGGCAAAGGGCTGGTGTCGTCGTCAAAATCGAAATTCGTTTCCAGTAATGCTTCGGACTTTGATTTGTGGTGTAGTTCGGGTAGTGGCGACTCGTCGAACTCTCTGGATAAATCCTGCGGACTCGAGTCGTAGCTCGGTATCATCTCGGATTGCGTGTTGTCGCTGTAGGGACTGGAGTATACCGGCGGCTGAGGGGAAGGTAGATTATCTTCGTAGTATGACTGATGATCTGTAACAATTCCACGCGATTATTGTCGGTGCAGAAGCTAGTAATACTCATGAGATATTTACTAGTCTCATATGTTTTTCTGGTACTTATACACACAGCAGAAACTTTACCTTAGATCCATCCTTAATTTTAAATTTAGAAAATTCGAATATCAACACTGTCATAGTGTTTTAAATCGATAACGGATTTATATCGATTTTAGAATCAGTGTGCTTAGTGCTAGTTTTTTAACGCTCTCGATAGCGTAAAAGTTAACTCGATTTTGTATCAGTTGTAATCAGTTGGAACGTTTGCCTACGTTTGCGGCTAGGGGCAACCAATAATTACAAAAATTTTAAAAATAAAAGTTAAAGAAAAATAACGTGACTTGGATTTTTTTTCCTAGCTATTCGCTGGTAACCTAAGAGGCTATTCCAGTTACGCACTGACGGGTTCAACTTGAGAGAATTTATTAACACTAGCCCTAGTAAGAGCAGTCCTTCCCAGAATCTACCACCGGATCGGAAACGCGACCCACTGAGAAGATCCAGCGAGAAACTCACTGGGCTGGGCTTTGAAAGGGTTACCGGCTCAGCAATACCTAAAAGTAGCGACTCAATCGGTATTGCGGCGCTGATCTTCCGCCGGTACACCAGCATCAGACTGACCAATCATCATTTGAGTATAGCAATTTTTTTTTTTTAATTAAAACATGTGCACAACAACTTATTGTAATCGATGTTAACATCAAATAAAAATTACCTGGAATATTATTTCTCTGACCAAACGTAGTGGTCGGCGTGGAACCGGCTTGTGGCTGATCGGGCATTTTTGACCTCAACTCCATCAAGAACGAGAGCTTCGGTTGACCCCCGTAATTAGGCGCACCGTAGGGCCCATACATTTTCCCTTCCTTATCCGGATCCCTCTTGAATTCTAGATTATCATCAGATCTGCCGAGATCTCGCAGCGGCAGAGTGTCCGATGCGTAATATTGGGCGTTATTTGTAGGAGACAACATTTCGTCGTCCTGAGGCGAACTCATTCCACCCGGGTGATGAATGATCGGGATTTCTTCGGTCATCACGGTGCTGATTGAGGGTGCACCACTATTCTGACCGGAGTCTCTGTAGCCGTCGTTCCTAAACGCTAAATTAAAGGGCCTAGCGTTGTTTTGGGGCACAGAATATTCTGGGCTGTTCGGTTTCTTAACGAAATTACTGTGCTTAAGCTGTATTATGTTGTTCGGGTTGTGAGCTTCGTAAACGTCGAAGCTTTGGTTGTCTTCGATTGAGGAATTGAATTGACTCTTCTCAATCGACTCCATTGAGACGGTCGAAGCCAACATCTTGCGGTAATCAGAGCCCTTCGTAAGAGTGTCCGTGGAACGGGTGCTCTGAAAACGACATAACGTATCCTAGAACGTGCGTAATGGCAACACTGAGATATGACTGAGACTTTGCTTACTTGAGAATACCTATCATCACGTCAACTGTGAGGTCTTAATAAAAAAAAAAAGCTCGATCGAGAAACACAAGCTCAATTAAAGTCACGTAAGTTTCGCGCTCTTCGAATTCAAATATCAAAATATCGAATGAATTCTAGATACGGTGCCAATAACCGGCATTCCATTAATCACGACCAATTAAAATTACTTTTACGATTTAATTTCGTTTTTTGAATTGCCGTTCTATTATTTCCGACAACTAAATTAGAGATTCATCGTGATCATTTAAATCTATATATATAAAAATGAATTGCTGTTCGTTAGTCTCGCTAAAACTCGACTTGCTTGAACGGCCGGACCGATTTGGCTAATTTTGGTCTTGAATTATTTGTGGAAGTCCAGAGAAGGTTTAAAAGGTAAATAAATATGAAAATACTCGTATTAAATAAAAATAACAATTTTGTTTTTCCTTTGATTTGTCCCCCGTCGGACGGATTCCTTTTGTTTGTTTTAAGTTTATTTTATACAAAAGTTTAGGTCTTTTATTTATCGATTGAGGCACTGCGAAGTCTGCAGGGTCGGCTAGTAAATAAATAAATGCAACGTACACAGAACTAATGAATCCCGATCTAAGATTAGCTTATTTAACATTACTGCCAGAGAATATGAAAAAATTACCATTTGCGCCATCTTCCTTCTGTAGTTCGTATCGGGGAATCCCCCGTTGATGCTTCCAATAGACCGCACCGAATGCAGCGACTGTCTGATTGAATTTCGCCTCTCTAATCTCTGAACGTGTCTGTTTGATTAAATAATATCAATCATATCATAATTTGGGAACTAATTAAAGATGCGTTAATTTTATTGACCACCCGCAATGAAGCGTATTCAAAATCAGCTGACACGCGGGGTCAACGATCTCTTCATTTTACATTGCAGGTCCGAAATATGAATGTAGCTTAAAGAGTTAGTATTGTTTTCTTTTAATGTTGATATATATATTTTTTTGGTCTCCTCTGTCTGAGACTGTGGTGTTAGAAAAGTTGAACCTTCTAAGAAATTTCAGGGTCCCATTCTCATGCAAACATTTCTTAAAGTTTAGTTCTGCTTTAGTTATAAAGTATGTTAAATCGAGAACAAATAAATATATGTATGAGCAACAAACAAACCAACGATTTCAAGTTTTATGGTACAATTACTATTACTGTAGATGTACAAAAGAAATTAGGAGTCACAGGCATGAGGCCTGAGGCGTGAGTGTTGTCCTCTACATTGAGTCATGAGGCTGTCCCACCTTCCAAATCAGAATACAGGGTTGCTCCGCGTCAGTAAACGGCTAAGTGCTGGCTGTTTGTACTTTTAATTTGTCCATTATGGTGGAACCTAACCGTTTGAGTGTATTTATTTACAATTACACCGACCGATCAACACCCCCCCCCCCCACTTAACGAGTGCGTGCGTCAAGCCTCAGTCCGCGAACTGTGAAGAACATCTGTCAAGGCTTTAATAAACAAGTATTCCACATGACCACGACTACTCTGCCATAAGTTTTTTTTTTAAATATTTTTATGGCTCATATGGGCGGACGAGCTCACAGCCCACCTAGTGTTAAGTGGTTACTGGAGCCCATAGACATCCACAACGTAAATGCCGCAACGTAAATGTTATATAGATAAAAACTCACCTATGCTTCGACTTGGTGTACCAGCAGACGAGCGCAGCGCCGACCAGGAGCACGGCCGCTACGAGCACCCCGATGAACGCCACGGCCAGAGAGTCCCCGCGCCAAGACATCGGATCTATCACTATTTTCGGATCTGCCGACGAATATGTTCTATTGAATGTCCGCTTTTTTTTGTGCCTACCTATTCTTGTAACCTCGAGGGTTTATACTAATACAGCCCGTTTTTTTTTTGGTCAAGTGGAAATCGCCTGACTTCCGCCCTCCACTGGGGATGGAGGGCAGGGCATGTCGGGGCCGCATTGATTAAAACCTCCTGTTGCTCAACAACCCACGTCCGAACCTCGCATGAGACAGAGCTCATGAAAAGGCAAAGGGGGGAAGTGAAGCGCTTAGTGCGGAGCATATCTCTCCCCTTACCCTCACCCCCGGGACGCCTTACCGGCGGTCGTCGGCACCACGACCACCAGTGCTCTCGGTCGGCAGGCTGTCAGAAGCTCGCCTAGATGGCGCCGGTTAGAGTGGGTAATCGCTAGCCCTGGCAAGAGCTGTGCTTCGCAGAATCTACCACCGGATCGGATACGCGACCCACTAAGAAGATCCAGCGAGAAAATCAGTGGGCTGTGTCTGTGGGTTAATTTACTCGCCGAGCCCTTCGTCGCAAGCGACGGGTTCGACGAGAACGACGACCGGAATTGTGTACACTTAACAGTTCTTATGTCGTGTATTTTCGATACGGCGAGGTAAAAACTTTGTAAGCTAATTCAAACAAACCTTAACATAAACATACTATTAACTTTACTAAATACTTGTATAATACTTGGGACCACACGGGAAGCGTCAGCTTTCTAATAGAAAAAGAATCATCAAAATCGATTCACCCAGGTTATGAGGTAACAAACATAAAAAAAAAAAAAAGGTGTGCAATTCACACGTGGTAGAAGTGAAACCTTCCAAAATTAAAATACAATTATCCTAAACGTCTTAAGTATATTATTATGTAAAATTTTGTCATTAGTAAATAATTGTAAGGTAGCGCCCTCTGTGAATTGATATTTTAATTTCACGTATAATCCTAAATTAAAATTCACTACAAGAGCTTTCATACACACGTTAGTATTAAAAAATCTCACAGATGGCGCTGTATTAAATAGTATGTATATTTCTGTCTCATTCTTTGCTGGCTTCATCCTACACATTTTTGTATTTGTGTCTCTTACCTGTCGTTTTTTCCGTTGCATCCGGTTTGAAATCACAACGATTCTAAAGAAGTTTTCACTTCAAAAATACATTCGAATTGAGAGCCTCCTCCTTTTTTGAAGGCGGCTAAAAAGGTAAAGAAGTATTGATAGCCTTTCGAAAACTTACCGATCTCGCAAATGAAAGCGTTCTTCTGATTACAGTCGGTGATCTCGACTGAGGAGAAGGCGAACGAGGTGCACTGCGTGACGTAATCGATGTGGTTGACCCAGACCCTGTCCCCGTACTGGAACCACTGGTTCTGACGGTGGATGAAGTCGTACAGCACCTCGTACTTGCCCGTCACGTACGGCATCGACGCGTTGTCGGACTGTCGCAAAGATATTGTTAATTTATTAGTGGTGATCAGACATTACTGCTTTAGCTTAGATGATGATTGGCCTTCGTGGATATCACTTGGGGACAGCGGTTTAGCTCGGCCCCTGGCATTGTTGATGTCCATGTGTGACGTTAACCACTCGCCATCATGTGGACCGTATGCTCGTCTGTCTAGTGTTTAAGTGTTACTGGAGCCCATAGGCATCTACAACGTAAATGCGCCACACACCTTGAGATATAGGTTCTAAGGTCTCAGTATAGTTACAACGGCTGCCCCACCCTTCAAACCGAAACGCACTACTGCTTCACGGCAGAAATAAGTAGGGTGGTGGTGCCCACCCGCGCGGACTCACAAGAGGTCCTACCACCAGTACCAATTACGCAAATTATAATTTTGCGGGTCTGATTTTTATCACACGATGTTATTTCTTCACCATGGAAGTCAATCGTGGACATTTGTTGAGTACGTATTTCATTTGAAAAATTGGTACCCGCCTGAGATTCGAACACCGGCGCATCGCTCAAGACAAATGCATCGGACGTCTTATCCCTTAGGCCACGACGACTTCAAAGTACACATAAGAATGTATTTTTTAGCGTTGCTTTCTGTGTTCGTTTTTTTTTATTCATTTAATAGGCATCGCGCGGACTCACAAGAGGTCCTACCACCAGTAAATGTGAGAGGCTATCGAACTAACTCACCAAGCAGAACTGTCTGGCTTCGTCGTACGTCATGGGAGCCCCGACGTACATGTAGCAGGTGCCGGCGAGCGCGTCCCAGCCCGGGGGACACTTGCCGCCCCCCAGCACCGTCAGGTTGTTCATGTAGAACGGACGATAGTCCACCTCCAGGAGCGAGGGGTCGTCGGCCTGGTCCCTGATGCGACCGGCCACCGCCAACGTCACGTTGTAACTCCAGTAGTTGTGCTTGGCGTCGATACGGGTTCGCCATAGGTCTAATGAACTGTTAACAAGGTGATTTGTTAACGAGATGCAATTGAGTCTATATTATTATAATGTACTAGCCGTATGTAATCGCCCGCTTTGCTGGGCATTTAAATTTAACATTATTATTTCTCACCCCCACAAAAATTCTCATCATTAACATTCCCGCAACTGGTGTAGGGAGTCCAACACTTATAAAAATATTAGCCTATCCATTAAGTACATGTATTTTCTACATGGATACCAAGTTTCAAGTCGATCGGATGCACGGTTCAGTGGTTATAATGGAACATCCATAAAAACCCCTGTAGATTTATATATTAGTATAGATTTGATGTCGTTACGGCGATGATGATACACTAATTATCTTATTATTATTGTATGGTTTAGAATAATTTTTCATGGAATTTTATATTTGAATAAAAATCTTATAAAAAGAATTTCTAAATGTGCATTGAGAAGTCGGAGTAGGATGCACATGAAAAAAAAATTTTACCGTTGAAAATTTTGCGTTAACGTTACTCTTACAATTATATATAGATCACCTATTTATAGATATATAGATAGATATTATAAATAAACAAGTTATTGCCGAGGGTTGAAAAGGGTTGTTGAATCACTTTCTGACGAAGCAAGTGTTAGTACCTATAGAACTATTATGGCCAACGCGAACCTTGTCCTCGGTAATTAAAGACTATTCTAGATTTCTAATTACAGACATTTAAATATTAATCCCATCGATGGTCTTTATTAGTGAAATTTTACATAAGATAACAAAAAAAGTCACATGTCTAAAATAATCTTTCGACTATTAGTAGATTATTTTCTAGAATTGACAGATGTTATTTGCACACTATACTAATATTATATTAAAAAGATACAGTATATCGATCATTGATAATAATAAATTATGTAAAATTAGAAAGGGGTTTTGAAAATAATTAGTAGTTGAAAGTAGATAACTTTTTACGGATGTTAACACCTGTCAAATTAATGCTCTGCAGTTTTGGTTTTTTTTGTATTGCCCTTGTAGGCAGACGAGCATACGGCCCACCTGATGGTGAGTGGTTACTGTCGCCCATGGACTTCAGCAATGCCAGGGGCAGAGCCATGCGGCTGCCTACCGATATAGGATATAAGTAAAAAGCACCATGTTGTTTAAGGAGCAAGTTAAAAAGTGTCCGCCTGTAAACAGCAAGTTATTATTGGAAGACTAACCGATATAGCGTTAGTGTAGGAAGTGGAAATTATATGAATATAGCAGTTTTAAACAGTAACTGAATTGTACTAGTTTATGGCGCGATTTTTTAAAATCTTTGCACTTGCTACTGTGGCGCCATCTTAATCGGATCTCTTTCAGCGGACACTTAATAAACTGAGATGGTGCTCCTTACATCTAGCGACGAAGGGCTCGACAAGTAAATTAACCCACAGACACAGCCCACTGAGTTTCTCGCCGGATCCTCTCAGTGGGTCGCGTTTCCGATCCGGTGGTAGATTCTGCGAAGCACGGCTCTTGCTAGGGCTAGTGTTAGCAACGTCATCAGGTTTGAGCCCCGTGAGCTCACCTACTAGTTAAGGTTACGCTGATATAGCCTCTCGAGGCTCTCAGCTTAGGTAGGAAAAAAAAGTTACATCTATCCTTCACGTATGTAATTAAAAATATATATTTAATTTGTTAGTTAAATAAAATAAATAAATAGTTGATGATGTACGATGGTACGATTTTAGGTGATTATACGAGAGTATTAGATATATGCTTACCTCATTACGTTTGGATTATAGTCAAGCAAGCTATCCGGAACAGCCATGCAAAAGAAATATGCAAAATTTAATAATAATTATAAAAACATGCGTCCTTACATCGTATTTACATTCGATATCTTGCTTCAAAGTTAAGAAGACTTATCGCACTATGTTCAAGCTAATGTTTATATTAACAGTTTTAGTGGTCAATATTTCAATATAGGTTCTCCAATTAGGTATAGGATCTCACGACCATATCGTTTAAGTGGTGGCCCATAGACATCAGAAACGTGACCATTGCCATCTATCCTCAGACATGAGACCGAATCCTAGTAAAAAGTAGATTGTGTGTTAGTCATACGAACATTTAGCCATATTCATAGCGAAGCGTGATTAATAAATTATATGTTATATCTAAGTATATCTTTTTATATATATGGTTTTTAAGCGAAGGAGTGGTCTTTGTTTGAAGAGCTACAGTCGCCTAACTGCATGATAGTATTAGCATATAGAATATATAGCATTCCCGAATTTCAACATTTATTATTAAATAACTCACATAGATCGATTAACGGTAATCATTTCGTAGTCGTTGTCGGGATTGAAAAATATATTGTCGACGTAGCTCTGACCGGCTGTTCCCGCGACTATAGTGGCTCGGCCTTCGCGATCTGTTGCGTAGTTCCTAAAAAAAAGGTTGTTTTAAAACTAAAACTAAAGCGACTTAATGGCTAGCCAAATAAAAAAAAGGGTGAAATATTTTTTTTTTATTCTGGCAACTATATTGGGTCGTAGTAGAAAAGTTATTGGATGAGCATTTTTTCTAGGTTATCCAGCATGATTACGTTGATAAAAATTTCTTTGAAAGTTATCATAACATAGATAAGTTTAATGGGTCAAGCTCATTGTTAACGTGATCATTGTGAAAATGTGCTAAAATTTTTTTTGCGGTAACAATCCGCGATCTAAAGGAAAATATCAAATCTTAAATCGAGTTAACAATAATTCCAGGAAATTTTGTCTATATAAAAATTGGAAAACAAAACAAAACATTTCGAATGTCGATCCTATTGAGTGAAAACATCAGCCCTGTGGAAAGTCGTCCTTTTGCCATAGAGAATGATGACAACCACATTATCATTATTAATGGATCAAAGGGCTTCAAATTCCCTCAAAACCAGTTAATTTAATCACGTTATAACAAATACGCCTATACAGCTTATAAAGGCACAAAACGAAAAATTCTCACTTATAGAAACCGTTATGCGAAGTGGTCTGATAAATCGGAAGTCTGACTTTATCGAAGCCAGACACCTCGAGGATCCGGAGGCCGGTGTTGTCGTGTACGTAGTTGTACGTGAAGTTGGAGACGACTTGACGCAGAACGATGACGTCATCGAACGGCACCCGATTCCTGGTGAAGTAATTACGGTATATCGTCACCTCTTGGTACGGCGACGACTGACGACCTGCAAATAACGTTATCCGGTAATATTAAACGAATCGCTCATTGATTTACTTGTTTTTTTGTTTTTATTGCCTTGATGGGTGGACGAGCTCACAGCCCACATGATGTTAAGTGGTTACTGGAGCCCATAGACATCTACAACGTAAATGCGCCACCCACCTCGAGATATAAGTTCTAAGGTCTCAGTATAGTTACAACGGGTACCCCACCCCTCGAACCGAAACGCATTACTGCTTCACGGCGGAAATAGGCGGGGTGGTGGTACCTACCCGTGCGGACTCACAAGAGGTCCTACCACCAGTGATAAATGATAAGTGTCATTAGAAGACATGTCATCTGGTCTGATTAACATAGAATACTAGATAGTAGGTAGTAAGTATTAAGCTCATCTAATGGTGATCATTTGTTTATTGCTAAGATGGGTCAATGAGTTCGTGGCCTATCTGGTGTTAAATGGTTACGTGAGGTCTTTTACAATACAATTCAGTTTCATGTCTCAAAGTGGTTAAAGTACTTAATTTAAAAGCAGTGAAAGATTCCAAGCTCATCTAATCTCGCAATATTAGATTTAATCGGTAAAACTATTCTGCTCACCTTCCACTTTAAGACACGGTAAATCATGGTTTCTGAAGAAGAGATTATTGTGAATCCAGCCGCGAAGGGACGTAGCTGAGCCTCTTGAATCTGCCCTAACGAGCAACCCGCCGACGTTATCTCGCACCAAATTATTCTAAAAAGTATTACACAAATTAAATCTAACACTAAAAAAAGCCATCGCCGGAAGGCTGGCGGCTGTGAAACATTGATATTATTTTGTACAGGCATACCGTACACACTACGATATATTATAGACTGTATATAATAATATATACTATCATACAGCGCGGTGACGCGTCGCCACGCCAGCAATAATTCGTCTTCTCGCATTAAAACTGTATAATCTCAAAACTTACTAATTTTACAGGAGAGTCTTTTAAAAGTTTACCACGGTAACACATCTTTAATATTAATATTCTTTGCAACATTAATTTTTACTTTTTACCAGTTAAATTATCTGTCTTTTAAAGTAAGATAAAATTATGTATTAATTTTGTTAATAGTAGTCAAAACATAGGTAAACAAAAAAAAAAACTAAAACTAAACTACGCTCTGTTGACAGTATTTATGAGAAAAATACTGGTGATACCAAATGTTTCCGTATATTAACTCAATTTTGAATATTTTTGGAAATTGTACACTTTTAATGCGAAAAGGCGAATTATGTTTTACGTGCGGATAAAAATGTTTCACATCTCGTTTTTACCATCGCACCGCCCACAACCAGAGTAGAGTTCATCCATACTACCTGGAGCCACTGCGTTCATCCACAATGCGTTTCCAGAGATCTTTTTTGCCACGTACCATCCGACTTTGGAACGAGCTCCCCTCTACGGTGTTTCCTGAGCGCTGTGACATGTCCTTCTTCAAACGAGGCTTGTGGAGAGTACTTAATGGTAGGCAGCGGCTTGGCTCTGCCCTTGGCATTGCTGAAATCCATGAGCGACGGTAAACACTCACCACCCGGTGGGCCCTATGCTCAAAAAAATCAACTTTCATAAATAGATAAAAACTCTCACCCTAAACACCAGCGTTTGCGTATTCTGTACGTCCACTCTAACAACGGACTGGCAGGTCGTGAAGTTTCCGTACAGCTTGAGACAGTTTCCTATGATCTCGTTCCTAGTGATCGCGACCAGAGGATTCACTTCGCCGACAGATTGATACGTGATCGCGCCGTCTCTGTTCTTTATGAATTCGCTGTTCGATATGTTATGTTGGACGTCGCGATCTGAAATATTAACGGGTCTAATTCGCAAACCGCAATTTTTACACTAAGCGTATATCAACTGTTCCCGAAGTCGAAAATGGGTCATGTATTATTTAACCAAAGCGTAAACTAGATAATCGTCTAAGTATAATTTTGAGTTCCAAATTCCGCGAGTCTGTGATCTATCTTAAACAAAAATTCGGGGTTAGTGAACTTCGAGAACAATTTCCATGCGCCTTGTATCACATAAATATGCCTTTGAATAATTTAATGTTACTTACTGAATCCTATTGCGGATATAGGTAGTGTTACGACTTCAGCTATGAATCCGTGAACAGCCGAAGCGCCATTAGCAAACAACTTGATACTCAAGCTTGCACCTTCTGTTCTAAACAGTTTCTTTTCGTCGGGCGAACCGTTTTCTAAATATCCAATCATTGGAGCCGTGATGTTGTAAATGTCACCATCATACAAAGTCAAAGAGTCCCTTTTCCCATAATTCGTCGTATGATTGAATAAATTGAATTGCAGCAGACGAAATCCGAACGGTTTCACTCTGTACATACTCTTAAATATTTTCACACAATTGACTGGATTGTTGTCGTATTTGTAATAAACGAGCACTCTTTCTTCGACGGTAATCATTTTTGTACTATCACAAATATCAATCAGCGAAAACATATGATATGGTAGATTTAAATCCTTCAAAGGTGTAAAACTAGATTCTTCAGATTCTCTGCCTTCTCCGTTCAAAGATATAGCACTTACGCCTTCACCCAGTACGTCATTCACGGAATTAAACATGATACTCATAGTATCTGTCGGTGATATTAAATTGATACCATGATGAGCACATTTAGTTATATTGACATTCCTTATGACGGGATTCTTGACGATACTTTGAACTGCTGGTGATTTTTCATTGTGAAGCAATCCTGCACCAATGATCTGCAGATGACGAAGTTCGCTTTCCATCTTCTTCATTGTTTCGTGCGTATGATGGTCGTGAATTCGATGTTCGTATTGTGAATATTCGAATTCAGGATTGGCAAACCTTATGCCACCCCAATAGTCGTAGACTTCTTCGAGGTTCCTCGTTCCGCAATGTATAAAAACGTATTCAGAATCCCATTTACACTCGTGCCGATGACCGTATAGTTGTCCGTTTAATCTTATTGGGCAATCGTCATAGCGATTCTCAGTCCCAACGCATTGCAAAGGCTCCGGCCAAGACCAGATTCTAGATAAGGAATTACTGTGATATTCCACTCGGCGGTCATGTGCAAAGAATACATTAATGGGATCAAAACCCAATTCTCTACACACTACTTGAGCGTTTCTTTCTGTGAAACGATTGTCACACATTGGCACCCATTGAAGTGTAGTTTTGTTGTAATATTCGAGAAATCCTTCGTTACGCTTTTCAGCGATATTATCATTAATGGAACAATTCCTTCCCGTGCAAAGTCTAATAGAATTCGGCAACGTGAACGATTCCAATTGTCTCCTATATTGATGGTGTATTGAGGAATACAATCCGACTTCTCTTTCTTTTCTACTAATTTCCACATTACTAGCCGTTGTTATTGGTCTCATTACGATCGGCAATTGAATGTGACCTGCAGCCTGCAATATACCCATTACAAGAATACCAACATTCGGTGCAAATTCCATTACTACACCAGGGTTGATAATCAAAGTTACATCTGGCATTACTGTTATATCTGATTTAATTACATACGGAGCTAATCTAGCTTCTATAGTTAAATTGGATGTCAGTCTTCCGCCTAGTTCATTTAAATCTATAACACTATCAGGACTAAATGTTGGTGAAACACTTGCTTCGAAGTCTTCTTCTAGTAGATACGGTAAATAAACCGCTATAGCATGATTATTCCAGTCGTCAAAGTCAAATATTTGCTTTTTGATTTCCTGTTCTACAGTACTGCCCCACCAGTTCTCAGTAACATCCAATAAATTATTTATTTTCGCTGTTTTTATGCCGGCCACTAGAGTGTATTCTAAAGCATTAGCACCAAATAAATTTCTGCTCACTTTCACTTTTTGAATTCCTTTGAAACCGATGACACATGTCGGGTCAACCGTCCTAAGTTGTGCTCCTCGGTTTACGAAGCTCACGTATTGATTATTTTTAACTTTATTGTAAACAAAAACAGCATAGACTAAGCCCATAATTTCGCTTTGACTGTCCATATGGAATTGGACCATAAATTGACCATTATTCCTTTCTATAAGATTTCCATCAACCATCATTTTCTTTTCCATTCCTCGAATCGATATGAGACCGTATTTGCAGTTGTTATCGGTGAAGATATTTTTTGTTAGGTTCACTTCAGCGAAATGTCCATCTATTACTAAACCGAAATTCTGATTGTTTCTCCACGTATTATTGTACATGTAAACGGAATGTGTGAAATTTTCATTGTATTGCCAAACGTACGGTAAGCTTACATCAAAGCCACCAAGTTTATTTCTTTCTATGGTATTATCTTGCATGAGATAGTGGTATAGATTGTTAGAGCTTCTCAGATCTCTGGCAAAGTGATATATACCTTTGCCATTGTCTGTTATTAGACTATTGTTAACCATAATAGTTACTTCAGTGATGTTACTTTCGTGGATATCCCAAAACGGTGTATTGACGTAAATAGCTTCTTCCTTATTATGAGCTATTTCGCAATTGAATATTTTGATGCTTTCGTTTGCTTTTCTTAAGAAGTGATCTCCTAATTCATTTAAATAACGATTGTAGTATAGCGCTTTTATACCTTTTGTGTTTCCTTTAATTTTTGTATTTATCAGTTGAAGAGTCGGTACTGGTCCTTTGATTATTCTGTTTCTCAGATTTTGTACTGGAGCTACAATTGTACTAACAACTAAAACAACACCTCCTAAAGCCGACGTACCACTCTCGTAAGTAAGCACTATGCCAAAACTATTACTTGTTGTAGGAAATGTAGACAAATCTCGATCAAGACACCACTGCGCACTACCTTCGTTGATATTTTGAGAATCATAAATACAAATGCGTTCAGTCGAGAAGTTGTGAATTGGATTCAATAGCTGCAAACCTATCACATAACCAGGATTGCACTTTATATTATATGTTTTCGCGATATTCTCTCCGTGACTTTTCGCGAAAACAATATGTCTTGTTTCACCGTTTACCAAAGAAATGTCTGTTTCATAATCGGGAATAATAATGGGACGGTAATTCGACTCATCGAAGTTAAATCCTACATCCAAATTAAACCAGCCAGCTATTTCTCTTTGCTGTGGTCCTGTGATGTGAGGATTGTGATATACGCCGGCCACATTGTTATTTTCTATGGTAGATCCATACACTTTTAAACCTAACTGCTTAAAGCTGATACCGCTACCTTTATTGTTGCTGAATTCTGAATTCCGGACTGTATTGATCGCATCGGCTCCATACAAGTCAGAATACAGTATACCCAAACCATCATGATAATTATTTGCAATTTTAACGCTTTCCAAGCTGTGTCTAGCAAAGTCAATTTGAAGTGCTGGCTTAAAGAGGTTCGAGGAATAATCTAACAGTCCAGATTTCTCAATTGTAACATATTGTAAATCAGAACGTTCTGATATTACGCTGAATCTAATTCCCGCCCAACTTGTTTCGTAGCATCTGATTCCCACATCATTATCATGCGAACATGAATTTTCAAAATGGTCTCTGGTTTCTGCTTTACATTTTGTAATATCATTGTCAAATTCAGTGCATTCTACATTTGATAAAATAATGTCTTCAGTGATACCTGCAACTGGTATTTCACTTGGCTCTAAGAACCAATCATCTGGGTTCAAAGCAAGGCCTAATTGATTGCAAACTAACGCTGCATTGATAATATTCCAACGGTAATTACACACAGTGCCCCATTTATCATCTATCCTCAACTGTAATCTTCCTTCATTCGGATTTCTTCCTCCTAAAAGTCTTATTGGTACTACGGGATCTATGTATCCAGGAGTCGTTGGTTCAGAGTCCGTTTCATAATAAGTTTCATTTGACATAACTATTTCTTCTTTAAGTGTGAAAGTTATATCATTGGGCCGGTTCCCTCTTGCTTCTAGTTTTCCTGCCACCATCATACCAATAGCAGGTGGAAATTTCAAAGTCACACCAGACTTCAGAACAAGTTTACCGCCTGGGCGAATATTAATATCTTTATCTACATCATATTCTCCTTGTTTTAATACTTCTATACCCTCCACTTCACCACCAACAACAAACGTACCAGGAACATTAAATTGAGGAACGTGTAAAGAATTAAAATTAATTTGAGTAGCACCAGGGTTGCTGCTATGCAATAAATAAGGCATGTAAACAATTTTCGCCAGATTATATCTGTCTTTTCTGTGGAAGAGTCTGTTATAGACTTTCTCCTCTTCACCAAAACCCAACCAATTATATGTACAATTCAGGATTTTGCTTTGATCTTCAACATGGGAACCGATTTCGTACTGAGCTTCAGGATTGCTAATTATGTTTCTAAAAACGTCAATATTACTAGAAGATAATACTATGGTAGCGGCCACTCTACTTCTAGGAGTTAGCCGAGTATTTTGACCTTCTATAGGCTCAAAAGATTGTTTTATTTTGTTGTCTCTTAGGTAGTTACGAGTGAACAATATGTATTGAATATCACTGTAGGGTGATAAGCCCAGGTTGACAACGAAAGGGCCTCGATTGCCAAAAAAATAATTTTGTTGGATACGGAAATTAGCCGGTAACATTTCGAATTCTTCAATATAGTTTCCTTCTATCCTATTTAGTATAACTATGGCACCATAACTTCCTTGTTCAAAATAATTGTGTTCGATTCTACCGTTTACATTCAGTGCAGGTTGTATTTTCACCGGGACTTTTTGATTTTCATAAAACCTATTGTGTCCGATTTGAAGGTTCAATAATTTGGTCGGGTTGTTGAGTTTCCAACAAGTTAAGATATTTATTGTACTTTCGCTGCTCGTATTAAACCAATTACCTGTAATGTTTACCCAACTATTGCCACAAAAGTTTCCGTGCATTATTCCCACGTCAAGGTTTTTAAATATTTCTGAATATTCGATTACTGTTGTTTGGTTCAATGCTACATATTCAGTCTCCGAAGTATCATTTAGCCAAACGGCTACGGCGTGACCTTGATTGGAACTCAGTATGCTTCTAGAAATATTCCTATTACCACCGGTTACAGTTATATTGACACCATCTCCTTGGTTGAACGATATTCTGCTCTCTGTTACATTGACATCACCTGCGCCGCTGACAACATGTAGACCAGCTACGTGATTGTTATTGGATATCGAAGTTCGATGTATGTGAATCTGAGATCTAAGGTTTTCAATAGCCACGCCTCTCCCATTGTTGTCTGAGATAATCGTGTCGGTTACATTTAAATCGTAGGTCTTGCTGACTCCCGATGTTAACCTTAAAAATCCCGTGATATCAGTTCTGGTATTGGCACGAAATCTTACATACATTCTATTTCTAGTCGACGTTACACTTTGTGGTCGTGTGAAATTCCTTAAGCTGAAACTCAATAACAATCTGTCGTCAGTCGTCAATCCATCGTAAACATATATCTCACCAGTGTCGTTTTGATTTGTCAAAATTTTGAGAAAACTCAGCGTGAGAACGTGGTCGGATATTGTATAAAATTTTTGGTTACAATCTCTTTCCATGTTAGAGTACCTTGATTGTTCTATGGACATTTGAATAGGAAACGTCTGACTAGGAGTCGAAGCAAGGGTGCATAAATCGAAAATTTCGCTTCTATCAAATCTCTCATCGAGATTAATCTCATGAACAACATATCTGACACCGTCACCTCCATTATCATGTATCATACAGTTTTCTATTTTTACCATGCCGTATGTAGAGTTCACGTACACGCCATAACCTCTATTGTTTTGTATCGTGCAATTATTGATGACAATAGGTGCATTTGGTGACGTCACATTTATAGCGTTAAACGCAGAATTTGATACCTCCAAGTCGTTCATTTCAGGTGGAACTCCGACCACGTCTAAGGCACTGGTCGCTGTATTATCTCTTCCTAGACCCGCATTTCTAATTACCACGTGCGATAATCTTGACATTGATGTAGGAACATATAAAGTATTTGATAATGTTAGCACTCGCTCGAATACTGCGTTCTCGAATCGTATTCCCCTCCAATGTCTGGCGGGGTTTCCGTTCACGTCGTGACGAGGTAAGCATCGTAGAGCAAAATCTGGGTGATAATCGCAAACTCCTGAACCGAGTTGTCTTGAATTCCAATCGCATTGGAAGAGGTCGTATTCTGTGCCTTTGCACTTGGGCTCTTCATAGAGTAGGCGAGCTCTACGGCCGGGCTGTCGGTCCATCCAGTTGTAAAAGGATCCACCGATGAAGCCGAGCTGCCGACATGCTGTCTCCATGTCATTGATAGTCCAGCTGAAATTGCGTAGATTATTAAAATTAAAAACAAGTAGCTTCTATTAAATAGACTCTTTAAAACACCCAAATGTGTACCTAACTTTAATCACGAGATCAAAACAATTTTTGAAGTTACCTGCGTCCGCTATAACTCCCATTTATCTCTAATGTAACTACGATATCTGCGCCCATCTAATGAAACCTGAGGCTGGACTAACACAATTGAATCTCGGACTAAAGCGTCTTATGAGCATCAACTGAAAATTTCAAACTCGCACCGCTGTGATTTTACTAAGACTAGTTAACACCTTAGAACAGGAAGGAATGGAGAAACATAATCCAAACAAAAGTGCTCCGTAAAGTTCACGACCCTCAGCACTGATGAAAACGACGCAAAGCGACGAGCTAACACCTACCTTTATCTTACCTACTGACCTATATGGGTAAGCTAATAGAAACTGCGAACTACCACTTACTTTCTAGAATTGGTGCAAACCGACCGCCATTGTCCGCGGTGTAACAGTTGCACACGACCAACAAGGATTGATGGTCCGTCAACAAGACGTATATCTGGTATGGGCTTCGCTTCTGTAACAGTTTCTTCGGTGCTCGTAAATGTCACTTTACTTTGATGGTCACCCTGTAAATACGACATTATAGAATTTAGATTTTTTTCTAATGGTAATAGGGAAGAAAGTTGGTTGAATCGATTTTACCCACGCATCTTGGTAGAGTTTGAAAAGCCTCCGGGTCCTCAGTAATTGCTCCATCCCAAAAAAATAAAATTAAACTTTGGAAATAATGTCTTAATGCGATACAGCATCGGTATCAACAAAATGTAACTTTGAAATTTTAATGTAAACAAGGCATGTACCTCAAGTGGACCCGATATGCAATATTCGCGTTGATGTTAAATTTCGCAAGACAAATCGGCGAAAGTTGGTCAAATTTCATGAACCTGGCGAGTAGAGAATGGACGGATGTCAAACGAATTTCAAGTTGACAAACTATACGAAACAATCAACTCGGTTTCCCTTATTTAAATAATGGTCTTTAATTTCCGCTTAATGATTTGATTATTCGATTACTTGAAATACTAAATAAAAATGGACGAGCGACAATTACTAAAACCTATTCGTGAATAATGTTCTTCGTTTAGAGATACTTAGGCAACGATGTATACAAGTAAATAAAACTTTGAACCCTCAGGACATTGGCTACTTGGGTTTTAATTGGAATGAAAAAATATGACATAACGTATATAGGTGTTAACGAATTTCATCCGACGATCTATTGATCGGTTCGCGGGGATCCGCTGGATGCAGGTAGCGCAGGACCGGTCTTTGTGGCGAGGCTTGGGGGAGGCCTATGTCCAGCACTGGACGTCTATGGGCAGATAAGAAGATTTGGAGTGCGGATTTTTTTTATTATTATTAATTCAATCAATAAACGAGCCCCCACAGTCAACTGGGTGTTAAGTGATTAATATATTGTACAATTGTGCCACTAGTCCAATGCGTTACCTGTGCATTTAAGTTACCTATGGAAAGGCTGTTTCGCGGCATATTTCTGTCAAGTTGCGACATATTAAGCGAGTTATGGGAATAAACTAATTGACTAATATGTTTATTAGATAAAAGGTTAAAAACCTATTTGGATCGTTAAGCTATTGTAGTAAGTTGGTGCTACTTATTGATAGGCACTGAGTTTCTTTTTATAACTCTAATGATGGATTATAAATATTTCAAAAAATAATTCTATAGTATGAAAAATACACAGATGCTTTAAATTAATAAACCTATAACGGCCGTCTGGTGTAGTGATAAGTGACATGGTCACTACACAAGGGGTTCGCGGGTTCGAATCCCGCCAAGGGAAGATATTTGTATGATAAATATAAAATGTCTTTTTCAGGATTATGGATGTATATTATATGTATGTGTATAATAAAAATCTTATATTTATTTCCGTTATCTGGTACCTGTAACACAAGTTCTTTACGAAATTAGCACGGGACCAGTAAACGTGGCGTGATCGTTAGTAAATATTTATTTATTTATATTTATTTATTTATATTTATTTATTTATAAGCTTTTAAATCCCAAAGAGTGTAAAACCGCTTTGCACACACAGTTTATAGGAAAGTTATTTCTGAATAATTATGTCGACGTTATTTAACCCAAGCTCGGCAAGTACAGTGAGTTCTAAATATACACTACATTACCTAGTATATACTATACAATACTATATAATAGTTTAAACTAATATACGGTATATATTATTGGCCTGACACGGATCTGTTACATACATTCGAATTTCAAAATCATTACAGACATATTTAGAGCGAATGAAACTTCCGAGAAATTTGAGTTGAAAAATTCCGTTATAATCATGCATTACAACGAATCAGGATTTATATTTTTTTAAATCTGTTAACAAACAGAACGAAAGAAATATTTTTTGTTGCAGTTCAAAGTCCTGAATAAACACTCACGTTCAGAGTAAATATGAGTTATCTCTCGCATGCCATACGTATGTACATAAATATCTACATAAGTACATAATGGGTTTTAGAAGAAGCCGCTTTCGTATCATCATTTCGTAATATCTAACCACTATTCGAAATGAGTTTTGATCGCGCTCACCGAATACTATGATATCGATAGGAAAAATACTGGCGGTAGGACCTCATGTGAGTCCGCGCGGGTAGGTACCACCACCCCGCCAATTTCTGCCGTGAAGCAGTAATGCGTTTCGGCTTGAAGGGTGGGGCAGCCGTTGTAACTATACTGAGACCTTACAACTTATATCTCAAGATGGTTTTTTTTGTCTTTTGTCTATGGGCTCCAGTAACCACTTAACACCAGCTGGGCTGTGAGCTCGTCCACCCATGTAAGCAATAAAAAAATAATATAAATAATGAAATTGTTTTTTTTTTTGTAATTTGGGTATGAAACTAAATAACAGCAGAAACAATTGCTTTAAATTAGATTTATTATTTTTCTGAAAATTATTCTTAATTTCAATGATTACTGTGCTTTTAAAACACGCATTCCGTTAAAAATTTATCAACAAAGAGAATTACTATAAACATCGGTGTTTATAATAGCCGTCTGTTCGTCACGATCGCGATGTCCCTTTAAGGTATTAAACTGGAATTCAAAGAGGGAGTTTGGAGCACGATACCTTTGCACAACGTGACGTCGGTGCGACTTCCGGTCTTTTCACACAACCCCATTCACATGAACACGGTCTATTGACCAACGCTTTAATTAGGTACCTTTGACGTAATATCGGAACTTCAATATTAGATAACCGTTACATTTTTGTTATAGTAATTTTTTATTTATTTTATTGCTTATGTTGGTGGGCAGAAATACGCATGGTGGTGGTATTACCTCACCGTGCGGACTCACAAGATGTTTTCTCACCAGTAAAACTCTCCTTATTCGCGCTTCCTTCATTCGCCTTTTGAACTACTATTCGCGAATTAAAAAAAATGCCACCCAATTCCTATTTTCGCGGCTAAAGATTTTTTATTCGCGGATCTAATCGGTATATACACATTGATAAAAAGGATTCCAATATATTAGATATCCAACTGAATATTCTCTGTAAAGGCTTCCTCAAATGGACTAATAAAGAAGTAAAATATACCTTATTACAACTACACCTAAAGTATGGTTTTAGTTTGTCACCTTAGAACGTATCCACTATAATGTTTCTGTATTCGTGGCATATTTACCGAACATATACCCCGCGAATAAAGAACTTTTGCTATAGGTATTTTTCATTAAAAAAATATTAAAGATTCATATTTTACTTCTCGCGTGATCTTAATTTAAAATATTATCTCAGTTGTTGTCTTATTCAGCGGGTCATAAGCACCAGGTCAATACTGCGGCTCGCCTTGAGATACGAAAGCTCCACTGGATTCAGCACTGGACTAACCTACGCTTCAAATTGGAATGCTTGAGTTTTTTGCTGTTGAAAGACTCAGGGTGATACTACCGACTTGTACGACAGAAGAAATTGCTTTGACGAGGTAACATTCGTAGAAATTTCTAGAATCGTCATTCCAGTTCGTAGGTACGATAAAGAGAAAATCTTCCACCGAGCGGGTGATATTGTTCGGTAGATCGACGGTCCAAATGTTGTCCGGAACTTGTCTATGCAAGCTTACTTTGAAAATGTCGTAAGCGAGATTTAGGTATCTTTCAAATATCTTGTGTTCTGTGATGGCTAGCGCCACAGTCCAACTGAATCAGTAGGTAAGTAGAGGCAATAGATTTTCTTGAAACTTAAAATGTGTGAGTTGTTCCTTCTCATTGTGCTTTTGCATATTTTTTTATTGCCTTTTTAGGCAGACGAACGTACCGTCCACATGATGGCGAGTTGATATTGTCGCCCATGGACGTCAGCAATGCCAAGAGCAGAGCTAAGCCGCTGTCTCCAAGTGCTTTCCACTAGCCTCATGCATACCGCAGAAACTGGTGGTAGGATCTCTTGTGAGTCCGCACGGGTAGGTACCATCGCCCTGCCTATTTCGGCCGTGAAGCAGTAATGCGTTTCGGTTTGAAGGGCAAGGCAGCCGTTGTACTGTTAAAAGTGAGACCTTACAACTCATGTCGTAAAGTGGGTGGCGGCATTTACGTTATAGATGTCTATGGGCTCCAGTAACCAGTTAACACCAGGTGGGCTGCGAGCTCGTCCACCCATCCAAGCAATAAAAAAAAACTCATTTTGAAAACCTAGACAGATGCATCTTTCAAATGTCAACGGCATAATGTAAAAATCTGATTAAAATCAATAAGTGCATCGTCCAATCAACCACAAAGGACGTGAGCTGATGACGTCAGTTCCACCCACAGTAATTTCGACAAAAACCTCTCAATTCTCTTGTCGCGTCACCAATTTTTAAGGCAGGTCGGCTGTCCGTTATTGTCGCGGTCGGTTAGATATCGTCGTAAAAAGCTTTGACTTGTGACATTAAGGATAAAGCAAGGTCGAATATGAGTCAAGCTTAAAACTGAATACTAGTGAATAAAGGTGTATTTTTTATTAGTCCCGTAGACCACTGTCATGTTTTTTTTATACATAAGAATTGATTTGTTTTTTAGATTCCTTAAACGAATGACAATGATTGGAGTCCTTATGATTTCGTCAGACCCATTTGTGTTTTTTTAAGTATGTATTTACGTCCATTTACTCGGGTACCTACTGTAAAATTCGAAATGGAAATCTAATTCAGAAAGTTTTGAAATTAAGATAAAATAAATGTTTGGAACCTAAGGAGCGTCCCATGTGACTCTGTGACAAAAAATAGAATACTAAAGGTATTTTTTAAAGAGGTATAGAGATAAGTTTTAGAGGTTTCTAAACGAGTTAAAAAAAAGTGCTATAACACTAAGTTGCAAAGTTTTCTAGTTCCAGTTTCAAGCAATTGTTATTTCGCAAGGAATTATATATTTTTAAGGATGTCTGTATAGTGGAAACATCTCGCTGTCTCTCTCGCGCTCTCATGACGTCACACCGTAATGGCAGTGACGCTATGAGCCGTTAAATAATTTAATATTCAGAAGTATTCCAACGTTTTTTTAAATTGCTTTATTACATGTGTAGACAAGCTCACTGTCTACCCAGTTTTAAGTGTTTTACTGCTCTCTCAAACATCACTATGTTATACCGTTACACATCTTGAGAATTGAGATAATCTTATTTACATAGTATAAATGGAACACATCTGCCACCATTGGAACCTGTGTGCTTAGTGCGAATTTTTTAACTTCTCGATCGCGTAAAAGTTAACTCAAATTTGTATAGAGATCGAACAGTTTCCTTTCGTTTGCCGCTAGAGGCGCTGTTCCAACTCCATACAAATTTGAGTTAACTTTGACGCAATCGAAAACGTTAAAAAACTCGCACTAAGAACACTGTAAGCATGGCCGATTCGTGGCAGAAATAGGCTGTATGGTGGTACAGACCCGTGCAGGCTGCACTGCGACTTTATATCTCTCGTGCGAGTTACTTAGGAGTCAAATATAATAAATAATAGTTTAAAAAAACTAACAAAATATGCTTTTATAGAAATTCCAACTAAAAAATAAAAAATAAATTTGAATTAAAAATAGTGTAAGGAAAAATGATTTTATTGTAAAAAAAGCGTGAAAATTGAATTTCTATTTTTTCATTATTATTTTTTTAATATTATATTGTCATCGGTCCTTAATAAGTATACCAAATTTCGAGTTAATCCGACGTTTTGAAGAGGGTCAAAATCATGTTCAAAGATTCCGTTACATACTAACATATAATATACATACGTCTGAAGCTAATCAAAGCGTATTAAAAATGACCAAATAAAATTTCCCGAATCAGTTAAATTCCACGCCCTTGTAAGCACCACAACGACTTAACGTGAACATTTTCAACGAACATGCTAAGTATGCGCCACGAGATTTCCTGTCGGCTTTGACGCGTGGAATATAAACAAGTGCGCATCTGTGGATCCAATGAGCGTGACGCTTGGACTAGTGATCGCTATATCTATGTATATATAAATATAAAATTGAAATTTCCGTTTTTTTTTTCCTACCTAAGCTGATAACATTGAGAGGCTATTTCAGCGTAACCTTAATTAGTAGGTGAGCTCACGAGGCTCAAACCTGACGACGTTGCTAACACGAACCCAAGCAAGAGCCGTTCTTCGCAGAATCTACCACCGGATCGGAAACGCGACCCACTGAGAAGATCCGGCGAGAAATTCAGTGGGCTGTATCTGTGGGTTAATTTACTCGTCGATCCCTTCGCCGCAAGCGACGGGTTCGACGAGAACGATGACCGGTGCTTGAGGTACCTAAAAGCACCGTTAGTGAATCGGGAGGATCCGTAATGACATGCCGTTTGTAATATCAATATAACAGTGTTTCTCTAAATGCATAATATAAGATTATATACAGTTTTTACAGGATTAATTGATGATTTTGAATGATTTTAAATTGTCGTTTGTAATTTATTAATATTTCAGGTGGATAATAATACCTGGTGATAGGACGGACTTGTGAGTCCGCACGAGTAGGTACCACCACCCTGCCTATTTCTGCCGTGAAGCAGTAACGCGTTTCGGTTTGAAGGGTGGGGCAGCCGTTGTAACTATTGAGAGCTTAGCAGGTTCCTTTACAGATTACTGATGTAAACTTCTTACTTGAAATTATCAGTCATAAGTTGATGTCATTGTCAATCTATTTTATTAGTTATTTGTCAACGTATCTAATGTAACTAAACAAATTTTACTGTTTATTAAAACTTTATATTCATTAAAGGTTTTTTCTTATTACATTTACAATATGTATAATAGTAAAAACAATAGCAAAAAGCCGACTTCACAACAGAAACGACCTCGAAAATGCACATTCGAGTTCATTGTTCTTATGACTAGACAAATTAATTATCAACAATAAGAAACGGTACGAAATAGACCAGGTACGATTTCGTAAATGTATATTTTATTAACAAAGCGAAGACAATGGCAAAACTAGTTGATGTCGGGAAGTACGGTTCTATTTAAATTAAAAGTGTTGGCGCGTAAAATCAAGGCATGTTTGTGTTAAAAAGTATCAATGAAAATAGACACGATTAAAAAACATTTCGTAACAAAATCATTAAGGCCGATGAGGTGTTTCATTAATGTATATTTATCGTTTATTAGCGTTCTGGCAGTATAAAGCATACATATGTAAATACGAACCTAATTGGACCGTAATTATATTAGTAACTATGTATTTTACTGGTGGTAGGACCGCTTGTGTGTCCGCACGGGTAGGTACCACCACCCCGCCTATTTTTAATGAAGCAGTAATGCGTTTCGGTTGATGGGTGGGGCAGCCGTTGTAACTATTGAGACCTTAGAACTTATATCTCAAGGTGGGTTGGCGCATTTACGTGGTAGATGTCTATGGGCTTCAGTAGCCACTTAACATCAGGTGGGCTGTGAGCTCGTCCAACCATCTAAGCAATAAAAAATAAAATAAAAATAACTAACTTGTGCAAATAAAAAATAACTTGTGCAAATTGTTTCATTTTCTTAATTTAGTGTTTCTTCAAGTTTAAATATGTAATAACCGTGTTTTATTAACTATTTAGCATCTGTGTATGTTCACAAATGTGGGAAAATTAAACAAAACCGTTGATGTGGTTTCGTCTAAAAGATCCAGTGAAAAAGTCTCAGTGAATAACGACCATTTTACTGAGACTTTATTTCATCCTATCTTATTCTACTGGTGGTTTACTGGTGGTAAGGAGTCTTGTTAGCACGCACGGGTAGGTACCACCACCCTACCTCCCGTGAAGCAGTAATGCGTTTCGGTTTTAAGGGTGTGGTGGTTGTACTGTAAAAAACGGAGACTTTTAGAACTCATGTCTCAATGTGGGTGGCGGCATTTACATTGTTGATGTCTATGAGTTCCGGTAACCGCTTAACACCGGTTGAGCCGTGGGCTCATTGACCAACCTCAACAATAACATTTAAAATCAAGGTTACGGACACTAGTGAACTAGGAATTTGCGAGATGCTAATATTAATCATAATGCACATTTACATTACCTATGACGTCTGATCGAATACGATATACAACAGATTGCTTCGATCTTATATTATTGATTGAAGACATATTGCCACTTACATGACGGCTAGGTTCTATATTCAAACACAAAACACGTGCGAGCCGTGTTCGATGATGAATAGGAGGCAGGTGAATGAACGACACAAAATATCCCAAGGTCCGTCCCTAATAGCTTAAGATGACACCATTCTGTGTGGCTTTAAATTTTATGACACGCTTAAGTGACCGGAACCTCCACCAGCTTGTAGGTACTGCTACTACACATGTATATTGCCTTTTTTACGTAAAAGTATCCTTAACATCGATTTTGCGATTAGCTCGATGCAAAAAGAGTCTAATGAGTCGCTTTTCGATGGATACTTTTTCATACACAGAGAATGCGCTTCTTACCTCATCCCTCCATACCAATATCATAATCCATATTAACCATGCCAATCTAATAAACTAAAGAAACCATTTTCTACATTTTTACGACTTAATTATTCAATGGATCATCAGGAAACTTCTTAAATGTTGTTACAGGTAGACTAAAAGACATAGTGTAGTTTTCATCCAGATAAATCTCTTTGTACATTAGCATAAGTGAAGCCGCGGATATAAACGCTTTCCGATTGAGAGAGTAAAAAAAGGGGACGTTGATTTCACCTGACCCTCTATCTCTATTTGTCGCAAATTAATCTACTTTGTCACGCTTTTCACCAGTACCAGTAACCAGAGCGCAACGATTATATCTCTTATTTCGCACTATAGACATATAATTGATAGATCGTGTAATCTAAATCCTGTTTTACAACACTACAATAACATTACAATGGCACTTCTCTATCACGGTTCAGCCTTCAGTTTTTTTTTATACCCACGGTAATCCGACCCCATTTTAGGATTCCCTGAAATATGTATGGGAACCAGAGACTAATAAACATCCACATATTATATAGACGATAAACACCCAGACAAAGAACCAACAAACCTGTTCATCACACGAATGTTTGCCCATTATGGGAATAGAACCTATGACCTTCGGCAAGTCGGGGGCGCTAATTACTACACCACCGAGTCCTTTTCCCATCCAGCCATTTTTCCATGTATAGCCATCTATTATTACTTATTAAAACAATTAAGAATAAAAAAATCGGTCTGTGGGTTTGTGCGCATTAACAAATTGCATAATGCAAGTGGTTTCATTACTCTATAAAATATATTATTATGTGAAAATACTTTTTACAGATTCACCTACCATGACATACATACATATATGTTGTTATACTCAGACGCAACGTTCCATTGACCTAGGCCTGAATTTAGCGCATCTGTTTGTTACTTACGAAACTGCCTTGTTTGCGCGTCTGCGGTCTATGTATTATCTGCTATATTACTCTTTGAATAATATAACTTAATGATTTTTTTTCGGGTTTCCTGCTCTTTGTCTTCCAAGTCTCTTGCAAAAAGCGTATCCCTCTTATTAAATAAGCATGTACTAAATTAATGAAAAGTACTAAAATAAAAGTACTGAAGAACTTTTTTGCCACGTACCATCCGGCTATGGAATGGGCTATGGGTACTTCTTTAAAAGAGGCTTGTGGAGAGTATTAAGCGGTAGGCAGCGGCTTGGCTCTGCCCCTGGCATTGCTGAAGTCCATGGGCGAGGGTAACCACTCACCGTCAGGTGGGCCGTATGCTCGTGTGCCTACAAGGGCAATAAAAAAATAATACTGAGATAAATTTTTGTTATCATTTTAATCATTAGCTTAAGCATAAATCACACCAAATCGATGACTGGCTATTTCCACTGTCGAATAGTATTTTTGCTTTTTTTTCTAAAACGTCAATAATTGTATCTTTCGTTAAATAATTCTGTTTCTTAATGTTCTTTTCGTACTTTCGAATCGTGCGAAACTGATTCGCTGCATCGCACGTAACAAATCGCATCCGATCTCTGTGCTTATTTTGACAACAGAAATACAAGAAACGATTTTACGTCCGTAACATTTTGTTAACTTTCTTATTGGCATTCTGCATTTACTGCTAGACATAAAATATTATGTGTTTTAATGAAAACCAGACGAATTTTCGTGCAACACACACTGCGGATAGTTATGTGTTTCTTCAGGAGGATCAGATTGCTCAAACTCATATAATCAAAACTTTGTTACTTCAATGCCGAACATTGTTTGAAAAACTTTAAAATGTTGACTTTAAGGCAACGACTTTAATGGTTGCCAGCGGCTTGGCTCTGCCCCTGGCATTGCTGACGTCCATGAGCGACGGTGACCACTTACCATCAGGTGGGCCGTATGCTCGTCTGCCTACAAAGGCAATAAAAAAAATTTTTTTTTTGGCACTAATTTCTAGGAATTTCATGACGCTCAAATTGCGATATTGGAATAGTAACAAACAGGTCTTCCTTCTTCAGTATTTACTAATGATTTAACGTCAACTTTACAACAGTAATGTAACCAAAAATTTTAAACAAGCTTAATTAAACAAATTTCGTTTTCTAAGCTTAGTGCAAGAAATAATCCCTTAGCAAGATCATTGTTTCGTGCAACACGCGTGCTCTCTAAAGCCAAGACAACTGGCGAATGCTTCCATTGTCTCTCTGACTGTGGACTCCGTTCATTTTACCTTCGATTTTGATACCTTATTTAATCCAGTTATATTTCTAATGGCGATATTGTTATCATCTCGTCATCGATAACTAAACCGATCTCATCCATATCTCAACAGGTATCACAAGCATTTCAGCCTGTCTTCGTTACCGGAAACAATTACATACTACGTGATATTCCATTGATACTAAATACACACAAAATCACGAGTCCAAGTTCCGTAATATATTAACGTGTTTTAATTTCTTTTTTTTCTAAAGTGAACGTGTCTTTAACTACCGAATTTTATCGTGATTACTTAATATAGTAAAAAGGGTTCGTTTTTTCATAAAAGAAACAAAACGCGTCATCTACTTTTTTACATTTAACATATTCGAAACAGCTTCTATAGCCGCGTAGATCATTAATTGAAGGGTAAATGCGAGTAGGCTCTATTTATAAAAAAAACCCGAAAGTCATAAAGTAATATGGCGCTATTATAATCGAGTAGTGTGAATGTTAAGGTCATAGCACATATTATTATGTAACTTAATTTTTTTATTTCTTATTTTAATAATAAACTTTATTAAAGATCAACCTTATCCATTTTAATACTATTCTAGTCGCTACAAAGATTAATATTTTCATTCAGCATACTTTAATTTGAAAACCTTTTCTCTTTCGCAAAGTTCTTTAATCCCTGACTACGACAGTCATCATCAATAACTGAAAACAAATCACGCATTAGGTTTTTTTAAAATTTTTTTATTGCACTGACTTCAGCAATGCCAGGGGCAGAGCCAAGCCGCTGCCTACCGCTTAATACTCTCCACAAGCCTCGTTTGAAGAAGGACATGTCATAGCGCTCGGGAAACACCGTGGAGGGGAGCTCATTCCATAGCCGGATGGTACGTGGCAAGGCAAGTACTCTCCAAGGCTTCAGCCCACCTGTGGCTAAGGTATACAAGAAGATCGCCAGCTGAGCGACCGTGACGGAAACCGTACTGTCGGTCACTGATCAGCTGGCGATCCTCAAGATACTTCAGGAGTTGTGTATTTATTATTCGCTCCATCACCTTGGAAAGCAAGGAAGTTATCGCGATAGGCCTATAGCTCGACGGGTCCGACCGGTCACCCTTCTTGGGGATAGGGTGGACGTGGGCGGTCTTCCATGAAAACGGAACCCTGTTAGCGCAATAAGAGAGGCGATACAAACGTGTTAGCGCAGGTGTCAACTCAGGGGCGCACGTTTTCAGAACCACTGCGGGGATGCCGTCTGGCCCACTCGACTTATGGACGTCCAGGAGTCGGAGCTCCCGCCTAACTGCACACTGTGTGAAGCAGATATCCGGCAGGGAGCTATCACACCGGGGGATGTTCGGTGGTGTGGCACCCCCGTCGTCCACAGTCGAGTTCGAGGCGAAGAGTTTGACCAGAAGGTCAGCCTTCTCTTTCGCGCTGTGGGCCAGAGTGTCATCGGACTTGCGCAGTGGTGGGAGACTAGACCTGCAAAAGTTTCCTTCTGCAGAGCGACCAAAAAGCACGGCTCCCGGAGGGATAGCTCTTTAATCGCTCGCCAACTCTAGTAACGTGCTCCAACTTCGCCTTGGCAATTACCTTCTTGTAGGACCTGGAAGCGGCGTTATATTTCCGCCTTTCCCCTGAGATGTTAGGATCCCGACGTCTCCTGGCATTATCCCATGCCACGTATGCGGACCGCTTGAGGTGTGCAGCATCCCTACTGGCATTGTTATACCAGGGTCTGCTGCGACCCCCAACGGGCACTTCAGAGGAGGGAATAAACAATTCCATCCCCCGGAGCACCACGTCTTTAAGACGGTTCGCACAGACGTCAGGATCAGCAGAGGAAAAGCAGAACCGCCCCCATGGGTAGGATGCGTAAAATTCACGCAATCCATCCCAATCTGCTGACATATACCGCCAAACTCTACGATACCCGGTCGTCGTTTGACGACCAGGATGAGAGAGTGGTACGGCAGCACGAATAAGGCAGTGATCAGACGATCCAAGCGGAGCGTCGACCACCACACTGTATCCGGCCGGATCCGTGGTCAGCAGAAGGTCCAACAAAGAAGGTTTGTGCCCCTCGATATCTGGGACACGGGTGGGCTGTGTCACCAGCTGGGAGAAGCCGTAGGCCAAGGCAAAATCGTAGGCAGTCCGACCCGGGAGGTCAGTGGTTCTGGACCCCAACCACTCTTGGTGGTGAGCGTTAGTCTCCAAGAACCACCACCTCCGCAGATGGGTACTGCTCAAGCACGCGGTTAGTCCCCTCTTGCACATGCTCAAACAGAGCTGAACCTGCATCACTGCTGTGGGACCTGTACAGGCACGCGTAGATTCGGATACAGCCCCCGTGATCCACGCGCAGCCACAAGAGGGACAGGTCCCGTTGTTCGAGGCCCCGAAGACGGCGAAAACAGACATCCGCCCGGACGAATACGCTCACCCCGGCTTTACGTAGGAAGTTGTGCTCCAATACGTAGCCGGGGTATTCAAGGTATGAGGTATCGTCCGGAGCAGATATCTGCGTCTCCGTTAAAAAAAGCAGGGCAGGCTGCGCCGTCTCAAGGTGGTGGTGTACGGCGTCAAGGTTGCTATGTAGGCCCCTGACATTGCTGAAATCCACATTAAATGTGGAATGGGGAACCGCCTGTAAAACCTTTTTCTTTTTTTTAGACTTCATAAATTATATTTCCGGAGAGTAGGATTAGGAGAGGTAGGATGTTGGAGGTGAGATCGAAGCAACACCTGAATGAAGCGCGGAACATAGTACGTGCTCGACCACGGGTTGCGTGAGAGACTGACGCAGGGCATGGAAGGGCCCCCAGTCCACCCTGCGTACGATCGCCGGGATCCACTCCGGTCTCCGACTCCGGCACGACGACCGCACGACAGGATTTTACACCGGTTGGCGGGACAGCTTCCCGGGGCGGAGTTTAGTAGAGACACCCGGGTTCAGGTCCCCTACTGACCGGCGGGCGGCAGCGGATACCGTTTCACTAGGTCTCCCTATACCCCCGTCAAACAATCACGCCCCGTGAGCTCGCACGCACGTCTGCTCCGCATGTTGCAGACGTCACCAAGACTCACCCCCAGCAAGGAAGGGGAAAGAGAAGGAATAGAACTGGCTCTCCAACCCACACGCCGGAACACGCTAGGCTATTTGGCGGCGGACTCTAGTTGGAGGGTGGTCGCCAGCCAGTCGGACAAGTCCTACCACAGATTATGAATTCGGCTCCCGTTTTGCACCACCCAGGGGTCACTTGTAGGGAATCGCGGGTTAAACCTACGGAAGCGGGAAGCACCAACCCCCAATTCCCCGTCTTATAGGCACAGAAACTGACATACACACTTCTTTGCATTTAAATCTATACATGTATATAGATAACAAGCGGCCCGCTCCGGCTTCGCTCGGTCCTTTAACAAAAATTTCAACGATATTTGACGTTGTTTTATTTTTTTTAATAAATGAACACTTATTGCGGCATAACTATAATAGTTAGACATATGCTGTCGCGACACTCTTTATAAATAATAATGTGTTCTACAAAGTCGTAGTACATTATTTTATTCTATCAGCAATAGTTTTCGCAGGGCACGCGATGTAAAGAATATTTTAGGTATTTTTTTTACACCTTAGGTTACATTATTGGAGTTTTAGTAAGGATCCCTAATTTTTTCATTATGTCACTCGGGAATAGTGTAGTTTCCATACAGTGAAATAATTTTTCAAATCGGTTCAGTAGTTCCGGAGCCTATTCAATACAAAAAAACAAACAAATCTTTCCTCTTTATAATATTAGTATAAAAAGATACAACACTCAGACAAAGAGCAAACAAACTTGTTCATCACACGAATTTTTGCCCGATGTGGGAATCGAACCCAAGACCCTCGGCGCAACAGTAAGGGCCGCTAACTACTGCACCACCGAGTCAGTCTATCATGTTATGAAGCATGGCGGAACGTAGAGCGAAACACCATAATGACAGACGCGGCACGGAGTCGCGCGGCGAGACCGTAACCAGATCGTGATACCGTCAGACAATGAACTCTGTACAATACTACATTTTCTAGAGCATTCTAACGTTATATAGCTCGAAATATTTAACCATTTTTTTCTACGCAAACAGATATTAGTACATACGTAATTGAACGTCTATATTCAATTATTTATATTGCGAATGCTCTGCTATTATTAAATCGAATCTCCAGCAATAATAAGTATATATCCTGATGAACGTTTAACATTAAGTGAAACGTGATCCTATATGAATATTTAAGGTACTAATTTAAAAAAACTTTCTAGATCGCCTAATAACTGCTATATTTGCCGAAGCGATTCTATAAACTAATAACATGAGTTACGTTATAATAAAATACGGCAAAAGTCAAGCTAAAAAAAAAAAATCACTTCATATCAACACCGAGAAATCTAAGTAATCAATAAAGTATTTTTGTAAGAACGCTTTTGTGTGTGCCAAAAGTGATGCCCAGGGTTGCAGTTCCGAACAGTATGACAATGCAACTTAAAGCACTTTAAGAGCTATAAGGACTAACACCAAGTACTAGTTGTAGCCTACGCTACAATATACAGCCTTTACTACATTCGTGCAAAAAAAGATATTTCCAGGATTTCTTCTTGAATTGGTTAATGTTTATCATGTAGATCATTTTATGTAGATAAATGATCATCATTTATCATTTATATGGTGTTTTTTCGGCATTTTCAATTATAAAAAATGTGAATAATTTACGAATAATTAATCAAAATTAATAGGCTTGGTTGACGCAAATCCACGACATTTTGATTTATGCACTCTTGCGTTCCTCTAAGTCAGTCTTTCTCAAAGTGGGCGATAACGCCCCCTTGGGGGCGTTTGAAACCTCGAGGGGGGCGTTAAGGGGCCCAGGAAAAAATGGGGGGCGTTGATGTGGGTTAGGGGGGCGCTGTAAAATTTGTAATTTCATTTACTTCATAGTATTTTAAATTTCACTAAAATTAAAACTCACCTACTACACAATAACGAATAATTAGTTTATATTTCTACCCTGTATGATGTTATAAAAACTTAAAATAATTAACATAGATTTCTGAGGAACATGATCGCTGATAGTTAAAAAATTAGAGCAATTTTACCTTAATTACATTGCACCAGAAATTATTTTAAACATTAGAAAAAAAACTACCATGCAGAGTTTTAAAATATTACACTTACGTAAACTAACACAAATTGTGGTTTTCTTTACTTTCTTTCTTGTTTTTAACATAAGGGCATTTTACAGCATTTTCCTAGCATTTTATAAGAAATTACTGATGTAAGAATGATAATTTTTATATAAAATGGAAATGCGTATATCATTATTGTTCAAAAACTTGTCTTAGATTATTATTTTTTACAATTTACCCATTACCGTCCAATGTCAAATAGTATAGTAAGCCTAAACAGCTCACTTATTGTAAACATTGTTTACTATTTTATTTCTGTATAATAATAGGTTGGGGGAAAAGTTTCTTCGCATTTTTTAAGAAAATTCACAACATTTTTTGATATAGTTTATTCACATTTAACTAAAGTATGTCGGTACCATTTTGTTCGATAACTTTTTGCCATCTTGTAGGTAGGGACATGATCCCATTGCTATAGAAATTTTGGGGCTTCTGATCAAAATACCTCGACAATTGGTTTTGGCAGTCCTCTCGTGGTGTTAACCTGACACTGCCTAAAGAATTCTGAAGAGACCGAAACAGGTAGAAATCTGAAGGACTATACGGCGGATACATTAAAACCTCCCAGCCAAGCTCTCTTAATTTTTGCCGAGTGGCTAAAGATGTGTGAGGTCTAGCGTTATCGTGATGAAAAACCACACCCCTTCTGTTGATTAATTCCGGCCGCTTTCTCTCAACTTCTTGCTTTAATCTCATCAGTTGTTCGCAGTAGAGTTCAGAATCGATGGTCCTGCCTGGTGGTAACAGCTCATAATGTATAAGGAGCTCATAATGTATAGTGCCCTTCCAATCCCACCACACACACAGCATCACCTTGTTGCGAGTTAACCAAGGTTTCGCCAGAGTCTGTGAAGCCTGACCGGCCTTTGACCACAACCTTTCTCGTACGTTCTTGTCGTACGTGATCCACTTTTCATCACCAGTTATCAGCTTCTTCAAAAATGGTTCGGTTTCATTACGTCGTAATAAAGAATCGCAAATGAGTACACGGTTCATTAGGTTTCTTTCAATGAGCTTTTTTGTGTACCCAGTTTTTTTCAAATGTGCCATAACTATTTTGTGGTCTATTCCCAGTTTTTCAGTTACGTCGTAACTACTGATATGCCGATCTTGCCCCACTTTTTCAAAAATGGCATCGATTTTATCCGTAATAGGGCGACCAGAGTAACGTGCATTTTTGACATCAACATTTCCGGATTGAAAACGCTTAAACCAAATTTGTGCTACTCTCACAGACACTGCAATAGGTCCATAAACATCGCAATTTTTTTTCACGGCTTGCGTTGCTTTTTTACCTTTTTTGTAGTAAAATTTTAAAATGTATCGAATATCTTCATTAGATTCACTCATCTTGACAGTACGAAAAATAAATAAAAATCACACATCTTCCTAATTTTAATTTGGAATTATCTTCTTTCGAATTTAAACTTTTAATGATACCAAAACCAGCCAGATACAAATAGTATAGCCAAAGAGATTTTATTACAAGTTCATACATTTTTAAGCTATTGCATTTTATCGCGGGCCTTGAGCGCGGCGACCGAATCATGAAATCCTGTAACGAAAAAAACCTAACATCCCTCACTCCGCCTACCATGTAGCTCGCGTTCAACACATTCACACGTTGCGCTTGTGTAGTGTTTGTGAATAAGCGCGTGGCGTGACGTCACACTGCATGCGCATCATGAAAAGTCTGCCCATCTATCTCTCGCGAGGTTTAGCTTATGAGTGTGAAGGGGACAGTTAAGGTTTTGCCTTTATTAAGTTTTAATATAGCGTGGTCTTGTTTTATTCTTGTTTTAATATTAAATTATCATTGTCTAATTATAATGTCATAAGTTGATAAAAAATGCTATGCAATAGCTTTAACGCCGCAGTTCCCGAGTGCCACACGTTTTTTTTTTTTGTCAGGAGGAAATCGCCGGACTTCCGCCCTTCACTGGGGATGGAGGGCGGGGCATGTCGGAGTCGAACCGACTAAAACCTCCTGTCGCTCAACAACCAGCATCCAAACCTCGCATGAGACAGAGCTCATGAAAAGTCAAAGAGGGGAAAGTGAAGCGCTTAGTGCGGAGCGCATCTCTCCCATCACCCGGATGCTCATGCGTAAAACGTGTGCAGAGCAGCTTGCACGTCGTCTTCTTAAGCCCCCTTCGCCGGTCCCCAGGCCGACATGTGAGGAAGACCCGAAACACTTAGAGGGCCAGGGCTTGGGCGAGATCCACCTCCCTGGACCCCGCTCGACGGCGGCGGGCCTGTGCATCTCTCACGCGCCCCGCCGCCGAGATGGTGCACTCGCAGAAGTCGAGCATCGCCTTCCACGATTCATCGTCACCGAGCACCGATGCCAGAACACTCGGCAACGACAAGTCGTTTCCTATTTTTGCGACGAGGACACGCCGCCACCCCTCCCATGCGGGGCAGGCGACGAGTGTATGCTCTGCCGTGTCCAAGTCACAACCACAATAGTGGCACTCTGCCGTCGGCTCGGCTCCGATCCGGTACAGGAACTCACCGAAGCAACCATGCCCAGTAAGTACCTGCGTGAGCCGGAAAGTGAGGCGTCCTCTGTCACGATTCACCCAATTCACAAGAACCGGGCGAATCGCCTCGACGGTCCTACGACTAGCCGAAGGATCGGCCAGCCGCCTGGACCATGATTCCAGCACGGACCGCCGAGATTGGGCCCTCCGCGCTCTGACCACACTGGGGCTGGGACCCGCCACGCCACACGGGCACCTCGTATAAGGCCATTGACCGCACCACCCCTGTATAGAAACGGCGCGTCACCTGGTCAGGCCCCCCGATGTTGGGAAGAAGCCGGCTTAACGCGCCGGCCACTCCCAACAAACGGGGGACCAGGTTCTGAAAGTGAACACGGAAGGTCCAACGACTGTGGCAAGACGAGCAAACTCAGCAAAACTAAAAATACTAACTAAAAATACTAACTAAAAATACTAACTAAATTATAAACTAAAATTCTATACAAAATTACCCATATTTATCTATAATACGAAATGATATTAATTTATTTTTCGTAGTTTCCTTCCTTCTTGCGTCGATAATCCTCAGTGCTGAGGGTCGTGGCCTCCTCTAATAACTTTCTCCTGCAACATCTTGCACCATTCCTGCCTGTCCTCGGCTGTGTGGATAGCAACGTGGACTGAGGTATTGAGAGTGGAGCGTATTGGAGCGTATTTGGTCCGACCAGAGCATTGGAGTTCTGCCTCTGTGCCTTCTCCCGCATACCTTGCCTGTTACCAGCAGCTTTTCCAGATTGTCACCTCTCTTTCTGGCGATATGTCCAAAGATCTCGAAACTCCTCCGCGCGCATGTGGTGCTGATTCGTATTGGAATCTTGAGCTTGGTAAGAATGGATTCGTTGTTTGTGTGTTCTGTCCAACGAATCCCGAGCATTTTCCTCCAGCACCACATCTCAAACGCGTCGATGCGTTGGCGGTCGGCTTTCTTGAGGGTCCAAGTCTCTGCGCCGTAGAGAAAAATGGAAAAGACAAGGGAGGTGACGAGCTGCTTTTTGGTATTCATCGAGATGTTTCTGTCCGCCCAAACACGGTCCATTTGGGACATAGCTCTCTTTGCCATTCTGATTCGCCTTCTGAGGTCCTTTTCGGAGGGTCCATTACTAGCTATGACGGAGCCCAGATAAATGAAATCCTTTACGACTTCCAGGTTTAGCTTATTCGTAGTTTAATAAGTTATTATTGTTAGTAGTCGAATTTACTAGTCGAAATATAAATTTTTAATTATCTTATGATGAGAATCTTATATTAATGAGAAAGATATTCAACAAAAATAGTTTCGTTCTAATAAATTAGCATAGTAATAGTACAGTGAACTAGCAATTTATTTTGGTAATTCTGAATTTAAGCAAACATATTGATGAGAAGAATTCATTTTTACTTTGCAAATTTGTAAATACACACTCTGTAGCAATGTACGGACATACTTATAATAATATGAAGAAACAATAATAGCATCTACAAATACATATGTACTACGTGGTACTACATTTACTAAAATTAATCAAACATTTATTAATTAAATTAATGAAATTGTGGTTTTAAAGTTTTAGGGGTGTATAAAAAATGGGGGGCGCTGAAAAATAATTGATTTTCAAAGGGGGCGGTAAAAGAAATAAGTTTGATAATCACTGCTCTAAGTGTTTGATATACCGCATACCTATTAATATTGGTAGATTCATATTATTGTGTACCGCATATCCGATATATTTTACGATACGAATCGTAAATTGTCATTATCCATCCAATTTATCACTTAACTTTTTAAACAAATTACTTGAAGAAGTAAACTAAATAGTTTACTTCTTCCTGCAAACTTTCATTTTTATGTTATTATTATAGATTTAGCTCCCTGAGTGGACGACTCGATCGACTTCAGTTAAGCCAATTTAGTTTGGATTGAAACACAAGGTCTTAGTAGTTTAAAATAAACCCACATATAATTAATTCAATTCTAAAACATATTTTTTTTGCGAACGCACAGAACGTATGTACATATTTGATCACTGTTACAAATTTAATCAAAGCAAACTGTTTCCCGACCGCAAGTATTAAATCTCTATTATTCGTTCAGAATTTACAATTCGGAATGTTTTTGGGAACACCCACTGCTCGATTTATTAAAGTCTATCTAGACACTGTCTCAAGTGCAGTTTACGTAACAAGTTTGAAACATACGCTGTTTTACAATAACAATGATCAAACAGTAGGCTTATGGCTGGAAACAATGACCTCCGCGAAAATAATGTTAAAGCAACAATTCCATTGCATTCAACTTATAACAGTAATAAAATTTAAATTAACTTAGCATCTGATTATTATTATTTTCCTATCTATTCGCTGGTAACCTAAAAGACTATTCCAGCTACGCCCGGACGGGTAGATGAGCTCACGGGCTCAACCTGAGAGAATTTGCTAACACTAGCCCTAGCAAGCACAATGCTCCGCAGAATCTACCACCGGATCGGAATCGCGATCCACCAAGAAAATCCGGTGAGAAACTTAGCATGCAGTGTCTATCAGTTAGTTCGCTCATCGAACTCTTCGTCGTAATCGACGAGGACGGTGATCGGTGGTTGAAAAGCTTGAAAGTACCGAATGATGGATCCGGAAGACATGTTTCGATGATTTACCAAATAGTATAGCTTACTCTTTGATTGACTGAAATTGGTGTGTGTTTCGAAAGAGCGATTCACTGCCATGAGGATGTCGTGATTAGCATCTTGTCCTCTAGCGTTTGAACTCAATCGTTTCGTAAGTGACAATCGACACAAAATCGATTTTAATCCGTTAAAGCGATCAGATTGACGAAAAACTTAATTCTAAAACCGTTCATCAGTTTTACTTCAGAAATCCAAATAGTAAGTATTTAGATTTCTGTGTATTCTGGGTGTTCTCTATTTGCGAACCCTCTACCAATGCACGACAACACTACGCAGTTTGATGTTAATCCATCAATCTCGAGTCGGAAGGTGACCGTTGATTGACTATTATTTGAACGTGATTTGAATTTGAACTGAGACCTTAAAACTCATATCTGAAGGTGGGTCGCGACATTTATGTTATAGCTGTCTATGGGCTCTTGTGACCACAACACCAGGTGGGCTGTGAACTCGTCCATATAGACTTATGTAATAAAAAAAAAAAAAAAAAAGATGTCATCCATAAAAATCTATATAATAAGATAACGACTGACTGTCTGTGAATGTGAATGATTGATAGACTTTATTAACGATGTCCTACGGAGGGCTACCCCTCACACTGTCATCTCAGACTTGTGTACTTTATTGTTATAGTTTCGGCTTAGATCTCGGACCATTTAGAACGGACGTAGATTGTATACAGTACATCCTGTGATACGCACTGTGGTTTAAATGTTTTGTTGGATATTTACTTAGTTTTTGGGAGTCACAGATTAAATATTGTATTTATATATTAGTATTTAATTTAATTTCACCTTTATTTAATTTCATTTAACAAAAAATGACATTTAGGAAGCTTTGGGACGACTAGTGTTATTTCTAGACATTGGAATACAGCGCTGGTCAACGTCAAATAATTTATTCTCGTCTTTTCTTTACTCAGAATTGGTTTAATTTTAATTGACACTTCAATATTTAATTACCGACAGAATGAAAATACATGACCTAGAAAAACAAACGTGTAATTGCAAAATTTAAAATGTTATTTCTTTTTAGTATAAATGTACATACTTAGGAACTTAATGATTCGATCTATCAATACTATATTATATGAGTCGTCTATTATCAAAGGTGGCAATCTGTGCATTTGGACAAAAAAATGTTATTGATATGGCGATACAGATTGATTTGAATATAATTGTCTCTTTCAAAGAATACGGTTCAAAACCTGCATTAAATAAAGTATTAACTTAACCTGTTATTTATCTAAGATGTCGTTCAGAAGAGTTTTGTGACTGCCAATGGAATACAAAGTCAATAATTCGTTTTTCTGATTTACCAATAATTGTCCAAAAGTCACATTGCCGGCTTTGATAATAGTCGACTCATATTTCTGAACAAATAAATTTCCTAAGTACCGTTACATTATGATTCACACCTCATTCACACGGTTGCTGATAAAACAATGTCATGACGGAAGTATAGTATATATATTAAACATATCTGAATGTTTTTATCTGGTTAACGTAAACAAAAGTGATATCTGATGACTCATACGGGCCGCGAGCTTACCGTGCTTGCCCGGAACATAACGTTGCATCCGTATCCGGAATCAGAGGTAATGATTCCGATTGAATGATACTGCATTATTGGATAAAAAAATCATTTTTAAATAATAGAGATTTAAAAAAAAATCAATTTCACACGTACTTAAATCATTATTTTTTTAAAACATTACCAACGCACACAGAAGCAAACCACAGAGTATATTTCATGTTTTTTTTAACCATCGTTGTGAGTGCCAACTTGAAAAATCGAAAAATATTCGGAAAAAAAATTAGGCTGTCAAAAAAAGTTACTGTCTAGGAACATAGAACCTATTGAGAGTTGTTCTTCAAGTTTTCTTTTACATTCGAATCTTACGTCTGCCTCTGATTACGTAGAAACGCCCTGAGCACGTTTCATCGGGGTCAAGGTACTAGGTCAGCTATTACATTGATGAAGAATTTAAGAGTATTGGTTTCGTAATAATTAGCTTTGCTTTAATTTAATTAGACCGACGCATGGAAGGAGCGGTTGTTGCCGATGACGGACTCGATGGACTGACCTCCGAGTCCGAGTAGAGGAATGTTTTGATTTTTATTTTATTTTTATTCCTTAGATGTGTGGACGAGCTCACAGCCCACCTGGTATTAAGTGGTTACTGGAGCCCATAGACATCTACAACGTAAATGCGCCACACACCTTGAGATATAAGTTCTGAGGTCTCTGCATAGTTACAACGGCTGCCTTCAAACCGAAACGCATTACTGCTTCACGGCAGAAATAGGCGGAGCGGTGGTACCTACCCGTGTGGACTCACAAGAGGTCCTACCACCAGTAAATTGTAGAATGTAGAATGTAGTCTATTACACTCCAGTCTCATTATGTATATTAATTAACCGACTTCAAAAAAGGACGAGGTTCTCAATTCGACTGTATGTTTTTTATTTATGTTTATGTTAGTTACCTCATAACTTTTGACTGGGTGAATCGATTTTGATGATTCTTTTGTTTTTGTTAGAAAGCTGACGCTTTCCGTGTGGTCCCATTTCAATTTAGTCCAGTTCTGATAATGGTATCCATGAGAAAACCATATAAATCTTAAATTTGCATTAAGTACGTGCGCGACAAATAGATTTCGATGATTGTTGTTTTTAGTGTATATTAATTTGTTTGGGAATTTTATTTTTCTATTTTTAGTCGGTTTTTGTTAAAGCATGTCTATTTACAATCATTTTATCTTACAACTTCATATAATAATAGCAAGAATGCAAGCACTAAAAGGTATACATATATCAGATTTTTTGCACTGGAGGAGTTTCTCATTTTACTGGTGGTAGGACCTCTTGTGAGTCCGCACGGGTAGGTACCACCACCCTACCTATTTCTGCCGTGAAGCAGTAATGCGTTTCGGTTTGAAGGGTGGGGCAGCCGTTGTAACTAAGCTTCTAAAACTTATATCTCAATATGGGTGGTGCATTTACGTTGTAGATGTCTAGAGGAGACCTAACATAACGTAACGAGCTAATTATTAGTACCTGTACGTTGTGATTCACGTGTCGTTGACGTTAGTACTCGTAATGACTCATGGGCGTCATATGGGCGCATATCATTTCTCTACGTGACAAGAATTTGAAATAGTTTGACATCTATCGTAGTATTTTGTTGTTGTTGTAAATATAAGTTTTGATGCTTTACGCCCTGGAGTAGAAACCTTTGCGTTAATCACATACAATTCGTTCGGCTAGCTCGCCATTTTGGGTCGGATAGAAGGCAAGCGTGCCGTGGGCAGAACACCAGCCAGATAGATAGTCAGTGTGCTTAGTGAGAGTTTTTTACCGTTCTTAATCATAATTTCGTGATTCTTTATATGAGATTCTTTCTTTCAGGTTCTTTTTTTTTTTGCTTTCTTGTAGAGCCTTTGTTTGGTTATTTCGGCCCGAGTGTAATACCTACCACTGGCTTCTAAATACGAAACGGCTCCCCTTGTTTAAGTGTGCTTCGAATTTATAAGAATACTAACTGTACCCGTCCGCTTCGCTGGGCATTTAAAATTAACATTATTATTTCTCACCCCCATAAAGATTCTCATCATTAACGTCCCCGCAACTGGTGTAGGGAGTCAACACTCATATATATATTAGTTTATCCATTAAGTACAGGTATCTTCTAGATGGATACCAAGTTTCAAGTCAATCGGATGCACGGTTCAGTAGTTATAACGGAACATTCGTAAAAACCACTGTAGATTTATATATTAGTATAGATATTGGTTTGCATGAAACAATTAAATGCATGCTAGATATCGATGAAAGTTATATTTGATCAAAGACAAGAAGACGAAATGAGCAAGACGTTCGTAACCGATGTGTTGGTGATGCGTATAAAGGATTTCACTGATAAGGTTAATTAAAAATTTAACTATAAAGTGCTTGATTTAAAGGTTATCATTTAATTTTAACGAGAAAGCGAGGGAGAGAAAGATTATGCTTTATTGTACACAAAATAAATAAAAATACAAAACATTATATATTATACCAAAAAGTGCAATGGAATTTTACGGTAAAAACTAGAAACTACGATCAACAAATCGAGCAAGGCTGTTTTTACTATGCATAGGTACTTGTATACACACTGCCACGCTAGCCCAGTCAACCACAACTATTAACCGCATCGAAATAACCGTTAATTCTGAACTCTAAGTATAGTGTTTTTTCGGTTTTCGCGATTCGTATAGTCATAATTGAGGCCGTCAGCGCAAAAGTGGCCTAACCCATAAATTTTCATATTCGTGCTTATATATTGCAATTTATTTAAAACATAATTAATAAACGTTGATACAAAACCGGCGTATCCTTAGTTTCACCAATGGTTTACAGATGTTACAGTTTTAAGCGGTAGGCAGCGGCTTGGCTCTGCCCCTGGCATTGCTGAAGTCCATGGGCGACGGTAACCACTCACCATCAGGTGGGCCGTATACTCGTCTGCCTAGGCAAGGGCAACAAAAAAAAAAAAGATGGCTTCGTAAATATTTTCGCGCGTATTCTTTTTGTCTATGAAGCAGTGAAAAAAAAATTAAAATCTAAATATCTCTGTACTAACTATAGTAAGCTTAGGCCACTTTTGCGCTGACTGACTCAATTATAAAACTATTTTTACGGATGACTGGCCGTGGATCACGAAAACTGTAAAGACAAGTATTCGAAACATCAAAAATAATATAATGACAATTAAAAACAAAAACGCTTTTAAACGTGAGATTAAAGTGTAACAATAGTTCTAACTATAATCAGTACTCTAGTTTTACTGGATTTTTAATTATTTTTTTATTGCTTAGATAGGTGGACGAGCTCACAGCGCACCTGGTGTTAGCTGGTTAGTGGAGCCCATAGACATCTATAATGTAACTGCGCCACCCACCTTGAGATATAGGTAAGTTCTAAGGTCTCAGTATAGTTACAACGGCTACTCAAACCTTCAAACCGAAACGCATGACTGCTTCACGGCAGATATAGGCAGGGTGGTGATAGCTACCCGTGCGGACTCGCAAGAGGTCCTACCACCAGTAATTACGCAAATTATAATTTTGCGGGTTTAATTTATGGTATATGTTATTCCTTCACCGTGGAAGTCAATTGTGAACATTTGCTATGTACGTATTTCACAAGAAAAATTGGCACCTGCCTAGCATGCCTGCGGGATTCGAACACCGTTGTATCGCTAGATACTAATGCACCGGACGTCTTATCCTTTAGGCCACGACGACTTGAATGAGTATTAACTCGCTGCATCAAGGTAACATTTGCACCTTTTGAATAGAAGACCCAACAATTATTCAACATCAATTTTTGCAACAAATTTTCATTCATTTACTTCATGAGTGGGTCGGCTGTTTGCGGGAAAATGTTAATGGTTAGTATAAACACAACTAAAGTATAGTCAAATGGCGCATCTAAATATTTTTTACTGTCGAGGCAATAATCTGATAATTATTAGCTGACAAGTTAGAATATCGCTGGTGATAATTTCACTCAAGTTGAATTGCAACAAGGTAAATGGGGCTTGCGTATTACCACCATCAATCACACGTAATGTAGTAATTATCTGATACACCATTACTAATTTCAATGTTTTCGAATTAGAATCGTAAGGAATCCAAATTCTAGTGAGATCTAAATCGATTTCCAATTGCAACGGTTTTGAAGTTACATTGACGTAAAACATAAAAAAATAGTTATCTTCACAGAAGAAACGCAATTATAATAATTATTAATAATATAATAATGCGATTTTCAGTCTGACCTTACTGAATCTTATTTTCGAATAACAAAGCCAAATGCTACATAACTTTTCATTTCTGATATATAGACCAGCCAATCACATATTAAAGGACTTAATTTAAACCTTACACCAAAACTTGAGTATACTCCTGGCTCTATTGATACTCGATAATAACCTCTTTGCTTATGGTAAGCCGAATCATAATGTGTCTTCATGGTTAGAACATATAGTCAAAAAATTAGACTTTAATACGTCTAGTCTGAGGAAATCCGTAGTCTAGATCTAGACGCGTGTAGGTGGGATGTAGTGATTTGACCAAACTGATTGAATTAGCGAAAGGATGTCGCCTTGATACCGAGGTCGTGATGGGTCAGGTACAGGCGGCACCATTAAAACGGCAGCTGCCTTCATTAATACATGCTTATTAAGATAATCATGATTCACCAGAGAGAAATGCTTACGACACGAATGCGGAGTTTTGGACTTTCCCAACTTCTTTTCAGTCACGTCTCTAATTATGACTATCTATCCCATTTTTTGTCCAATTTTATTTTTTATTCACCTCGTAAAGTAAACTATTTGTAATGAACGCGCAAACAGGTGAATAAATCAATACAGCTGAAATAGTTAGTCCTTATCACAGAAGGTACGTGCCATTATCAAACGCGTGGAGTTTATCAAATACTTGATATAAGGGGAAAGCATGATCGATGTTTGCTGAACTAATTTATAGTTCGCTGTAACTTTGTTTTTAGGGCATCTTGATAAAAAAAAACTCGAATAACATTAAATTCATTTAAGATCTGCTATAAACGAATGGAATGTTACAGATAGACGTGATTTTACATATTTTTCTGATTTTACTGATTATTACATTACCGTGCACGACGTTACAATATAAAATAATTATTGATACTTACCACAGCGATCAATTTCCCTCGTACTGTAATTCCAATCATAGGAGCAAATCTTACTTCTACTCCCGGTTCTATAACCAGCTCTGCATCTCTCTCCAGCAGTAGATCATCCCGAAGTAGATATGGACTGTTATCTGGTTTCCAAACAGTGCGTCCCCCGGCTAACACACCGCCCGGCAGTTCCGTTAAACCAGTTGATTTGTTTACGAGGTAAGGATCTGTCGCACTCAACTCTTGTCCTTTACATTCAATAAAGCAACATAATATCACTATCACAGTCCTCCATTTATATTTAGTGTCGCTAAATTGACTGTGCTTTTTCTGAACACTCGTTTCTTTGGAACACTTCATTTTCACTAACTGAACACAAAACTATTCATTATTGAAATACGAAAGTATTTCACCTGCCCGTAATCTCTCGCAAGTTTCCTAGTAGTGTTTTATCGTCATAAACAATACATACAGTCCATTTTATAATCAATTAAATAACAAATTACAAAGGAAAATGCTTTTTGTTTTGGATGAAAACATTTTATTTCGGGCAAAGGTGGGGCCGGTGAGGAAGAAAAGAAACGAAAATGCGCGCTGCCGCACGACCGTTGGATAAAGCCGTTTGGCCGGTTTCGTTCGAGTTCCTCCTCCCTTCCCTTCCCTCCCGCGTCACTCATTCGAGCAAAGCCTCCTCCCCTCCATAGCGGAATATATCTACGTATGTATATCGTGATATATTAAGTGTATAATCTATGATCGTGATATATGTAATATAATACCTATACATCAACCTATTCTGTGGAATCTTATTTCATTCGTTCATTGACGACAAAATACTTTTTCTGAAAAAAAATTTAGAATAACAATTATTGATTAATATATAATTCAGTAGAACTTAATTCTATTATTATGAATAGCTTTTAAGACTTATTTATAAACCAACAAAATAATAGGCTGTGTAAAAGTGGTGTAGTTTTTGTTAGTCATAAGTAGTAGCGTTCTAATGGGCTTGGCAACACTGTTCTGCGAGACCATTCGTTCATTACACTCCGGTACTCTGTGTTCAACTCGTTCACTCGAAAATAGTCTCCATCGGTTCAGTAATCGTCTCTTTAATTTTTATTCATAAATGTGTTTAAAATAAGTCAAAATCGTTAATTTTTATTCACATAAATAAATTTTAGTTGTATCTTCATAAATAATGTAAGTTGAATAAAAAATATAGTTTATTTCACGTTAATTTAATGTCTGTTGGCGTGGCGTGGCATAGGCGGTGGCGACATTTTGTTTTCTTCATTGTATTTATGTATTTATACCTCTTTATCAATTAATACGTCGCAGTTACCACGTTTCATTTAAAGTTAATTCATTATTTTCATATTTAAACATTCGATTCTTTTTTTAGACTAAACCATGAGTTCGGGTGGTACTCGCGTGTACGTCGGCGGTCTCGTCGAGGGAATCAAGAAGGAAGATCTCGAACGCGAGTTCGATAAATATGGAAAACTAAACTCAGTTTGGGTAGCACTAAATCCCCCAGGTTTCGCTTTCATAGAATTTGAGAACTTGCAGGAGGCGGAAGATGCGTGTAGCGCGATGAATGGTACTGAGATGTTAGGCGCCACTTTGAAAGTTGAGATCTCTAGAAAGCGGGACGGGCCCCGCAGAGGTGGGTTCAGAGGTCGGGGCGGCGGTAACTTCAGGGGTGGTCGTTCATTCGGAGGTCAGGGAGGAGGCAGGTTCAACAACTCATACGGTGGCGGCGGCGGCCGGCCGTACAATCGTAACGGAGACGGATATGGCTCCAGCGGCGGCGGTGGTGGTGGCGGCGGTGGCGGCAACTACAGATCTAGGTCGCCGCTGTCCCGTTATTAATTTAGTTGCTAGGTTAAATAGGTTTAGTGTTATCGTAATCTGAAGCCTTCCAAGTGTTAAAATTCAATGAATACTGGGGGTTTATTGCTAGGCATTTCGATGGCTCAAGGAAGTGGAGGTAAATATATTTAAAATTTCTTGTTATAATTATGGTGATGATTGATTACACGCTTAGTCTTGCTGATTAGACAAACGTGCTGTATGGATTATGTAGAATCAAAAAAACTTTAAAGGCAAGTGTCATAAACGTACATGTATATTTTTTAAAGAATAATTACTCTTTTGGTAGCTCTAGCTTTGATATTTCTTGTATTATAAAAATGATTTAATTTGAACCATAATAACCATTAACTGCAAGGACCTTAATCACACAAGATAAAAAAAAGTATTTAGTGCTCTTTAAAGTAAATGACCTCTTATCATATTCTCCATTACAAGTTATTGTTTGACTGTAATCATTGTTCCTCAGCACGAAGACAGTCATATTTTTTACATGTTAATAATTTTAAATTTTTTTCTGGAGAAACTCATAATGTAACAAGAAGAAATATGACATGATCAATTTGATTTTACTTTGCTACAAACTAGCAAGTGTAATATCAACTATAACCTATAACATCATTTAAATTGACTCTCAATTTTATAAAGTTTGCTTGACTGGTACAAAAGTTATCTTGTTTTCTGTGTAATTTTATTGAAATAAGCTGCAACTAATAAAATTCCATTGCCCTGAGACCAAATTGAAGTCTGTTCAGACATTAAAACAAGTAAACATCTTACAGTATTTTAACAGCACTCTCAGTTATATTTCATCTAAAGATATTTTTAAAATTTCAGTTCCTTGGACTCGGTGATCTCGCTTCAAAATCATCGGAATATATTTCAAGAACAATCTTCAGAAATTAATTAACATTCTACCTAGTACTCTAATGGATAAGTTTCTTCATAAATAAAAATTATGACTTATTTCTCTCATGTTTTATTTAAGGTCCAATGAAACAGAATCATTGCTTATTACCACAGTACAAAAGTTTAAAGGGAAGATTTTACAAAATTTTAAATTGGTTTTACATTAAAGTTATTTAGATTCAATATTTATTCTGTTTCCATGATAATACTCTAACCAATTACTTAATCTAACTTAACTTTACATTAAATAAAAGATTTTTAAATATTTTCATAATTTCTTATTGACAACAACTTTATTCACAATAACGAATTTGAATTTAGAATTTACGAAGGACTGCTCAAACAGGCCATAAGCAACTCCATTTTGTTTAAAAAGTTCTTTCCCTCCATTTTGTCTAATTTTATTTCTTTAAAGGCACCTCCAAGATTCTCCCACTTCTTGTCTTGCACTAGTTCACTCGAGAAAAAGTCTTTTCTTGGTGATTGAGCAATAAACACTTGAATTCCCACAGAAGGCTCGCATCTTATTGCTATCATTCTGTCTCCTAAAAAAAAAGCAAAATGCATTGTTTGTTAAAACGTAGAATTTTATACTACGAATACATACATTTGTTAAAAATCTTAACTTTCTGTAATAGAACAGAGCTGAAATTTCAAGTTATAATAAAATATAATTAGTTCGACGATAATTAAAAAAACATTACCCGGACCCAAATTTGGGGTGCCTCTACGAAGCCGATCAATATAATAGTTACATTGGCCTTGAAACACACGTGTTATTTAAGCACATAGTCTACCCGGCTACATAACCTAACTATGCTTGTTAATAAAGCAGTTTTGTCAACTCTTAATTTTAAATATTTCAGTGAAGTGAACTAAGCGCAGGGTTTCTTCTTTTATGTTTAGTGTAGGTATAATTAATTACATTTTTAGGTTATTTATCTTAGTGCCTATAGCGTGTTTAGTTACATTTACCAAATTAACTTCCAAAGTATTAATTAATAATACCGGAATGAATCATTTTTAAAATTGAAATGTTTAATTTTAAATATAATAGTAAATAAAAATATAAATTTAGCGTGATAAAAATAATATACATTATAATGTATTTATAATGAAAAAAAAAAAACGTTTATAGAATACTAATATCTTTACACAACCCAGTAATTTTCTGAAAACAGGACCACTGCTACAGGTGAAAGTAGCATGAATGGCTTTTGGGGGGAATATGAAGAATATATTGCCTTTAGAATTATTTTATTCTCGCAAATAAGTATGTATTTAAAGTATTGTTTAACCAAACCAAAGCGTTATTACAGTAATATTTAGTATTTGAGATGCTGCAAGGTTGAGTAACCGATGACCGATGATTTTGAATTTTCTAACGTTTTCATATTTTTGTTTAATGCTTAGACGTGTGGACGAGCGCACGGCCCCAGTGGTGTTAAGTGACTACCGAAGCCATACACAACAGCGTAAATGCCGCCATTCTCCTTGAGACATAAATTTTAAATTTCAGCCCTAAGGATCAGTATTACAATGGCTGCTCCGGAATGCGTTCCGGTTTGGAGGCAAGCTGCTTCGCGCAAGAAATTGGCAGGATGGTGGTCACAACCCGCGCGAACTCACAATACTTCCTATCACCATTTAAAGTGCACTATGTGTAATGCAAATTGTGCCAAATTTCGGATACTTTGCCTGTGAAATCTTACGATCGACTGATCATATATTTTTTCAACAAATCTCTATGGATCTGAAATGTAGCGAACATTGTAAGACGTACACGAAGAAGGAACAACCTAATTTAACTCAAGTTCTTATTAAGTTGCGTAAATTTATATTTAGAAATTGACGTAAAGCTATTGAAAAACATGGCAAATCCAATCTTGCCTCAAGATAGTGCCGTCAAGTGCCTCAAGATACGTCGTGATGTCTATGAGCTCATACTATAATAATATGAGATCAATTGAAACACGAACTTCGTGTGTCCAACTACAGCCATACATTTTTTCTATTGTAATTTTAATAATTTCATGTCATTATTTCATATGCTTTATCACTTTAGATATTTAATCTCAACTAATATTGTAAAATAAATGTATAAATTTGGAAGTTTGTATGGTTTAATGAATTTGAATAAAATTTCGCACACAGACAGTTTGAAATCTGAAGTGAGTTATTCACAGGATACTTTTTATAATGATAGACGTGTCGACTCTGGTAATGCCGGGTATATGTATAAAACTATGAAAGTCTATTCGCTTTTTTTTCCTACCTAAGTTCGATTGTGTTGAGAGGCTATTTTAGCGTAACCTTAATAACTAGTAGGTGAGCTCACGGGGCTCAAACCTGAGACGATACTAACACGAACCCTAGCAAGAGCCAGTGCTTCGCAGAATCTACCACCGGATCGGAAACGCGACCCACTGAGGAGATCCGGCGAGAAACTCAGTGGGCTGTGTCTGAGGGTTAATTTACTAGTCCGAATGATGAACGGTTTTCGACTACTGCGGGGCCACTAGTACTAGTTATATTCTGGTTACCATTGGGCGAGGCGAGTAGACAGGAGGAGGCGTTCCCTAGCGGCTCCACGGGCCCCGAGCCCAGGTGCGCGCTGCTGGCGAGGAGTTGCCAGCCCATGCAGCGCCCCACCGCCTGCACCGCCGTCATCTGGTGCTGGTATATCTACACCAAAACAAACATCAATATAGCCAATAATATCAACTTGTCATCGTCGTGGCCTAAAGGATAAGACGTCCGGTGCATTCGTGTCGAGCGATGCACCGGTGTTCGAATCCCGCAGGCAGGTGCCAATTTTTCTAATGAAATACGTACTCAACAAATGTTCAAGATTGACTTCCACGGTGAAGGAATAACATCGTGTAATAAAAATCAAACCCGCAAAATTATAATTTGCGTAATTACTGGTGGTAGGACCTCTTGTGAGTCCGCACGGGTAGGTACCACCGCCCTCCCTATTGCTGCCGTGAAGCAGTAATGCGTTTCGGTGTGAAGGGCAGGGCAGCCGTTGTATTGTAACTATACTGAAACCTTACAACTTACATCTCAGAATAGGACGAGCTCACAGCCCACCTGGTGTTAAGTGGTTACTGGAGCCCATAGTCATTTACAACGTAAATGCGCCACCCACCTTGAGATATAAGTTCTAAGGTCTCAGTATAGTTACAACGGCTGCCCCACTCTTCAAGCCGAAACGCATTACTGCTTCACGGCAGAAATAGGCAGGGTGGTGGTACCTACCCGTGCGGACTCACCTGAGGTCCTATCACCAGTAATTACGCAAATTATAATTTTGCGAGTTTGATTTTTATTACACGATGTTATTCCTTCAACGTGGAAGTCAATCGTGAACGTTTGTTAAGTACGTAAATCATTAGAGAAATTGGTACCCGCCTGGGGGATTCGAACACCGGTGCATCGCTACATACGAATGTACCGGTCGTCTTATTCTTTAGGCCACGACGACTTCAGAACTTTGCTTTGCTTTGTGCACAGCAAAACAAATAGATTACAAATCGCAAAATGAACTTTCACTTCAAAATGAATGTAATACTGAGTTACAATCTGAATCGGCCTTTCCCAAAGTGGGCGATAACGCCCCCTTGTGGGCGCTGAAGGCCTAAAGGGGGGCAGTAAGAGATCCAGAAAAAAAAGGGGCGTTGTGTAGAGGCTTGGGAGGCGATTTGTAATTTCATCTAGGAAGACTCTTAGACACCAACTGAGCTCTCGCTATAGTGGATTTAAGCAGGTGAAAAAATGGGGACGCTAAAAACAGAATTTATTTTCAAAGTGGGCAGTAGACAAAATAAGTTTGGAAACCATTGATCTAAATGAATGCGGTAACGTTAAGTACATAATGAATAGTACCTGACAGTAGATGAGGTCCCTGAGCTCCTGCAGCTCGTAGGACAGGTGCCGCACCTTCCCGTCCCTGCAGATGCACTTCAAGGTCTTCTCCCCGACGTGGACCACCAGCGACGTCCGGCACACCGCGTCGTACCTGTCCCACAACCACAACCAGCTTTACTAGCTACAAACTTTTTTGGAGACTACAAAAACACATCAGCTAAAATATTGGCAGTAACAAGTTAGTTACTGGTGACAGGACGTCTTGTGAGTCTGCGCGGGTAGGTACCACCTTCCTGCCTATTTCTGCCGTGAAGCAGTAATGCGTTTCGGTTTGACGAGTGGGGCAGCCGTTGTACTGTAAAAACTGAGACATTACAACTCATCTCTCGAAGTGGGTGGCGGCATTTACGTTGTAGATGTCTATGGGCTCCGGTAACCGTTTAACACCAGGCAGGCTGTGAGCTCGTCCGACTATTTAAACAAAAAAACTTAGCAAAGTAATTTAGAGATTTCCATATAATTTTTAAGGGATGCATGTGTGTTATAGGTAGTTAGGTGTGAGGGGACCGATATGGGGGGTATGGGAGGGGGGTGGAGGTGACTTACCCGTGTGCCATGATGTTTATCTTGACGCAGGACTGCGTGGGACTGTTGAGCGCGTTCCAGTGCGACACTATCAACGGATCCTTCACCTGGGACACATCAAAATCAAACACTTATAGACATATACAATATAGACCAACGGTCGGGGAACTTTTTTAATTATTACCACAAAATATTTTTGTGTAAGTTGATATTACCCCATGGCGAAGAACAAAAAAATACGAAATCGCTTCTTTTTAGCATCTTTCATATTATAGCCCCCGTGATAATTTCGAAAAGAATACAATATCTAAAAATTTTACGATTCTAAAGAAGTTTCACTTCAATATATACTTTTTACTCACAAAAGTTTCATTTTTATCCCCCAAAATTTCATTTTACCCCATTTGGGGTAATTTATCCCGGTTCCCGGACCGCTGATATAGACTATGCGTCCTTTGAATGATCAAAATTCGATCATAAGCCTCAAATATTATAGATATTCATTTTCCGTATCACATTTTCTCTTTTGTTTAGTTTATTACCATTTTGACTTATAAACGTTTTGTTTTTTTTAAAGTATTCTATCAATAATTATATTGTCTATGAGCTCAGATAACTTCATGATACAATGAGGACTCGTTTATTATTCTACACTAATAATCTACTAATATTACATTTAAAACAATTTATTCATCTTTTAAATTAAAAGTAATTTTGAAAACATTAAAAAATATATCTAAGGCTGAAAGGTTATTTGGTTTAAGTGACTTTTACCTTTATAATTAAAGGTGCGTTTTATTTGGTATTAGCATCGATGATTCGATGTTTTTAATTGAACTCCAATTAAGTTTACTCCATTCAAATAATTGAAGGCGTTATGATATCTTTTCTAAAATTTTGTACTTTATGTAGATCACCGGTGCCCTACACAGCTCACTAAAGTAATTATGTCGATTTCTCTCTTCGATCTTCTCACTAAGGCGCCGGAGTATCTAGTAGACTCTGGGAAAGACGAATCCGAAGATAATGAGAATGAATCTATTCCTAAGAGACCTAAAATACTGAAACATACATTATCAAACAAAAGAAGGCTAAGCTAGGCAATCCAGGCCCTTAATAATAGAAATCGAAATAATTGCTTCAGTGCGCCACGTAGGGCACCGGTGACCTACATAGCAGTCAGCGTGTTAAATGGCTATTCTGTAAGTTTCAAAAAAGTTACTTAAATCAAATATCCTTTCAACTTTCGATAGATAGAAATATATGTAGTACCTCTTTAGCGATAGTGTCGAGCACGTATTCGCTTCTCCTCCTCATGAAGAAGTGCTGGGCCTGCTGTATGATCTGCTCCAGCAGGGACTGCTCCTTGCTCATGTCCAGGAGCTCGTAGCGGTCCGCCGCCATGGGACCTGCGCGCGGGAACTACGCCATCAGTACACGTGTAGTTCGGCCGCTGAGAGAGCGCGCGGATGAGCGATGTCGCTTTGGGACGGCGTGAGATTTTTTTTATGATTATGGGTTTACTGGTGTCCCGGAGGTCTTTCCAGTTTCATAAGGGCAAGTGGGCGAGCAAGGGCTCAGCCAGAAGGGTCGGGATTTGCTAACAGCTACCCGAGTGCCTCCAAGGGAGACCTAGCATCTCAATAGCAGCTGCTTCGCGAATGAATCTACTACCGGATCGGAATCGCGACCCGCTGAGAAAATCCGGCGAGAAACTCAACGGGCTGATGCTTAGATTGGGTTGCACGTCGAACTCTTTGCCGAGTTCGACGAGTACGGTTACCGGGGTTTCTACTCCTAGTGTTAGGGCGGAAGGCGTTTAATGTAAAGGTTATTGGATCTGATGGTTCCGTAAGGACGTGTCTAGGGCGTCGACGGTGACTGGCTCCTGCGTACCTACACGCGCGGACTCACAAGAGGTCCTACCACTGTAATTACGTAAATTATAATTTTTGAGGGTTTGATTTTTATTACACGATGTTATTCCTTCACCGTGGAAGTCAATCGTGAACATTTGTCGAGTACGTATTTCATTAGAAAAATTGGTACCCGCCTGCGGGATTCGAACACCGGTAGGTACATTGTTCGACACGAATGCATCGGACGTCTTATCCTTTAGGCCGCGACGACTGGCACGGTTACAGGACGGTAGGCGCGCGTACCGGCGAGGCAGCGTCGCTTGGAGGGCCCCAGGGGTCCGGTGGCGGGGTGCGGGAAGGGGTGGTGCGTGTTGGCGTGGTGCACGGCGCGCAGCAGCTGGTGCAGCGAGTGCTCCAGCACGTGGTCGTGGTCTGACTTGCCGGACGACGAGGACCCCTCCGTCTGTCGAGCGGACAAATTCGTTTTCAAGCCATACATTTAATTTTTATAATTCAATATCTCTGAATCTCCAATCAACGTTGAATATATGTATTAAGTAAACAATCAACCTTACTTTTTCTATAATCAAAATTTTCTACTAAAATATAAAAAACTCTTGCCCGCGACTCAATCCGCGTGGAATAGTTACTTTGGCATAACGCTAAATTTTACCCCCCACTTCATTTACGTAAATTTATAATCATTTATATTTTTGAATTATAGAATGTTGAAGAACTATTTAAACCCCTATTTTGAAACATTATTTATTGGTATTCCACTTGTATTGGTCTTACTGTTATGCAATATGGAATAATAAATGTAAATGAGTCTGGCACAGTTCTGAAAATATTAACATAGGATTTTAGGATACACGGGTCAAGTTCTTGTAAGTTAACAAATTAACAATTTTAGCATGATTATTTTGATGCTAATTAATTAATTAAACATAAATAAATACCTTAACCCCCTCAACATTCGCGTTAGCGTTGGTCTGTCCGTTGTTGTGACAGAGTCCTATCAGCAACTGGATGCCGGGCAGCACCTGAAATCGCATATAGTTGTCCCATTTGATCCTGATAATCCTGACAGACCGTATCTCTGTGCCTCAGTATATCGTTTATACAAATGTCATGAATAGAGTCATAAATAAATACAAGTGATACAATACATATTTTCACTCTGATAATATTTTTTTATACACAATTTACTTTTTTTGCTGAAAGAGTTCAGATAGAGTCTGTTACAGGCTAATGTAGTTCAAATAAATTAATCGCGGACAAACGCAAAAGAGACTCGGACTTCATATCACACTATGATGTCTAAGAACTCCACTTAACTGCCCGACTATACCATAGTGAGCAAAAGCATAAAGGATTACCTGGTATTCAATTGTATTACATTTTATGCTTCTTACTCTTGCAATCTTACTACAAATCACGTTCATAATCCGTTCATCAAACAATTCTGAAATTAAAACTTCATTATATTTCTGGAATGCATGTTATACTCACGGTGGCCATGATCTGATTCCCGACAACCATATGCGGTATGGAGGCGTCCAGCTGCACGGCTTCGGCCGCGAGTCTGGCAAACAGCTCCTTGCAGAACAGCACGTTCTGCGCCGCTTCCAGCCGCTGCTGCCAGTGCAGCTCGCCCTCACCCGCAGTGCAGCTCAATGCAGAAGCACTCAACGTTGCTGTCACTACTTCTTCTTGTTCTGTCAAAACGAGGATTATCAGCTAATTAAGCACCAAGTACAGACACAACACATTTTTTTTTTTTTTCTCTGAAGATATAAAGTAGTTAATATATTAAAAATGAAAGTATATTCTCAATTTGACACATCGTCGCTGTCAAACCAAAATCTGCTATTTGCAAAAACTCTATTTTGAATTAACAAGTAAAAACATTTTCGTATAATATATTATATGAAGGTGAATTTTTAAGAACTATATCAAATGAAAACTATAGATAAATATTAAAGCTTTTATACGTTAGATAGGGCTGTGATACGAAAAGGTCAAAAAGTAAAAATCTCAAAAAGTGCACATAGCAGATTTTGGTTTCACAACGACGATATGCTAATTGTAATATGAAAATTCAGAATTTCAAACAATAAACTATATTGGAAGCTTGACACGGATGACTAGGCTGTCTCATTCTACAGTATATCAGTCATGTGTTCCTGTTTCAAGTGTCATAGTCTTCTTTGTCTTAGATTTCACGTGACAAGTGGGGAGCTTTATTCAAATTGTGATGTATTTGAGCCAGTAATCAGTAGAACATAGAAGGTGATCTATGAACACATCCAGACATCTATACTAATGATTAGTATTTTGATTTTGATTTGATTTGATTTATTGCTGATTTTTGTAGCTCAAATGGAGTGTTCGGCAAGTGAAATATCTTAATAACATATTTCAGGACCTCTTTTTGCATATATGCAATATGTAGTGTGATGTTATTGTGTCTACCTTTCTGGCAAAGGACAGATATGAAGGCGACGCCCTGCAGTTCTGGCGGGACGGTGACGCGCAGGGCGGAGGGCGGGGGACCTCCTGTGTTCATACTCATCGCTTGAGCTATCTGCTCCTCGGGCGCTTTTGTTACCTGTTCACAATCATTTTATAAGTAGGCAACCATTTCACTCCTATCCCCGCCTATTTCACTGGTGGTAGGACCTCTTAGGAGTCCGCACGGGTAGGTGCCATCACCCCGCCTATTTCTGCTGTGACGCAGTAATGCGTTTCGTTCGTAACTTTACTGAGACCTTAGAACTTATATCTCAAGGTGGGTGGCGCATTTAATGTCTATGGGCTCCAGTAACCACCACTTAACACCAGGTGGGCTGTGAGCTCGTCCACCCATCAAAGCAATAAAAAAAAAAAATATACCTACTCTATTCCAATTACGAAGTCTCACGAGACAGATGTTATTATTATGATATTGTGTGTGTGAATTAATTGTATAATGATTTGGATTATTTGTGTATATTTTAAATGATTTTTACGACCATGAACAAAAAATGATTATTATTTCAAATTATGCGCAACGTGACGAGTTACGTTCTAAGAAGTGTCAAAGGGGACTTCGTAATTGGAATAGAGTTTAGTGATTTTTAACACCACAATTACTTGTTGTAATTCTTCGAACTTAAATTTATCTCTCAGTGGCAAAATGTTCGTGAGCGCGTCACAATATTTCACAATATGAAAACTGGCACCCATCATGAAACACAAGATCGAAGTTTCGTTAAAAAAGATAAATGTAATGTATTTTGTTACATCCAAATATTTTTTAAGTATGTACATATCGGATAAGTGAAAGGCTATTTGGTTTATGCGACATTTGTATTCGTAATAAAAGGTCCGCTTTTTTTTTTTTTTTTCCTACCTAAGCTGGGAGCCTTGAGAGGTCATTTCAGCGTAACTTTAACTAGTAGGTGAGCTCACGGGGCTCAAACCTGACGACGTCGCTAACACGAACCCTAGCAAAAGCTGTGCTTCGCAGAATCTACCACCGGATCGGAAACGCGACCCACTGAGAAGATCCGGCAAGAAACTCAATGGGCTGTGTCTGTGGGTTAATTTACTCGTCGAGCCCTTCGTCGCAAGCGACGGGTTCGACGGTGTCCGGTGCTTGAGGTACCTAAAAGCACAGTTAGTGGATCGGGAGGATCCGAAATGACGTGTTTGGGGCGACGTCGACTGCTTTCCATTCTGTCCGCAGGATCGGGAATGTAGTTACCGGCGGCCACGATGAGAGGGTTCTCGTGTCGTGCCGCTTTATCGAAGTGGGTCCGCTTTATTTAGTATTCGATGTTTTTAATTGAATTTCAATTAACACATTCAAATCACGGAAGAAGTTTTTTTGTCATGATATTTTTTCCAAATTTTAAACTATAATGGCTCTCCTGTAATGTTGCAAAAAACCAAAAAGACGCTTAAACCAAATAGCCTTTAACCAGACGATATACATTTATTTAAATATATTTAAAGAAAACATTGAGCTTTGTAGTAGAAGTTCCATGCAAGTTTAATTTAATAAATACGTTTTATTCAGATTTACAAATACATTTTGAACAAAAACTATAACATCTTACCTCAAACACACCCGTCTGACTGAACTTAGACCCTGCAGTTCTGTAGCTCAAATCACCAATGATTGTATTAGAAACTTTCTTCAGCCTCCAATTTTGACGTAGCCTAAGCAAGTCTATGTGGAAATCTGGCATGTTCCGCGCCATCCTCATGGTCTCGCTGGCCCGGAGACGTTCCATGCCGGCTTGGAGGACGGCGGCGGCGGCGCTCAGTGCCTTCTTCCGTCCGTAGACTTGAACCATGGGTCGACTTTCAACTTTTTCAGGTTGGACCGGGTCAAGCACCTGGACATTATGATATTATATTGAATTTATTATATTGAAGTCGTCGTGGCCTAAAGGATAAGACGTCCGGTGCATTCGTATCGAGCGATGCACCGGTGTTCGAATCTCGCTGGCGGGTACCAATTTTTCTAATGAAATACGTACTCAACAAATGTTCACGATTGACTTCCACGGTGAAGGAATAACATCGTGCAGTAAAAATCAAACCCGCAAAATTATAATTTGCGTAATTACTGGTGGTAGGACCTCTTGTGAGTCCGCACGGGTAGGTACCACCGCCCCGCCTATTTCTGCCGTGAAGCAGTAATGCGTTTCGGTTTGAAGGGTGGGGCAGCCGTTGTGACTATACTGAGATCTTAGAACTATATCTCAAGGTGTGTGGCGCATTTACGTTGTAGATGTGTATGGGCTCCAGTAACCACTTAACACCAGGTGGGCTGTGAGCTCGTCCACACATCTAAGCAATAAAAAAAAAAAAAAAAAAAAAATATTGTTTATAAAATACGTTTTTTTAATAGAAATATTTTTAAAAACGATATTGAAACGGTTGTCTGGAAGAGATCGCTTTTAGCGATAAGACCGCTTATTGTACAAATGTATGTGCTTTTTGACTGTTTTTTTAATGTAAATTGTGTTGGTGTGCAATAAAGTGTATTCTCTCTCTCTCTCTCTCTGAAATAAAACGTCAACAACGTCTAACAACTATGACGAAGTGGTAATTACTGCATGTAAACATGCCATCTTTGAAGCTGAAACTAAAATACAGCCTAGCTAGCCTAAAGTGAACAGAATTTATTTACTAAACTGAGGACAAATACTAGTAGTATTGGTTGTTTTATATTTTTTGATCCAGTCAGTTTATTTTAAGTGGAGCTGGCACTTCTATTGTGTCAGAGGTCATCAGCACTAGCACCTGACAGTCCCTACCTATGGTCTGTAATTACAGCATTATTAAATTAAATATTATTTCATACCATGGACACAGTGTTCTTTTTTCTTACCTGCTCCTAGTAACCTTTAGAGGTTAAACTAGCTCTACCGAACATGTAGCTCACTCTCACTCACATTCAGGGTCTTTTCCTGGGAAACTTTACTAACATCTGCCCTACCGAGAGCAGTGGATCGCTGAGTCTACCAGATCAGAATCACGATTCACTGAACACACACCAATAAAAGCACACATACCATATACCTCTTCTCCTTAGCAATATTCAGTACATCCGCCAAAACGCTAACTTCAGTCAAGGCACTCCGTAACTTATTCCTAACAGAGTCCCAGGGCCACAAGCTGGACTGGTAGCTCTGGTCTTTGTTGTCTTCATCTGATTTAGTATCAGAACTGCTTTCACCTTCTTTCTTGACGTTACAGAACTCATCTTCTGTTTTTGAAAAATCTATCTTCTGTGCTAGTCTTGCCAGATTTTCTGACATCGATAAAGGTCTACAAAGAGAATTACAGTATGAATCTATATATCTATGTATCTATTTTTATCAGAATACAGTTACATTCATGATGCTTAGAATATAGATTACTGACACCAAAAAATGAAATTAAGCAGTATATTTGTGATTTTAATATAAATGTATTACTGTTATAGCTGCTATTATTATATGCAATATATAAAAATTTACTTATGCATTTATTTTATTAACAAAATCTTAACATGTACCAATTATTAATCTTGTGCATGTGACAGGTATTAATCCAGACTTTGTTATTCAGAAAATTGTAGGACTGTAATTTTAGTTCACTATTACCAACATCATATTTTAACTACAAGTAAAAACTTATAAAATTTCTTTATTAGGGCATTGTGAAATAGGCCATTTTTTAAAATCAAAATACTTTATTTAAAAATGAGCCACATTGAGATCTAGTTTCGAAACTCACTTAAGTACATTTTTCAGAAGAAAATTAGTGTGCATAGCTTATCCATTCTCTTTTAACATAATATTTTTAACTGAAATCCCTTCCCATATAAAACTAGTGAAATGGGACCGCATATACATATGGTGTATAATTATTTAATTGAAATAAAAATTACTAAAATATCATTCAGAATCTAATATCAATATGTCACATTTATTTATTTATTTCAAAACAGAAGATTTTTAGGCTTAACATTTTTAACTAAATTTCGGTACCGGTTTGTAATTCAATTTGTAATTATTTTAGTTTAGTTGCTTAATTACGTGGTGTGTATCCATATAAAATTTTAGCTGATCAAATTTGTAAACTTACGCTTGATAAATCTCTTGCCCATCATAAGTAATCTCCTGTATTTGGTTCTCTATAGGTGCCTCTATCGATATGTTCACTGAATTTGCCATTTTACTCTTGAAAAATAAATAAACAGTACAAGAAAATTATAATTATAAATAAAATTTGACTCAAAATTTAGCGGTACTATTTTATAAACACCATATTAATATAATTCTTAAATTACATAGTTAATATAAACAATAATGCTGTTCATTAAAGCAGTTAAGACTTTAAATTATTATTCCATCCTAAAAACTAAAAATTCTCTTTACAACAAATCGGCTACTACTCTTGACTTTGACATTTACTAAGTGTATAATCTATGACTACGGTATATGTGTATTATCTATGGTATTGTCTATACTCTTGACATTGGACTTTTTGGCGGGAACGCGAGGAGTGAAGTTGTGTGATTTGTTTAATTTTGTCTATTTAGTGTTTCCGCAGGCTTAAATGTGTAACAACGGTGGTTTATTAACTATTTAATATCTGGGAAAGTGCACAAATGTGGAAAAATGAAGCAAAGCCGCTGGACGTTACTTGTGGGGATCCTCCAAAAAGTCCACTGAAAAAATCTCAGTAAATAACCACCATTGTACTGAGATTATATTTCATCCCATATCATCTCATCTCATTTCATTTTATTTCATCCAAGTTGATTAATGTCTCAAATTAATCATCTTTCATTTCATTTCACTCCACATTATCATTTTTCATAAAAATAAGAATTTAAATAAAAATAAAAATAAGACGTGACTTAAAGGTCTTAGTTACCAGGTCATAAATCCCTTGAAAAAATAAAAAAAATCATGACATTGTAGGTAGGCAGTAGGCAGCGGCCATAGACCTATATAGGTTTCCTACTTCAGTGGCAGCGGCCCACGTCATCTCGAGGTGAATGAAGATAGCCCCTCAAAAAAAATTTTTTTTCCTATTTTATACTTATTTTCTATTAATTCGTTTGTTCATCATTTGTTCATGATTGTTCACTGTTAATAATTGTTTGTTCTGTATTTATTTATTTAAAAAAAATATTTAAAAATATACCTACAAGTTAGCCCCTCTAATGCAATTTTTAATATTTTTTCATCCTTAATGACTCGTAAATATTCATTTTCGATTGTTCTTATATAAAACATGTTTGTTCTCTTTCGAAATTACTCGTTTTTTGTTTAATTTACTATTTTTATTAGTTGAATAAATGTATGCAAAATATGTGTACTGCGCATGCGTCAACTATAATGCCTAAACTTTTTACGCGGTTTTAATCGTGAAAAAAAAACCAAATTTAAATCCTGAAGGAGCAATTAATTGGTATACAGTTTAATTAAAAAAATTAAAAAATAAATAAATGAAGTAATGTGCATTGGCGTTAAGTTAGACCAAATACATTTTTTCCATCCTCTTACGTATCGTATTAAAATGTTATTTTACTAATGTTAGGAATATAATTTCGACTGTGTAAAAAAGTTATTATAATGTATACCTATATTATCTCTTGAAAGATAAATAATGAACATATTTACTTATTTGTTTTACCTATGTGAACTCCCTATCTTTTTTATACCTTCATAACGATAAGTAGGAGGATGGAAAAAATGTATTTGGTCTAACTTAACGCCAATGCACATTACTTCATTTATTTATTTTTTTAATTTTTTAATTAAACTGTATACCAATTAATTGCTTCTTCAGGATTTATATTTGTTTTTTTTTCACGATTAAAACCGCGTAGAAATTTTAGGCATTATAGTTGACGCATGCGCAGTACACATATTTTGCATACATTTATTCAACTAATAAAAATAGTAAATTAAACAAAAAACGAGTAATTTCGAAAGACAACAAACGTGTTTTATATAAGAACAATCGAAAATGAATATTTACGAGTCATTAAGGATGAAAAAATACTAAAAATTGCATTAGAGGGGCTAACTTGTAGGTATATCTTTAAATATTTTTTTTAAATAAATAAATGCAGAACAAACAATTATTAACAGTGAACAATCATGAACAAATGATGAACAAACGAATTAATAGAGAATAAGTATAAAAAAGGAAAAAAAAATTTTTTTGAGGGGCTAACTTCATTCACCTGTCATCTCGGATCCTCCCGATCCACTAACGGTGCTTTTAGGTACTTCAAGCACCGGTCACCGTTCTCGTCGAACCCGTCGCTTGCGACGAAGGGCTCGACGAGTAAATTAACTCTCAGACACAGCCCACTGAGTTTCTCGCCGGATCTTCTCAGTGGGTCGCGTTTCCGATCCGTTGGTAGATTCTGCGAAGCACGGCTCTTGCTAGGGTTCGTGTTAGCAACATCATCAGGTTTGAGCCCCGTGAGCTCACCTACTAAAGTTAGGGTTACGCTGACATAGCCGCTAGGGCTATCAGCTTAGGTAGGAAAAAAAAAAAAAAGGTAGCGGCTTGGCTCTGCCCCTGGCATTGCTGACGTCCATGAGTGACGGTGGCCACTTACCATCAGGTGGGCTGTATGCTCGTCTACCTACAAAGGCAATAAAAAAATAGAAAAGAATTATGTAGTAGTTCCATTTTTTCAACTGGAAAGACGAAAGTATCATACCATACAACCTAATCTTTTGAATATTCTAAATAATGAATCAAGCACCGTTATTACAAAGCCAAAATAAACACTAAATTAACAAAATAAAATAATTCATACAACTTCACTCGCGTTCCCGCTTTGTAGATGTTGCTAGCCATTTCTGCTAGTGTTATATTACGGAAACAGCACATTTTAAATAAAATAAGAATGTGATATTGTGATATTAATGGATTGGAAAGAAGTGCTTTGGTTTCCCTTTTGTATGCCAGACTAGATGACTGTCTGTGTTGCCTAGATGGTTTACCATGATTATAAAAAATCAGTGCAGTACATTAGGCTAGCTAATGTATGATATTGTTTTGAAGCTCGGCGTCTGCCGGAGTCACTCACTAAACGACTTCTGTACTATTCACCTGAACACGCATGACAAAAAGCGGAGGGGTGACCACCGACAATATTGAAACCAGACAAACCGATTTCTATTGGCGAACCGATTCTACGTCAGCCACCTTGGACGGTGCGGTGGCGGTCCGTCATCATCCAGATAGTGCCATTGGTGGCGTATAAATTCTCGCTGGACTAGTACTAACCCGTTGGATTGAAACAGGTGGTGACTTTTTATAATTAAATCTACAGCAAGTTAGATTTCTATTAGCAGCCGTGGAAGTTCGACATCTTTATTGGGCCCGAACCATCACTGAGAGAGGTCACCTCCTACAGAAAACAAGGAGTGAGACGTACTTTCTCTCTCGCTCTACCGTTCCGTGCTGCGGGATGGTGGACTTTAGGCAGAGGGCGAGCATCACCTGCCAGCAGTCGTCGCTGTAGAGCATTGTAGCTATTACGGCCGGCAGCGACAACTTTGATCTTATTTGAACTACGAGGCGAAGCAGCTTCTCCGATGCAGGACTCCGTGCTATGAATGTCTCTACTCCACCACTCCTCGGTGTCCTTGTATTCCACTGTGTTAACTGCAAAAGTAAAAGTTGTGACTGTTGATTGGATGAATTGCATTGATACTGAATAACTATAATCATGGATTTCGTTAGGCTGGCAATATAGGCCCCAACCAATGGTTGTCGTCTAATTTTCTATCGATGTTTTGCGCTACTCACAACAAAATGCCTGTTAGAATTTTGTAAATGCGAACTATATTTGTAATGGATAATTTGTGTTATTATTAATACTAGGACTTTTCATCACATAAAGTACATTAAATCAATTGTATATATGAAAAGCATTCGCTATGACGGATCGTACTATTGCGGTGGGTGTCACTCTTAAACAATTTATGTGTTTTGAACCTATTACTCCGGTTAAGAAACTCGAATTTCATTCGTTCGTCGTTAAATGGCTGTATTAATTCTTAGTTGTGATCGAGTTGAAGATAATCGGTGATAAAATTTAATTGTTTGTCTGCTTTGCTCTTTAAATAAAAAAACTAATTTGTTATGCGATATACAGTTTGAAACTACTTTATGTTATTAAATTAAAAACACTTCAAAATTATGGATTTTCAATTTTATGAGCTTTTAGGCATTTAATGGGTTTGATTACAAAAAAAAATATACAACTTCATATTAAATAAATATTCAAAAGAAAAATAAATAGATTATTTGTTATTCGCAGTAGTTTCATTTTGTTACATAGGTAACGATATTTTGTGCAAAGAAAGCAGTAATACTTAATTTCATTTGCTTTTTTTTGTAATTTATTGAAGTTTTTACATTAATTAATCTTCAGTCTCGTCCCAGCCTGGAGCAGGTAACAGCCATCGTAGACTTCATGGAGAAGCACCCTGCACTAGGGCTTGGACAGCTCCGTGGACTAGAAGGCAGAGACGAGAGCAAGAAACTGTGGTTAAAGTTAACTCGCATTGTCAATAATATTTCTGGACCTACGAGGCCTATGAAGTCTTGGATCAAGGTTTGTTATCATTAAATTCCTTGAAATATATAAATGCATACGAATAAAAATGATACAACGTTTGAAATGAGGTCTGATACTTTTTCTTTTGACAATTTTACTTTAAATTCTCCAGTAGCACCCAGCACAGTATACAGTAATCGTTGGGATAATTATGAAAAGTGTTACATTTACATCCCCAACTAGATTCTTGTCTTAATGTTTTGGACATCAGATACACAAACAAAAGTTTACAAAACCTTTATTACTATACATCTTTGACAAAGTCACGGGCTGGACTGGACTTTGACTAGAAATAAAATCTGGACATGCAACATAATTCATTCATCCATCTCATCTTGTCAGATAATAAAAAGTGTTAACAACTACTTGACCAATGAACATTTTAATAAATTGAATTATGACCAGTAAAAATAAAACTTTATTGCTGTTGTTGAAGAATTATGGCTTCATGAATACTTGATCGAAAGTGTTTACACTATTTGGGAATATTCCCATAATTAAGAACCTATCAAACTCTGTTTCAAGATCGATGCATCACACATAATCACATGGAAACAGTACAACAATGTAGTATTTAATTGATATACACAAATAAGAAAAAAGATATAATATTTATAATAACTTAGTTTCCTTTCACAGTACTGGGCTGACAAAAAATCTACAGTAAGATCAAAAGTACAAGGATGTGGTGGGGATCCAAATAGCCTATGTTCTAACATTGAGAAAAAAATATGGGATGTTTTCTTAGCAAATGATAATTCAAGTAAGATTTATTAAAATAAATATTGTTTGATAAATTGTAATTGTAATTGTATTATAAAACTATTTGAAAGATTTGATCTCACATTTATAATACTAAATTTTCTATTGATTACAATAGAGTTGATAATATTTTTTGGTTTTTGCTACTCATAGACATTTAAAACTACTTATATGATTTAATCTTCGTCAGTCAGAATGACCATCATCTGTGAGACCACAGTAACTGTAAGTATTCGAAACGTCGCAAATTATAAAATAACAATAAAAAAAGCGAGTAGAAATTAAAAATAATTATAATTAAATTCATGATACCTTTGCAAAATTTATGTTTTACATTGTATTCACAGCCAACAATAAGAATATTTGAAATCAAGATTATAAGATATGCATAATTATATATGTTATATTATATGCGTACTTTCCAAACAAGTCTACTAGCTCAGAAATGCTCAATGCATAATTTCAAGTGTGAACAATTCTTATTTATCCTATTTAAAGTGTCAAAGCATAATCTGCAATGAAAATCCACAGGAACAAATCGAGGTGCTGTGAAACAAGAATCTCATTATACTGAAGATAACTTTTTTAATGAAGACAGCATGGATCAGAACCACGTTGAATCCGATCCGGTGCTGGCGTTCGAGGAACCCGTCGCCGATGCTGAGGAGAGGCAAATGGCGGTAATGGAGAAACTGGTACATACAATACATTACATAGTCTGTTTTGACCTCATCAAATTTATTGACGTTAACAGTGGACATTTGTACTGCCTGCTTGATGGTGAGTGGTCACCGTTGATCTTGGATATCAGTAATACCGGTACCAATACCAGGGTACTGTCAGGCGCTCATTGGGCCTACATTCTTTATAGTTCCTTATAATACTTTCTTTTTTGTCTTCTCCTTATCCCACTAGGTGGGGTCGGTACAGCGAATTTTTCTCTTCCGTTTCCTTCTATCAGCCGCCATCTCAACACTCACTCCTCTCTCTCTCTCTCATATCGTCATTCACACACTCCACCCACGTCTTCTTCGGTCGACCTCTTCCCCTCTACCTTGCACTACCATTTTCATACATCTCCTAGTCACATGCATCTCCTCCCACCCCAAGCACCGGTCATCGTTCTCGTCGAACCCGTCGCTGGCGACGAAGGGCTCGACGAGTAAATTAACTTACAGACACAGCCCACTGAGTCTCTCGGTGGATCTTCTCTCGCGATTCCGATCCGGTGGTAGATTCTGCTAGACACGGCTCTTGCTAGGGTTCGTGCTAGCAACGTCATCAGGCTTGAGCCCCGTGAGCTCACCTACTAATTCGACGAATCTAGAATAACCCCTCGAGGTTACTAGAATAGGTAGGAAACATGTCCATACCACGCTAACCGTGACTTATAATGTTTCTAAACAGCTCTTTTCTAATAAACAGGTTAAAGTAATGAGCGATCAAGCGGCTGCGATGACTCAGTTGGCTCACGCGTCTCACGTGAACGCTCAGGCCATGGAACGGCTTGCGGAAGCGTCACACATACAGGTAAACCTTTTTTTTTTATGAATGAAAGTTTACTGGTGGTCCGGAGGCTTTTCCAGTTTCACCAGGACAGGGGCAAGGTAAACCTGAACTATAGGGTAGTTTTATTTTCAATACGAAAAAGTCAATTTTTTTAGCTTACCTATATTCAAATGACTTTTAAATACTTTTTTTATTGCGCGCAATTTACACGATCAGTTGCATTGCTGGCTCCTTAAATGTGAACTTAGTATAACTATAAGTGCGTGGCGTTTAAGAACGCACCTTTTTATGATGCGTGATCCGGAACGCACAACATGTTGGTAGAAAGATAGTCTATGACATTATTATAATAACCGTCAAAAAGGATTTTTTGGCGGGAACGCGAGGAGTGAAGTTATGTGATTTGTTTTATTTTTGTCTATTTAGTGTTTCTTCAGGTTTAAATGTGTAATAACGGTGGTTTATTAAGTGTTTAATATTTGTGAAAGTGCACAAATGTGGGAAAATGAAACAAAGCCGCTGGACGTAACTTCTCGGAATCCTCCAAAAAGTCCACTGAAAAAATCTCAGTAAATGTCCACCATTTTACTGAGATTATATTTCATCCCATATCATCTCATCTCATTTCATTTCATTTCATCCCAGTTGATTAACGTCTCAAATTAATCATCTTCATTTCATTTCATATTATCATTTTTCATAAAAATAAGAATATAAATTAAAATAAGACATTAAAGGTCTTAGTTACCAGGTCATAAAACCCTTTAAAAAAAACCGTCAAACAAGACGATTATATAAAAATAACTTCATCTGTGTAAAACTGCTGCAAAAATAAAGCTGTTATTATTTAGATTGTAGTGTTAATTAAACGTTGATCGAAAAACACAACTTTCACGTTAAATAAAAAAGGTGCTCTGTCAAGTGCTATTTACCTCTGAAAATCAATTGTATTAAATTAAGACGTACAGTAGATTGGGGAAATAGGGACAAATCTGGGATGTCACGATGTTTCTCGGGTTGTTAGAGATTTAACTTTTTTTTTTACTGCCACCAATATAATTATTAGCACGTACGTACTTGTTACAGGCTCGAGCGATAGAGCGTTTAGCGAACACGTTCGACACGATCAGTGCGGCGACGCACGACGTGCGCAACGCGATCGTCGACATCGACGCGACGATGAAGCGATTCTATTCAACGTCGCCGACTTAGCATCGGTACTCGCGTATATGTGATCTGAACTGTTTGCTCGAGGACCGAGGTGACTTGTGAATTAACGTTCAACTGTATATATGTATATCGAAGGTAGATTTGTTATACCCGTCTACGTCCAGCGCGATTCGTAGACCGCGTGTCCGAAGTGTATGTTACAGTATGTAGACGTTATGTGTGAGTTGTATTATAGTATTATTAGAGGCGACTTCCTCTTAAGCCAAAGTCGATGGGCGGAGCCATTGATGACGAGCACTCACGTGGACTCGTGACGTCATCTGGAGGGGCAACCGACCGACCAGCGGGGACATCACGCCACCTTGGATCACTTTTGCTAGCAGCGCGCGCAGCGTTCACTTGTCTTAGATTTAATATTCTGTGTCGATCGTTCCTACCCACTTTTGTATTTTTTTTTATTTTTTTAAATTATTAAGCCGTTGCTAAAAGTATTAATATTGAGTCATTTTAATAGGTAACATTTGACGTCTGTCAGTTTTTTTTAAGGGATTTTATGACCTGATAACTACTACCTTTAAGTCATGTCTTATTTTAATTTATATTCATATTTTTATGAAAAATGATAATTTGGAGTGAAATGAAATGAAATGAAGATGGTTAATTTGAGATATTGATCAACGGGATGAAATTAAATGAAACGAGATGATATGGACTATTTGGACGATCCCAAGAAGCTACGTCCAACAGCTTTGTTTCATTTTCCCACATTTGTGCACTTTCACAGATATTAAACAGGTTATTACACATTTAAACCTGAAGAAACACTAAATAGACAAAATAAAACAAATCACACAACTTCACTCCTCGCGTTCCCGCCAAAAAATCCTCTGTCAGTTTTATCTTCATAGTGGGGAGACCTGCTTAAAAATATCGATTAAAGTGAATGAATCGATACGTACTTGAAACATATGGGAATTTTAAAAATCATTACGCGAATCCCTTTTTTTTCTTTTCTTTCGTAAATTTAAAGAGCAAAATAAGACAAGTATGTACAGAATTTAACAAAAATATTGCATTTATTCAGTTGAACTATCAGAACTGTTATTAGTATTCTTATCTTCATCACTGCTGTCAGCACTCTGAGATATTATTAATACATTTTCAATAATATTGCCTATTCTCTCGTTCAAGATCTTTTAAAATTATTTTATTTGTTTTCTCTACGACTTTTCTCCAGTCCTTTGTAGTGATTTCTGCACACGCAGTTTGTAGCAGAGTCATCATTTTAGCAGTAATGAAGGGTGGTTCAGTGTTGTTCCGCGCTGCATGAATATCAAGATTACTGATATTCAAATGTTACCTATTAAAATGACCTATGAGTAATATATTTTTTATAATACGTGTTTATATTGTAATTCAATATCTAATTATTATCTGTAAACGACCTAATGTTATGTTTTAAAATATTTTTTTTTTTTGTAAAACGTAAACATTAATTGTTTTAGTTCAAAAGCTGCTGGTAGGACGTCTTGTGAGTCCGCGCGGATAGGTGCCACCACCCCGCCTATTTCTGCCGTGAAGCAGTAATGCGTTTCGGTTTGAGAGGTGGGGCAGCCGTTGTAACTATACTGAGACCTTAGAACTCATCTGTCATGGTAGGCGGCGGAATTTACATTCAATCATCTATGCAATAAATAAATAAAAGCAGTAGTAAAAATTTAAGAAATCCAATAAATAAATGAAAGTGTTAAGGGCCCTTATGGTGTTAAATGAAGTCTCATAGACGCCACAATGTGAATTACGTCACTCACCTAGAGTTGAGGTCTATGCCGCAATCGTATAGTTGTTACGCAAATTTGGTTTTTATTACACGATGTTTTTTCTTCATAGTGGAGCTCACACAGTTCACGAACGTCAATTATACACATATACGATACACTATGTACGTGCTTTGTTTTTCCATTAGTATTATTTAATAAATAAATACAATAAATTTATTTTATCTATGGTATGGTGGTTTAATAAGTTACTTAATTTTTTTTTAATATGGTCACCTTGATTAATGTTGCCATTTACCGCTCGATTAGTTAGTGTGCAAAAAATAATATTACAGTTCATTGGTGACCTTGATGGGGACAAGAAGTTATTTTTCAAGATAATATTATTATATATGAAATATTAGAACCAAGTTAAAATTTCCGTAAAATTTCAAGCTATAGAAATTGTTGAAACATTGTGAAAAAAATTATAGAAGCATATTCGCATCCGTATTTTTTATTATTTCTATAATCCTCCTTCTTCAAGCGAGGCTTGTGGAAAGTATTAAGTGGTAGGCAGGGGCTTGGCTCTGCCCCTGGCATTGCTGAAGTCCATGGGCGACGGTAACCACCATCAGGTGGGCCGTATGCTCGTCTGCCTACAAGGGCAAAGCCATTTTTTGAAACATATATTTTTATGGCCTTGTGTTTCGAAAATGCTTACTCGTTTCTTACGAGGCAAAATAATAAGCAATATTCCGTCTCCGAACTAAACATTTCGCGGAAGTACCGTAGCCGAGAAGTAAAAGAGGCGCGGGTCTCCGATCACTGGTATAAAAAGTTAAAATCATTTTTATATATGTACTCATATTTATTATCGTGTCCATATTCATGAAAAATATACAAATGTGTTGAAAACAAAACACTGATAATCAATAAACGAACGACAGGATTTGAATTCCATTTTTTTTAATTAAATTCATTTGATTTTAGAATTTATTGCTGGTCACACTTAAATTCCGTTTCGAATGGCCAGTATTGTGAAACGGCAACTTGATAGGTTAATATGTATTATAAGTACAGATCAAAATAACCTTTTCTTCAGAGACAATTTAAAAATAATACGACAATATGTTCATTATCTATAGAAGTGAAAAGTTATTTTTAGTAATTAAACGATATAAAGATTTAGTAAAGAAAGAGCTTAATTTTATTCCTAACTTAAAACATAACTTAAACAGAATTTTTTATCATCACAACACACATATGTACATTTAAACATGGTATTTTTGCACAAATACTCGAAATTCACTTACCGTTAACCTACTTTTGTATTCTATATACGAAAATCTAATTAATAACAGAAAAAACAAAAACAAAATTGTGTTAAAATATTCTAAGTTCCTACTAAATAAACATTGGTTTGGAAAGTATGTTTCTACTTTTAGGTTAAATTAAAATACAATTGAATTAACAGTTTCCCTCATTTATGTGCTTTTAAAATGCACAAAATTAAATTCCAACCAACGCTCTTCATCAATGTCTATTAATAATACAGTCTTAGTACACTATTCTAGTTAATACAAGAATGTTTTCGTAATAATATCATCTAAAGTAGTTAAGTGACGACAGAACTTCTTTTTACCCTCGCTTGTTGTGCGATAGGTTGCAGTCCTTCTTGTCTCTTACCGTACGGAGATACTGGATTTGTGACGAGGTAAAAGTTGCCTTGAGCCCTGAAAATAATATACATAAAAAAATTCTAGTATGGCCATATTGAGGTCATTCATGAACACATACGATATTGTCATTTATAGACTACAGAAAAGGTTCTAGTTGTACGTGGTAAACGTACAAGGATTCGTGCCATTATCCAAACTGCGCAATTATTCTTTCAAACGAAAGTTTATTTGGTCTAGTGGTTTTTAAACTCGGTAAAATCAAAAGGCTCTATACCAAATGTGCCTATAAGATTTAGCCTGCGACAGACTCAGATATAATACTTTAGTAGATTACACTTCAGAATACCGGTTTTTTAATTATTATTTTAGATGGACAGACGGGCTTACAACTCTCCTGATAAGTACTGGAGTTCCAAAGACGATCACGAGATGAATGTAATCATGCATCTTGAGACACGAGATTGAAGTCTCCATTTTATTGTTACAAGTACCGAATTCTTCAAACCAATAAGCATAATGCTTTGCAACCGAAACATGCAGGACAGGTAGAGAACTTAAAAAAAATCTTTTGAGGTCTGCCCAACGCAATGTTTTCTATTTGACCATTTTTTTCCCTACCTATGCTGATAGCTTTGAGAAGCTATTTCAGCTTCTTGACGTGTAGGTGAGCTCACGGGGCTCAAACCGGGAGTGTTGCTAACACTGCCCCTAGCAAGAGCAGTGTTTCGCAGAATCTACCACTGGTTCGGAAACGCGGCTCACTGAGAAGATCCGGTGAGAAATTCAGTGGGCTAATGTCACTACACACATCAAAGTAGAAAATGACAAGTGACAGTGACAACAATAAGGGCTCCGTGAGCTCATCTACTCGTCCGGTGAATCTATATTAGTATGACATTTCAAGCTTACTAGAGTGGCCTCTAGAGTGGACAAAAAAAGTTGGTTTTGTTTATTGCCTTTGTAGGCAGACGAGCATACGGCCCACCTGATGTTGACTGGTTACCGTCGCCCATGGAGTTTAGCAATGCCAGAGGCAGAGTCAAGCCGCTGCCTACCGAGCCAAGCCGCTGCCTACCGAAAAATTTAATCGCCACAAGTTCATAAACTGCCTTACCGAGTGTTAGTAAGTTCTCCTAGGTATGTGGTCCGGTTGGTATCCGCGCCACCATTCGCCCATGTTTCGTAATCCGGGGCCGAAGCTGCGGGGAACGAAGTAGGTGAACCAATCGCTTCAACGTAGAACCTCCACGAACGGTCGTGGCTGCATAGATCTGTGGATTTAATGTCATTAAGACAATAGCTTTGTTTGTTGTGTTGGATTACAGACCGGGTACAGTTAGATTGGCATATCTATACTAATATATAAATCTACAGTGGTTTTTGCGGACGTTCTGTTATAAATACTGAACCATTCATCCGAATGACTTGAAACTTGGTGTCCATCTAGAAAATACATGTACTTAATGGGTAGGCTAATATTTATATAAGTGTTGGACTCCTAATAATAATGACAATAAATAATAATGTTAATTATAAATGCCCAGCGAAGCAGGCGAGTACGGCTAGTCTTGTTATAAAGCTGGTACATACGTCACTGTACTCTTGACAAGCCCTTACGGATTTATGAGCAATCGTAGTTTCCAAGTATACCTAAGAGTATGTATGATGATAATGTGCAAATTACATTCTGTACAGTATTTTAAGCGGTTTTTGTGAGTCGTAGAAGTATTTAAAATTATTTTTACGTTTTAATCTCGCGTTTTTTATTGTCACTATGTTATTTCCAACGCTTCGAATACATTACAGTTGTCGTCAAGGCCGGATTTAGAGGTCTGGAGGCCTCGGGGCAAAAACAGAGCGGTGGCCCCCTGGCCCTTAATTATTTTCCAAATAAAATGAACGTTTTTTTTTTCAGTCGATTTTTCCAATAAGTAATTTATTGTGAAACCACGCAGAGAATCCACTTAGTATTTAACAAACATACATAAATATAATAGGATATAAGAATTATCTGAAATTAAGTTTTAGTGTTAACGTTAACGTTAAGTAAAACAGCGAAAATAATGAGAATTTCGGTGGAGAAGGACTTTACTATACTTGTCGGAATTTGATTATTTTTTTCCAAAGTCTCTATTGTGGGGACCCTCCGTTTATGGAGGCCCCGAGGCTTTCGCCCCAGTTGCCCTCCCCTAAATCCGGTCCTGGTTGTCGTGGACATCTGTCACATAGTCATGCGAGATTAAGTCGTAAAATTCCTTTTAACTATACCAGCTTCTATGTTTATTTATTTAAAAGTACTTTTCACTTGAATAAATAGCTTGTTCGTGATGACATTTTAAGCTCGCACTTTGTAAGCCAGCTTTAAGCATAACCTCCATCCAAAATAGGATCAATAATAAAACTAGCCAATAAGCTGCCGATTGTGTCCAGTAACCATATTTCACCAAAATTATTGATTAATTTCTAAAAAAATTATAATCACTACATAGTATAAAACAAATCGCTTTCTCTGTTCCTATATCCCATATCTGTTCCTATATCTGTCTGTCTCTATGTATGCTTAAATCTTTAAAACTACGCAACGGCTTTTGATGCGGTTTTTTTTAATAGATAGAGTGATTGAAGAGGAAGGTTTATATGTATAATAACATCCATTACATAGTGGAGAAATCAATAATAAATTACAGTTTCCTAAGCGAAGCGAGGGGGGGTCGCTAGTATCTAAATACATTATGACCCGGTGCTTAGGAAAGAGAAGTGCGCTAGGCTAGAACCGCATTCCGTGGCCTTCCAGAAATGAAGAAATATCTTTGTAAGCTTCTGGCGTTTCAGCGACTGCTTAAGTAGTCAGCGAGCTATTTCCATGTAGCAACAGAGATCCCAAGAAGCTGTGTCCAGCTCACTTAAATCCAACTTATAGTTTCAAAAATTTCAAATCCAAATCAAAAGCGTTGCTGTGTTGCCTCATTTCATACTAGCTCCCATAAAAGCCTCAGATTATCCTGTATAAATGACTTACGTCGTTTGCGATTGAATATGTTTTTCAGTACGTGCATAGTATTATGCTTCGTCGTATTTAATGTACCTTTAGGTGCATTGTCAGAATCTTCGTATCGATGGTACCGTACTATAATATGTGTACCGTCATCTGAAAAAATATCGGACCAGAACAAAGAAAATAATTTGACATGGCTCAGGAGTGAGAGTCATGGTGGTGGTGGAACATATATGTAGATCATCATCATCATCATCATCAGAGACGGTCTGCTCTCCCGCGTGCCCCCTAGGAGCGGACACCCCGTATGAGGTTCGGCCCCCTTATCCGAAAAAAAGGGGATCATTAGAGGCAGATGCCTCTTAAGTTGAAGTTAATTAAAGAGAGGGTATTGCTTAAACTGTCCTCCTTAGAAGAGTATCTTTAATTGCGTTATGATACAGGAATCCGTCATCTACAGGTGATCATCTAACTTGGTATAAAATAGACTCGACCAATAACACCAAAAATTAAAACATTTTTATTAATTACACCACTAGTATTTGATGATACCTTAATGTAATTGTAAAAAAGGCTTCACAGATATTAAGTAACCTTAGACAAATAGAAAAACCCCATATGTCCTTCTTAGATAAAAACATACACTTGACAATTAGTAAAGGCATAATTAAACCTTCTAAATGTGTGCATTGCGTAGTAACTAGGTCTGAGTATAAATAGATAAGAATAAATGTGCTTACAATGGAATTATGGTAAGGTCACGAACATTTTCCATATCGGAGCTAACTAACTAACACATTTATTTACGTTAAAATTTTATTCATTTTTATAGATCTCGATAGGCAGACCAGATAACAGTCATTAATTCTAGTGCTAAGTGGCTATTGGGGCTTATAGGTATCAAAATGAGAATGTCCACGATCCAGTCTTCACTGTCAAGGTATTATTGTTGCATTTGTATGCAGCCGATGGCCGAGGGCATTTTGGTTAGGAGATTTGAACACCGGAATAGTCGCATCGCTTAATACAAATACGCTGGCCGTCTTGTAATTAAGGACTGTAGTCGTCGTGGCCGTCATGGCCGAATTTTTTTATTATTTATTGCTTAGATGAATGAACTAGCTCACAGCCCAGCTGGTGTCAAGTGGTTATTTGAGCCCATAGACATCTACAACGTAAATGCCACCACCCACCTTGGGATACGAGTTCTAAGTTCTCAGTATAGTTACAACGGCCGTCCCGTCCGTTTTGTCGTCGTGGCTAAAGGATAAGACGTCCAGTGGATTCGTATCTTACTATCTAGCGATGCACCGGTGTTCGAATCCCGCAGACGGGTACCAATTTTACTTCCACAAAACCGCTTGAACTCCTTGGACGCGAGAATATCGTAGGAGGTTCGGCTCCTTGCCCGAAGAAAAAAAAGGTTTCTTATTCTTAGTCGCCTATAGTACCGATAAAACGTACGCCTGACATTGTTGGGTCCTGTGTACTTAGTTTTTTTCCCCCTATCTATGCTGATACCCTTGAGAGGCTATTTCAGCTTCGCCCTAACATGTAGGTGAGCTCACGGGGCTCAAACCGAAAGTGTTGCTAAGTATTGCTAACACTGGCCCTAGCAAGAGCAGTGCTTCGCAGAATCTACCACCGGATCGAAAACGTGACTCACGGAGAAGATAACTCAAATTTGTATGCAGTTAGAACAGCGCCCCTAGCGGCAAACGTAAGCAAACGTTCCAATTCCATACAAATTTGAGTTAACTTTTACGCTATCGAGAACGTTAAAAAACTCATACTAAGCACACAGAAGGGTCATTATTCGTAAGGCTATTAAAAAATCTTGAACAAAATCTTACCTTCTCTGCTAAACATTTCAAATTCTCCCTCATCGCATCCAGGCTGGGTTGATTTCTTGCCTTCGTAATTTGGCCATATGTCAACTGTAGCGATGGACGTACTGGTTCCGTAGCCGCCGGGGTCGCTGTGAATCGTATCCACGAATCTAGCACAGGTCCGGTCCAGCCCTGAGTAAACCGCTAGCGTTCCTTCGAAGAGGGCTCGTGCGGGGTCCAAACCAGTTATCCTAAATTTTTTTTCAATACAAAAAATAGATATCCGTCATTGTTTGGACTACTCTATAATAATTGAAGATTTTGATACGAACTTATACTTATTTATTATATGCAATTGTTAAACCTTGTAGATATAATAATATTGTGAATATTTAAAGCTAGTTTAAGAAGGTCACAAAGAGGTAAGTCGAATCGTTAATATCAAATGAAATATTCAAGAAAATATTATGAGAATCAAAATAGATTTTTAGATTGTTATTCCACATGGTTTTTCGCAATAGCTTATTAATTTTAGTGGAATTGTGCATGACTTCCTGAGCACTTCAAGGCGTCAAGGGCGCTGAGTTGAAAAATACTTATTCACGTCATTATTCTGGACAAAACTTGGCAATTTTTTTTTGGTCAGGAGGAAATCGCTGGACTTCCGCCCTCCCCTGAGATTGTTATTCCACATGGTTCTTCGCAATAGCTTATTAATTTTAGTGGAATTGTGCATGACTTCCTGAGCACTTCAAGGCGTCAAGGGCGCTGAGTTGAAAAATACTTATTCACGTCATTATTCTGGACAAAACTTGGCAAAATAGATTTTTTGGTCAGGTGGAAATCGCCTGACTTCCGCCCTCAACTGGGGATGGAGGGCGGGGCATGTTGGGCCGCATTGACTAAAACCTCCTGTTGCTCAACAACCCACGTCCAAACCTCGCATGAGACAGAGCTCATGAAAAGGCAAAGAGGGGAAAGTGAAGCGTTTAGTGCCGAGCACATCTCTCTCATCCCCCTTCCCCTCGGGACGCCGAACCGGCGGTCGTCGGCGCCACGGTTGCCCTCTCGGTCGGCAGGCTATCCAGAGCTCGCCTAGATGGCGCCGGTTAGAATGGGTTATCCTACGGAATACCCCGCTGGATCAGAACCAGCGTGAGTCGAGGATAGTCAGCCTTCCATCACCCGGATGCTCTTACGTAAAACGCGTGCAGAGCAGCTTGCACGTCGTCTTTTTAGGCTCCCTTCGCCGGTCCCCAGACCGACATGTGAGGGGGACCCGAAACACTTAGAGGGCCAGGGATTGGGCGAGATCCGCTTACGTCACTTTTCAATATATTATTATTGATGTTTTTCAACGAACATTTTCGCTTTATATTCATACATTTATTGTTATATTGAACGTATAATATATTTTCTTACTTATTTATTTTTCGGATATTAAAATTATATTTCTTATTACTCTTAATGATCAGGACTAAGCCACAACTAAGCCACAAATCAATCTGTAAATACGAAAAAAATACTCATAAATCAAATTTGCACAAAAGATCCGACTAAATCATTTCGTACCTTGCAACTGTATAACCCTTTTCTCTAGCTTGTTTTCCAGCGTAACCCATCATGTGAGCCCCAAGAGAGTGTCCTACCAAGTGTATGCTCGTCATGTTGATCCCAGCACCAGACAGCCTCACTAGGGCGTCGCCCATCTGCTTTCCTATCTGAAATTGAAAAATGGTAAAATTTAATGAGTCAGGAAAGTGTGATTTTTGTGAAAGGCAATGATTTACACCAGGGGCAGTCGGGGCAAGTACCAAGGGCGGCCAATTTTTTAGGGCGGCAAAATTTTTAAAGTAAAAATTTTTTTTTAGTCTTGTCAAGATAGCAGCTCTATATATTTTATTAATTCTAATAATTAATAATTTTCTTTTTAATTAATATTTCAAGAAATTCAATTCATACATTATTTGTGAATTATAATCTATAGAATTTTCCGCAATAAATTAGTTATTTTAATTTTGAAAAATAAAATATATAAACTATATATAAGTTTAGGTAAAATTCCAGTATCGGGGCGGATTTTTTCCGGTACCCAGGAGCGGCATTGAGTTTAAATCCGGCCCTGGATAAAGGTGTCTTTTCATTTGTAATTAATTACCTGTATTGCTTTAGGCACAGCATATAAAGCATAGCTCAAAGGCAATCCCAATAGTCCGCTCTGAGCCTCCTCTTCCCAGTCCAACAATAAGACATTTCTCTTCTTAGTGGCTAAGTAAGCCGACAATACCGCCGTGGTAGCTGGTCCTTTGACTCTACCCCGAAATCCAAAGGTGTAGGCGATCGTGGGTAAATCAGGGTCAATACAAGATATGAAGGACGGTGACAGAGACTCAGTTAGCGGAGCCACAATGAAGTCATCTAAAGATCTGCAAGCACCAATTTGATAGCATATTAAAAAAACAAAAAAAAATCCGCAAAAGTATAATTTGCGTAATTACTGGTGGTAGGACATCTTGTGAGTCCGCACGGGTAGGTACCACCACCCTGCCTATTTCTGCCGTGAAGCAGTAATGCGTTTCGGTTTGAAGGTTGAATGCAGCCGTTGTAACTACTGAGATCTTGAAACTTATATCTCAAGGTGGGTGGCGCATTTACGCTGTAGATGTCTATGGGCTCCAGTAACCACTTAGCACCAGGTGGCCTGTGAGCTCGTCCACCCATCTAAGCAATAAAAACACGCTTATACGGAAAACCAAACTGATAGTTAATTTTATCTTTGTTTAATCCTGTGATAGTACTAGTCAGGATATTAGAACGAATTTATAAAATAATTGTATTGTATACGTTCCTTGATGCGTGTCCACGTTTTCCAGTAAATCGGGCATCTTGAGGTCGGTGATAATGACATTCATATATTCCATTATATACAAACCAAGATACACGCGTACCGAGCGAATAAAAGATTGTGAATAATAGAGCGATAGGTATGAAGTTAAACTCATAGGAGTAGAGCGTAATGTGGGTCCGCACGCTTAAGTATTAATCACCCTATTTTTACACGCTATATATTAGCTTCACTTGTATGTATGTTTGTATGTTTGTAACTGACTCCTTTAGACGCGATTTTGACCCGCTTTAAACGGCCAGATTTCATTCAAACTTTGTAGATTTATCGAGGACCGATGACAATTCAATATTAAAAAGAAATTCAAAAAATTGAAATCCCACTAAAAAATTAAAAATAAATAATAGTTTAAAAAAACTTTTCTGACCGATATGAGTAGAAGAATTATTATTTCAATAATATCTTAAAAAGCAACCTACGCTTTTTTTACCATAAAATATATATTTTTTTACACTATTTTCAATTTAAATTTATTAAAATTTATTTTATATTTTTTAGTTGAATTTTATATAGAGCGCGTTTTTTTGTTTTTTTTTTTTAACTATTATTTATTACAGCTAAGCATCATAGTCATATCATACCGGTTTTCCGGGATGGAGGGACTTGTAACAGCTGTTAAACAAGTTTATTGTTATTTCATTATTTTCGTTCACGTTTGTTTGAACTGTGACCGTTAATCCGAACTAAATTTCACCCAGTTTCTGCATATTTCGAAAAGTATCGTTCAAGAAAGAATAATTAAATTATACCGCAGTATTTCATAATATTCCGTAAGACCATAATATTCGTTACCGAATACAAATTTTTTGTTTTTGATTGATATTTTGTTTGATCCTTTGAGCCGTATATTTTTATGGCCTATCTTTTTTTCGGCTGCTGTTTTCGAAATTCATATAAACAATATTACATCATCATTAGCCTGTATCTGTCCATTGGTGGAGGCCTCTCCCAAGGGGTGTAAGCGGTGGCGATGGAGTTGGATGGATAGAGAACTACTCAATAGTCAACCTCACTTGCCCGTGGTGCACCTTGCTAGTTAACGGGGACCGATAGATGGCGGTATAACCTTCCGTAATAAGCTGTGTCCCTAAATAACAACACACCAAGACATGGGTAACAGCATTCTCTGTCCTGAGGAAAAGACATAGTACCTACTGTCAAGCGTGGTCACTATTGGCATTACCTTCCCAATATTACATGTATTTATAATATATTGTATAGGGAATTAGAGAATTATAGTATTGAAATTTTTGTTTTTTTATTCAATAACAAACTTAAAGGAAGCTATTTGTGTGCGAAACAATAATATAGAATGTATAATAGTTATTGTATTTATAATTCCAAGGTAAATCGTTTATCGTTAGCAATGTACGAGTTACAAAATCTTACAATGTCGTTTGAAGTTTTAATTTAAACATTATGATAATAATTGTAAATAGATGTGCTTTAACAAAAACCGACTTTAAATAGAAAAAAAAAGATATTCCAAAACAAATTAATATACACTAAAACAATAATCATCGAAATCGGTAGGCGTGATGTTGAGTTATTGAGTTATTCATTTATTTGTCGCGCACGTACTAAATGCAAACTGGACTAAATTGAAATGGGACACGGGAAGCGTCAGCTTTCTTATAAAATAAGAATCATTAAAATCAATTCATCCAGTCAAAAGTTATGAGGTAACAAACATAAAAAAAACATACAGTCGAACTGACATCATCCTCCTTTTTTGAAGTCGGTTAAAAATATAGCCCGCATTGTACGGGATATAAAGGGAATTGAACTTGCAATCAAGCAACATAGTATAAGACACCTGCTACTTCTAGCTACCGTTATTACAGTTGTATGTACCTACCCCTCAATAAGCTCTTCCTTCTGAATAAGAAATCCTGTTTCAAGTTGTATAAGTTAATGGGCAAGCTTCTGTCTATTTTTGAAGCGAAGTATTTATGTAATCCAATATAAAGCGCAGGATATTACAGTACTAATGAGAGTGTGGCTTTATATCGTAACCTCTGGACTTGTCCAGGAACCATTTGGGTTAAAAATTAAAAAAAAACATAGTAACTAGCATGAAGTATATATGCTACTTACTATGTGTGGATATGGAGGAGAATAACCTCATCCAGAAGGATTCCCAAGACCGGGCAAAGTGGAGGAGTTTAATTTGGGTAGCATAATGTAATCCTAAACCTAAACACATGTGCGTATCAGAGGTATCTGTTACAGATGCGTTGTGCAGCACATAGCATAACTAGAATTATGTATAGCTACTTACTATGTGTGGATATGGAGGAGAATAACCTCACCCAGAAGAATGCCGAAGACCAGGCAAACTGGAGGAGTTTAATTTGGGTAGCATAATGTAATCCTAAACCTTATCACATGTGCGTATCAGAGGTATTTGTCACAGATGCGTTGTGCAGTACATATTTCCCCAGGTCCAACAGCCATCTCTAATCGAAAGAAATCTACTTAATGATGTTTTTTTTTGCTTAAATAAGTGGAGCTCACTGCTCTCCTAGTATTACCTAAATGGTTAACAAACTTAAATACCGCCAACCAAACTGAGACATTAGTTCTAAGTCTTAGTTTTATAGCTCAGTGTAGCGGGAAGCTCCAAAGAACACAAGACGAACACACACATTAGTATTGAGGTCAACATGTGAACTTGGACTGAGTGCTCTTATTAAGCGAGCGCAGTTGTTGTTCAGTAAGCCATTCGGCAATATCTTGCGTCACGGCACCGCCTTCTGGAGTTTCGTTAGTCGAATTAAATCTTTACGATTGATGATTAATATTAACTCGAACAAAGCGTTCTTACATACCTTTCTGTCGCTAGTGTTTGTGTATTTGAATGATCATTGAACTCGCTTCGAGTGTGTTGATTACTTTAAATGTTTCTGTGGGTACTGTACCAATTCCCGAGCTTATTATCTATGTCACCTATTTTCAATAGCCTATATTCGGTTTCAAATTTTTACCGCCCTAAACACGTCATTACGGTTCCTCCCGATCCATTAAGGATGCTTTTAGGTACCTCGAGCATCGGTTACCGTACTCGCCAAACCCGTCACTTGTGACGAAGGGCTCGACGAGTAAATTAACCCATAGACCTTTCTTTTTTTTTTTTTTTTGGTCAGGAGGAAATCGCCGGACTTCCGCCCTCCACTGGGGATAGAGGGCGGAGCATGTCAGAGTCGAACTGACTAAAACCTCCTGTCGCTCAACAACCAACGTCCAAACCTCGCAGGAGACAGAACTCATGAAGAGGCAAAGGGGGAAAAGTGAAGCGTTTAGTGCGGAGCACATCTCTCCCATCACCCTCCCCCTCGGGACGCCGGACCGGCGGTCGTCGGCGCCACGACCACCAGCCCTCTCGGTCGGCAGGCTATCCGAAGCCCGCCTAGATGGCGCCGGTTAGAGTGACCTATCCTACGGAATACCCCGCTGGACCAGAACCAGCGTGGGTCGAGGATAGCCGGCCTTCCATCACCCGGATGCTCTTGCGTAAAACGCGTGCAGAGCAGCTTGCACGTCGTCTTCTTAGGCCCCCCTCGCCGGTCCCCAGACCGACATGTGAGGGGGGACCCGAAACACTTAGAGGGCTAGGGCTTGGGCGAGATCCGCCTCCCTGGCCCCCTCCGCCTCCCTGGCCCCCAACCCATAGACACAGCCCACTGAGTTTCTCTCCGGATCTTCTCAGTGGGTCGCGTATCCGATCCGGTGGTAGATTCTGCGAAGCACTGCTCTTGCTAGGGCCAGTGTTAGCAACACTCCCGGTTTGAGCCCCGTGAGCTCACCTACACGTCAAAGAGAAGCTGAAATAGCCTCTCATGGTTATCAGCACAGGTAGGAAAAAAAGTTTTACAGTGAACGTTGTGAACGCTACAGAGGAATTCAAAATACAAAATTCTTATGATTCAAGACTGTTCTTTTAAATTCTAAATAATCCTGACCACTCACGAACATTGATCATGTAATTTACTTTAAAATGTAAGTTTTGAACTCGTGATCCTGAGTTTATTAGTCGTGCATCACATCCATCCGACATCCCATATCTTGCCCATAGCAGCTATTAAATAAATAAAACAAGTCCTCTTACCGATCGCATTCATAATTACGAAATGTTTAAAAGACTTAATGCAATTTCAGAAATTACGACATTATGTCATAAAATTTATTATATAATCGATTTTTAAATTGCACATGTGGAGGAATACGATCGCGACAAGAAGCTGGTGTGCAATCTATAGGCAACGCGAATGAATACCACTTGAGACATGGTTAAAGGCTCGATTTTATTGTACAACGGCTATTTGGCGGCATAATTAAGCTGAATGGTGATACCTACTCGTCCGATCTTGTTATAAAGTTATAATACCTTATATTTAATACACGTAACCCTTCTATAAAACGGTAGATACGTTCCTACAAAGTCTAGTGTTATGCAAAACCGTGCTACGATTTTTTTTTTCTTTTTTTTTTTTAGTTGCTTAGATGGATTGACGAGCTCACAGCCCACCTGATGTTAAGTGGTTACTGGAGCCCATAGACATCTACAACGTAAATGCGCCACCCACCTCGAGATAAGTTTTAAGGTCTCACTATAGTTATAACGGCTACCCCACCCTTCGAACCGAAACGCATTACTGCTTCACGGCGGAAATAGGCGGGGTGGTGGTACCTACCCGTGCGGACTCCCAAGAGGTCCTACCACCAGTGATTACGCAAATTATAATTTTACGGGTTTGGTTTTTATTACACGATGTTATTCCTTCACCGTGGAAGTCAATCGTGAACATTTGTTGTGTACATATTTCATTAGAAAAATTGGTACCCGCCTGCCGGATTCGAACACCGGTGCATCGCGTCACACGAATGCACCGGACGTCTTATCCTTTAGGCCATGACGACTTCATGTATATGAGACTAGAAGCCAGTACAAAAAGTAGAGTGATTTGAATGGCTACTCAACCTGCTACAGCTATGTCTGTATGTTTTTTTTACTATTAAACATAAAAAATAAGCAGTAAAATCTCGGTTATTCCCATATATAGTGTGTTTATAGTGCTTAATGTAATTTTCTAAATAGTTTTAGTCAAAAATCTCATCGTGTTGTAGAAGTGCCTACCGTGTTATATATAAGTTACCTGTATCACCACTAAAATCTTATTAAATCAAGGTACCCGCAGTTTCCTTTATTGGTGATAATAATACGATCATGACAAGTAATAAATCGTATCTACGCTTGTAAAGCATGCGCACACTGGATTACTCAATTTCGTTGATCTGCTCTTTTCACCCCGAAAGGTGAATGAAGTGTTCACAATATATTTTTCTCTTATAAGCTGCCTACCGTCGTCTACTTAATAAAAGACGCGATTCAATGAATTAAATGTTAAATCACGTGTAAATTTTTCAACAAATAAAGATAACACTCCGATGTGAAAGCAAACCGTGTGTAAACTTTTTTTTTTAAATGATAAATGAAATATTTTGAAAAGAATTTAAATCTCTTTAAATAAATCCCCTTAAAAATGCAGTGAACTCAGCCTTCTTAAATAAATTAAATACAGCTCAAATTTTATTTACACTATTTTCAAAATAGCTACAATCAAAGTATGCTTTTGTGGTATCGTTTTCATGCAAGAGAAGAACAAAAATGGTCGGACCCGTTTATTCTAGAACAATTACGACACACACATTTTGAAGAAGAAAAAAAAAGAAAAATAAGCAATTTCTTTAAATAAAATGCCTAATCTAATGTTCATCGTTCAAGAAGTTGCTCGGTATTTAGTGTCGCGCCACAGTCACTGTTTGAAACATAGCAACCCTATTTTCCTCACCGCGGCGGAAGCGGGAGAGACGCGTGGACTTGCAAAATAAAACGATGTGCATCAACGAAGAAACGACACAATCATTGTCGGTCCCGTAAAACTGTACAAAATTTAATCCAATTTAATAAACCAGCTATAAATACAGTCCACTTTTATTTGAATACTAGTGACCCGCCCTCGCTTCGCTTCGGAAACTGTAATTTATTATTGTTTTTTTCCACTATTTAATGGATGTTATTATACATATAAACCTTCCTCTTTAATCACTCTATTAAAATAAACCGCATCAAAATCCGTTGCGTAGTTTTAAAGACTTAAGCATACATAGGGACAGACAGATATAGGGACAGAGAAAGCGACTTTGTTTTATACTATGTAGTGAAGCCTTGCACCCAAAATCTCATCGCAACGTCGCCAACAGTTGCCGTCGATTCGTTGCGCGCACCTCTCGGGGAAAGTGACCGCTGCCCGACTGTGATTATGACCGATTATACAATACGTCCCATTGGTCTACTTTGCCCGACCTTGTCTCTACCTATCGTATGTGTGAAATTTGATGAGATATGTATTTTGGTTTCGTAAATTTTCTTTCGGCGATTTGTGGTTTTAACCCAAAAAAAATTTTGTTGATATTTCTCGTTCTGTCTGTACAGGAAGGAGTGTTTTGGCTGTTATTATTGGAACATACGTTCAGATTAGCTGCTATTGTGACACCATAGCTTGACCCTGTGACATAGTTGTCATTGTCATCTGTCTATCCGTCAATCAAAAGCGTCCAAAGCTGTATCATGAGGTTGTAGCATGCTGCGAGGTATGGCACGAGTATAAGTTGTAGGCCGCCTTTTATATTTGATGAACGAGCTCATGGCTGAGACAGTTCTAGGTGCTTACTGGAGTCCATAGACATCATAGTTCGACCACCGTTGCCGGGTTTCAAACATGGCGTAGAAGTCTTAATTGTTTTACATAATTGTTCACACTTCAAAGTGGAACGCATGACTGATTCGAGACAGAAATAGCCAGGATGGTGGTACCTACCCGCATTTGTAGGTAAAATAAAAAACCCACCAATTAGGTACATACTCGGAGATTCACTCATATGAATACAATTATGTTTATTTTTTATTGCTTAGATGGGTGCACAAGCTCACGGCTCACCTGATGTTAACTTGTTACCGGAGCCCATAGACATCTACAATGTAAATGCCACCACCCACCTTGAGACATGAGTTGTAAGGTCTCAACTCTCACTTTTAGCAGTACAACGGCTGCCCTGTCCTTCAAACCGAAACGCATTACTACTTCACGGCAGAGTGGCGGTACCTACCTGTGCATGTGGACTCACAAGACGTCCCATCACCAGTAATTACGCAAATTATAATTTTGCGGGTTTGATTTTTATTACACGATATTGTTCCTTCACCGTGGAAGTCAATTATGAACATTTGCAAAGTACGTATTCCATTAGAAAAATTGGTACCTGCCGGCGGGATGCGAACACCGTTGCATTGTTACTTAAGAATGCAACGGAGGTCTTATCCTTTAGGCCACGATGACTTAGTAGAAGTAGTGTAGTAACGTTAGGCCACTGAATTCTCGCCGGATCTTCTCAGTGGGTCGCGATTCCGATCCGGTGGTAGATTCAGCTTAGCACTGCACTTATTAGGGTAGATGTTAGTAAAGTGGCCCAGGCTTAGCCCCGTGAGCTTGCCTACATGTTCGGTAGAGGTAGTATAACCCCTCGAGGTTACTAGCAGTTCGTATGCAAAAAACAAGCAATGACTATATAACAATTACGTACATTACCCGCAGTGGTCGTAAGGCGTGTCGAACGTTTATTGTTTCATTGTGTGTTCTATGAATTGTAATTACTTTAAATTTATGTATGTAGTATAATTATGTGTGTATAGACAAAAGAAAGAAAAAAAAAAACCTAATTAATAAATTCGAAAAAGTGTATAAAAATTCAAACATCGAATTACGAAAATTCTTATTAAATTTCTGATAGATAAACCAATTGCTTTCCATGCTTTCTTTTTATTGCAGTTCTCCGAGCGAATCACAATGCTGGATTGATTCGCAGCCAAAACGGCCGTGCAAACTCATCGTAAACAATCAAAACTATTTCTTTTTTTTTATGGGATTTTATGACCTAGTAACTAAGACCTTTAGGTCAAGTCTTATTTTATTTTATATTCTTATTTTTATGAAAAATGATAATATGGAGTGAAATGAAATGAAGATGATTAATTTGAGACATTAACCAACTGGGATGAAATAATATGAAATGATATGAGATGATATGGGATGAAATATATAATCTTCTTTTTCTCCACCTTATCCCACTATGTGGGGTCGGCACAGCTAATTTTTCTCTTCCATTCTCTTCTATCAGCCGTCATCTCAACACTCACTCCTCTCTCTCTCATATCGTCATTCACACACTCCATCCATGTCTTCTTCGGTCGACCTCTTCCCCCTCTACCTTGCACTACCATTTCCATACATCTCCTAGTCACATGCATCTTCTCTCTACGCATCACATGTCCATACCACGCTAACCGTCTGCTCCTTAATTTGTTGTTTACCGGGGCCACTTTCAAACTTCCTCTGATATACTCATTCTTTATCTTATCCATTCTTGTCACTCCACACATCCATCTCAACATTCGCATCTCGGCCGCATGCACTCCTCTTTCATGCTTAACTTTCGTCGCCCAACACTCAGATCCATACAGCACGACAGGTCTAATGATCGTTTTGTAAATTTTACCCTTGAGCTGAAGGGGCATTCTACGATCGCATGCTGTTGCAGAGACCTGTCGCCATTGAAATATATAATCTCAGTAAAATAGTGGTCATTTACTGAGATTTTTTCAGTGGACTTTTTGGAGGATCCCGAAAAGCTACGTTCAGCGGCTTTGTTTCATTTTCCCACATTTGTGCACTTTCACAGACATTAAACAGATAATAAACCACCGTTATTACACATTTAAACCCGAAGAAAAAATTAAATAGACGAAATAAAACAAATCACACAACTTCACTCCTCGCGTTCCCGCCAAAAAGTCCTCAAACTATTTCTTCGTAGTTCGTAAACACAGATAAAATAGAATTGATTCTGTCAATGTCTTCTCTAGAGCAGATAAAAGGAAACTTACCCTTTGTAACATCTTAGCCATGCCGCTTCTATGAATTTAGTTAAATCTGAAAAATTATTGTTCATTTAGACGTTGTTATGTCCCAATATCTGAGGCGTGGAATCAGGATCAATATTGAAAAAAGTAAATTAATAATCGTATGGTTTCTTTACTGAAATATAGATTTGAAAAAAAAAAAAAAACTAAATTCTGCGAATTAGGTATTTCTTGGAAGATAGAAATTGACAAATCTTAAAATTTACAAAATATTTTGATGTTTCGAATCGAAAGTTGTTGTCAATGAAAACATTTATAAATTTTATTACAATAAATTTTTACTTAGCGATTTACATACCTACAGAATATTATGTTTATTTTGTAAATGGCAATTTTATGAATAGCTTAGAACGGAATTTTAAATATATTGAAATTTTTAAAAAATATGAAAAATTACCGAATCCAAGTAGTAATTACAACAAATATATTATTAAAGCACTCGTATTTTCATCGATATTATGTGAATAGTAGAGATAATTAATATTACTTTTACGGTTTAATCTCGTGTTTTTTAATGCCGTTATATTTTTTTTTCGACGTTTCAAATAGTTTACTGTTTTCGTGCTCACGGACGACGGAAACCGTAAAATTAGTTTTAAATAATTATATCGTATTTTCAATAAACACTTAAAGAACAGATCAAATAACAGAAAGTAGACACAAAGCATGTTAATACTTACTTAAAGCCACTACGAAATTAATCAAATTCAATTTTAATACTAACATCGTTCACTTTTAAAACAACAAAGTTTATTTATTTATTTATTCGCGTTAAAAGCAGCCGCACAAAAAGACGTGCGTGCAGCTACCGTAAACAAACTAAATGATTTATTCCTTGCCTCTTCGCACGTGTGAACTTCACTTAATATAGTCAGCAACGAAACAAAACTTGGCCTTTTTAGATGAAAAAAAAAAAGTCGATAGTGGGTTATCAAATTGATACAAGGACAATTTTGGATGTCAACTGATCAGATATTAAAATAGGTCCATATATTAAGTGTATAATCTATGGGTCCAACCATGAAACACCCGCAAGCATTCGGCGTTATTGAATAGTTATCAGTCTAAATTGAAAACAATTATTACCATACCTATTGTATTTGCATTACATGGATGATTTCGTTTGTAACTCTTTAATAGTGTTACGAATTGTTATAGATCCATTTGTCGATAGAGGGTCTAATGTGATAATAGGCTGTGCGACTTTTCAATCAGTGGTTTGGGAATGCAACTAAATTAACCTCGCACTACAACTACTGGTTTTCACTAACCTTCCTCTATAGAACGTTGCAATCTACAATCCATGGTATGGGACTGGCAAGAAAAGTATAATAGATGACTAGAATTTTAATTAAACTCTTAGATATATATGTAGGAATGAAAGACGAAAAATAGTTTATTAAAGTAAGAAGTTCAAAAGTATACTTTATAAAATACTAGCGACCCGCCCTCGCTTCGCTTCGGAAACATTAAAACACACATGAAACAAAAAAAAAGAAATAAAATAAAAAATAAAAAAGTAGCCTATGTTCATCAGGGACAATGTCGGCTTCTAATGGAAAAAGAATTTTTCAAATCGGTCCAGTAGTTTCGGAGCCTATTCGAAACAAACAAACAAACAAATCTTTCCTCTTTATAATATTAGTATAGAAGTATAGAAATAAGTAGCGATAAATTTGATAATCATTCCATTTAGTATAATAGTAGTATCCCAGTAGTGATCATGGAACTACTGTGGTTATTTTTACTGCTAGCAACTTTTTAGGCAATGTAAAAGTATCTTACACTAAAAATAATGTCTACATTTGCTATTTAATAGTAAATAGTTCAGCGGACGGTATTAGTGGGGTTAACGGTAAATTTTTGAAGTTATACTTCTTTAGACGCGTTATGAAAAATTGATGAGAGTGAAATTTTACGATGCGCGCGCACCGTGACACGAAATTAACAGAATGAAGTTGCCCACTAAATCGCTCATTACAATACGACCGACGTAACTTGGCGAGTCTGAATAAAGCCGCAGGTGAACTTTCGCGCATGTACACTCGTAAAAAAAGTGTTATTAGCATTCATTATTCATTTTTTAATAATATAAATGACAAAATTATTATTTAATATAATTCATACTAAATATTATTAAATTATTAACGTTAAATATTTATTATTAATTATCAAAATTAAAAAAAGAAGAAATAAATTTAATAAAAATAAAGTATAACTTCTTACGCGCGTACATAAGTACACGCACCCTTTTTTTTATTGCCTTTGTAGGCAGTCGTTCATACGGCCCACCTAATGGTGAGTGATTACCGTCGTCCATGGACTTCAACAAGCCAAGCCGCTGCCTACCGAAAAATCTCTTTATTCCTTTATTCAGCCAATACAAGAGACAGCACTAAGTATTACTACCTAATTAAAAGTAATTTTACTTTTTATTACCGACGTTTCGAATACTGTACAGTTTTCATCGAAAGGTCGACGTTTTTTTTTTATTGTTTAGATGGCTGGACGAGCTCACAGCTCACCTGGTGTTAAGTGGTTACTGGAGCCCATGAACATCTACAACGTAAATGCGCCACCCACCTTGAGATATAATTCTAAGATCTTAGTATAGTTACAACGGCTGCCCCACACTTCAAACGAAACGCATTACTGCTTCACGGCAGAAATAAGCAGGGCGGTGGTACCTACCGGCGCGGACTCACAAGAGGTCCTACCACCAGTAATTACGCAAATTATAATTTTGCGGGGTTTCACTTTTATTACACGATGTTATTCCTTCACCGTGGAAGTTAATCGTGAACATTAAAATTTGTTGAGTACGTAATTCATTACAAAAATTGGTACCCGCCTGGGATTCGAACACAGGTGCATCGCATTATGAAGTCGTCCTGGCCTAATGCCGGCCCTTCACATGCGCGCAAATATTCGTACATTGTACGAATGTTTGCGCGCATGTGAAGGGCCGTCAAACATTCATTCGCAAACTTAGCGGCTGTGCAAATGGGCTCGGTACTCAATTTGCGAACCCGTTTGCGCTTTCTCCTTCACTTGTTTACGAATGTCTCACGAATTTCTCCTCCTTTTTAATTCGTCAATAGAACATTGAAGAGAAAAAGAGTTTTAAATTTCTTTCCCAGACATCATTAACAGCCATGCTGTTTTTATGGGATTTCTTTTGATGAAGATACGCTACACAGTAGACGTCACGATCTATGAAAATAGCGGAACGTCCGTTGCGTTCGCAATCCTGGGCGCAACTGGTCACACGAATGTGTGGCTACGCGAAGGATCGTGGTTTGCGCGCTTTGATGTCTGTTAAAAAACCGACACAGCATGGAAAACGACGAATGCAGCGAAAACTTTGCATAATCATTTGCAAATGTCGTCCTACACTTGCGGGTTTGCGTATTCGTGCGAATGTGGGTGACCGGTATAAGAGATAAGACGCCCGGTGCATTCGTGTTGAGCGATGCGACATTTAAACACTGTGCTTTCAATACAAACAACTGCGACCACGGAAACTGAAAAGTATTTGAAATGTCGGAAATCATATTTGGACAGTAAAAAAAGGGGAGTGTTTTCGTAAAAGAACTTTTAATTATGTCTACGATTCGCGAAAACCGAAATAAATATTAGTTGATATTCTCTTTCTTTTTCGGAAACCATTCAGTGATAGGTTGCACGTAGATTTCAAAAACCTGCCGAAGCATAAATTGAGGAATAACGTTGTTGTTAGCTATTGTATGTACCGCGGGGTCGCGGTCGATTCACGGTCAGAGTAATTGTCTTTTAGAGACATTGATTACGTTTTATTTTATACTAGCTGACCCGACAGACTTCGTGGTGCCTCAATCGATAAATAAAAGACCTAAACTTTTGTATAAAATAAACTTAAAACAAACAAAAGGAATCCGTCCGACGGAGGACACATCAAAGTAAAAACAAAATCGTTATTTTTATTTAATTCCGAGCATTTTCATATTGATCTACTTTTCAAACCTTCTCTGGACTTCCACAAATAATTTAAGACCAAAATTAGCTAAATCGGTCCAGCCGTTCTCGAGTTTTAGTGAGACTAACGAACAGCAATTCATTTTTATATATACAGATAAAGATAATAATATGGATAGATTAAAATTTGATGGTTTTGTTTTCTTATTGTTAAGACTGGTGGACGAGCTTAGAGCTGATGTTAAATGGATGCCGGAGTCTACAGACACCAACAACGCCAATTCCGCTACCTATCCTGAGATATAAGCTTTAAGGCTCAGTTTGTTAGTGTAATGGATGATTTTTCAAACCGAAACGCATTACCGTATCACAGCGGGAATAGACAGTGGAGTGGTACCGACCCGATGCCTATTAGCTGGTAGCCTAAGGGACTATTACAGCTCCGCGCGGACGGATAGGTGAGTTCACGGACTCAACCTGAGAGAAATTGTTAACACTAGCCCTAACAAGAGCAGTGCTTCGCAGAATGTACCAACGGATCGGAATCGCGACCCACTAAGACGATCCGGCAAGAAGCTCCGTGGGCTGTGTTTATGGGTTAGTTCGCTCGTTGATCTCTTCGTCGTAATCGACGAGGACGGTGATCGGTGGTTGAAAATCTTAAAAGCACCGAATGGTGGATGCGGAGATTCGATAAGACGTTTTTTGAGCGATGACAGCTTTGGTTGTCTCGTCGTCTAGGTCGGATATGTAATTAAGGGCGGCCACGATAAGAAGGTCACCGTGTCGTGCCGCCTTATCGAAGTGTCTTCTGACGCTACCTTAAGATACTTAAGTATCGGTTCTAAATTTAGATCGTCATAAAGGTTGACACTTTCACGTGTCACGGTACTCCGACTGTTATCCTGTAGAAACGGGATTTGATGATCTGGAGAGAGTTTATTTGCTTGCTGGCCGCGTGAGCGAACATTACGCGAACACTACGCTGGCATAGGTCATAACCTTGTTACTAAGGACAATTTTCTTCGCTTGCAGATTATGGAGTAGAGTCGACCGAGTAGGGACGGGGCTCTATCGCGTACTGACTTGTGTAGGGAACGAATGTCATCCCTTTGTCGAGGGTGACGTCTTAGTACTCGGCCTTCGAGGCCCACGGTATGGGTTGACCAAAGATTTGATGGCGGGAATGGAGTTACCGCGCCTAATTCGTGACGAGATACTACGCGGTCTCTTTTAAAGAGATCCACGCGTGCCGGCCCACAATACGCCAAACCTCCAGTTCATTATTAAAAGAGAGTGTGTGTGCGTGTGCGTAGGTAGTTTCTTTTTTTTTCTACCTGTGCTTATAACCTTGGGAGGCTATTTGAGCTTCACCCTAATGTGTGGGTGAGCTCACGGGGCTCAAACCGGGAGTGTTGCTAACACTGTCCCTAGCAAGAGCAGTGCTTCGCAGAATCTACCACTGGATTGGAAACGCGACCCACTGAGAAGACCGGCGAGAAACTCAGTTGGCTATGTATATGGGTCAATTTACTCGGCGAGTCCTTCGTTGCAAGCGACGGGTTCGGCGAGAACGGTGACCGGATGTATGTAGTGAGTAGAGTTTTCGTTACCTTTCTCTTGTAGAAAACTGAAATACTATTGTCAAACGTCAATAGCAATGTCTATAGGTTTTCAAATGGCTAGGCAGTACTTAATTTAGCTAAATATAATTAAAAAAACATTGTTTTAAGTCACGTTTTATCAATTTTGGTGATTTATCATTTAAGTTGGCATCGTCACTTTTCAAAATTAATTGGAAATTAAAGAAAACGTAAAAAAAAATCATCATTTTATTTTAAACAATGTTTTAAGTACACAAAAACACAATATGTTAGTTATAAAAATATTATTAGTTACAGCTATGTAATGTTTACTTAACACTAAATCTTAAATGTAGATTATGATTACATTGTAAAAATAAACTTTCACTGTTTTTTTTTTAATTCGTACTGCACTGCTTATGACTACAGTATAATGACTAGACAAACTAAAAATGCTAACATTGAGGATAGCAGATATTCGCATTATCATTAAATACACATACGTTTATGAAATATGATATATATTAATGGTATTAAAAAATAGTCTGAACATATACAAAGAATACAGGTTGTCAACCAAGATTGATGTTGTTGAAATAAGTTGCGTAATTGACTATGAAAAATCTAGAATAAATATATGGGAAGATGCATTTGTCATTCGGAACTGTTTTTTAACATAAATTGTGACGCAAGTTTTTTTTTTTAAATTAATTTTAACATAAAAAATTAAAAAGGGAATAGGTTAATTTTTAGTAAAGCGCATTATCAAAAAACTATACATTATTTATAAGACATGATGTTAAAATTAAAAAAAAAACCACAACAGACAGTAAAATAACTACAGATATTACAAAAAATTTAAAATAATTTAAATTATAGACAATTTTTTTCGACATGGTCGATCCATCAAAAGTGTCGTAAAAATATTGATGCACTTGAGATGTGGTGCTGGAGACGCTTGTTGAGGATAAAATGGACTGCTCACCGTACCAATGTTTCTATCCTGAAAGAGCTCCAAATCAAACAAAGGCTTTTATCGGTTGTGCAATTGCGAATCTTTAATATGTTTGGATAAATCATCCGTAACGAAAGCTCATTGGAACGATTGATGTTTCAAGGAAGAGTAGATGGTCAACACTCTCGTGGCCGATCACCCACAAGATGGATAGACTTCATTAAGTCATCTACAAAGTGATTCCTTATTGAATGAACACGCACCGCCACAAATAGAGAGAGATGGAGAAGCCTTATAAAAGCCGAAACCAAGGAATAAAGACAGCTGTAAACACGTCATTACGGATCCTCCCGATCCATTAACGGTGCTTTTAGGTGCTTCAAACATCGGTCACCGTCCTCGCCAAACCCGTCGCTTGCGACGAAGGGCTCGACGAGTAAATTAACCCATAGACACAGCCCACTGAGTTTCTCGCCGGATCTCAGTGGGTCGCGTTTCCGATCCGGTGGTAGATTCTGCGAAGCACTGCTCTTCCTAGGGCCAGTGTTAGCAACACGCCGGTTTGAGCCCGTGAACTCACCTACACATCAAGAAGCTGAAATAGTCTCTCAACGCTATCAGCATAGACAGGGAAAAAAAAGACAATACTTAACCACAAGCACTCGCCAGGAGTGTACGACTGAGAAGAAAAAATTTTTTTTCAATCTCTAATTTTTAAATTGTGTATTAATTAGTAAATAAAATTAAACATTTTTTTAAATATACAACATATTGGGACTACGAGCTCCTGTCAAAGTTGAGTGATGACATTCACTAAGTATATCTATGGGCTCCGGTAACCACTTAACAACAGTTGGGCCAACCGCTCTACTACCTATGAATGCAATAAAAATAAAATCAAGTCGATGCCAAGTGATATTTTTTGAATAAAATTAAATTTTCTAAGTGTGTGGTTTCTGAAAACATGTCATCGAATTGAATTTAGACTATATGTGTTTATAAAGTTTATAAAGTTATGGAATCTTTCTGAAGGACCGACCATAGAACTAAAAGTGTAAGAGCGTTCATACAAGTTGCTTTGTAATAATAAAAAAGTGACGTCACAATGTTGCCATCATTTAATGGGTAAGAATGAAGAATCGCGAAAAAATTATATGTACTATGGTTGAGATCGAACATAAAAGATAAAACTGAATTAAAAATGTATTCAAAATGTCTGTCCTCCATAATTAATTCAATCAACAAAATTCGTTCTATTAGAATTCGTCGTATTTTTTCAGTTATATTTATTGCCTAGTAAGGCAGACCTGGCAGTTACTCGTAAACATAGATAATCCGAGTGTACAGATATGCCTATAAAAATACTTAAAAAATCTTACAATTTTATTAAGAACTGGAAACAAAATACAAAATTTACAAACACTAAATTCTTTGCAAAAACACTAAAGTGAGAAGGTATTGAAATCAAAACTCTTCAGTACAAAATTTTCATGTAAAACTTCTCAATGAAAACTCGCAAATAACCTTTACAGCTATTTCTTTTAAAACCCCAAAACTGTTTTCCAAAATTTCAAGGCGGAGCTGCGGCTATGTTATTTGGGATAATTTCTGATACTTCATCAGATGAGTCCGTTTCGCTTTCCTTTGCTGTGGACTCCTCAGGCTCATCCCTCATCAGAGCTCTATACTTCTTCGCTATAATCTCCCAGTCTACTACGTTTTCTATCCTCGTTGCGTTATTGAAACTGAGCTGCGAACCTAGAGGACTTAAGTGGACTACTGATAGTCTCGTCGAGTCTGAAAAATGTGATTAACATTGAATTTTTATAGGTTTTATCTGTGCTTAGATTAATTTCAGCATAAATTTTCAGCGTTTTACGATTTGTTAAAGATACAAAAAATTGGATTAATAGGTTGTAGTTGAATTTGAAAAAGTGAAACGGGAATGCATATTTATTTTGCTAATTTCCAATAGAATGCAATTCAAACAAAATAGAAAAACTTAGATATCAATTTGGGCTTTACATTTTTTATTTATATCGATTGTCTCTAAATTATCTCAGGGATATGGCGAAAAATTCTATTAATTAAGTTCTGTAAAATGACTTCACTTTGAAATGAATCAGAAAAATACAACTGTTACCTTTAGGCACAACTTGTCCTCTCTTGACTTTGGATAGCCACTTAGCACCGGCTTTCGATCTCGCACTCAACTGATCTTGCCTCTGCAAGCCAATCATGTGTACTAAGCTTGGCCGCTTCTTTTTGGTAAGACGTTCCTGAGACAGATAATATTTTCTTAAATAATTATTCCATAATTTTACTGCTCACAGTGATCATATAGGAAAAGAAAATAGGCTGTTATCTGACTAGATATTAGAACTTATGTGGTATTTTTTTACTGGTGAATCCATAGCAAAAGTCCGTCTAGTCCATCATCATCAGCCTGTATCTCTCCACTACTGGATGTAGGCCTCTCCCACAGTCGGCCACAACGAACGATCCTCCGCCTTCCGCATCCAATCTTTCTCAGCATATCGCCTCAAGTCATCGATCCACCGGGCAGGGGGTGTAAGGAGCGGCAATGGAATCACAGCTACGCAATAGCTAACCTCACCTGCCCGTAGTGCACCCTGCTAGCTAACGGACGAGGCCCTGACGACCGACCGATGGCGGTATAACCATCCATAATAAGCTATGTCTCTAAATAAAAACACATCAGGACTTGGGCAGCAGCATGCCCTAAGAAAAGGACATAGCACTGCGGTCAACAACCCGCCTGCCAAGCGTGGTGACTACTGGCATAACCCTTCTAACGGACATCCAGTCTATACATACCAATGAAAAATTGGAGTGAATTTCGCATCCGATTTCCTAAAAAGTAGACGCTGTGAGTTCTGAAGAAACTGCATATTTCAGTTGAAGAGTATGATAGTCCTTATTTAAATGTATTTCAGCGATCTCTCATTTTTCATTGAAGCCGGCCATATTTGCTATATGTGTTGGGCCCCGATAATCGTATTGATTAACTATTCGTCTACGCCAGTGAAAGATTTTTTGAAAGCCAGGTATGGAACTGCGTTCATGACGGTTAACCGTTTGAGAAATGTGGTGTTCACTCAATCCCATTAGTATCACTGGTTTCGAACGTGTTAACTAATGTGGTAATATATAGTAATAAAAAATGTTTCTTAGCTTAATTAAAAAAATAGCCTCTATTAAACAGCAGTAGTTATGGTTTTCAAATTGTAAATTGCTTTGAATTCTGTTTCTTTTATTTTCGCTTATTTTGTTTAGTTTGAATTCACTTTAATGTATTTGTAAAAGTATATGAATCCCGCAGAGCGCAATAGAGAAGGCTGAAATAGGACGTATTACGTCCTCTGCGTGGAGCATTAGGTGAACTATCCTCTCCCTTGCTTTTGTTTTTTCTCTCTATATTTTATGATTATTTTTGAGCTCTTTGATACCCTTTTTATGACATATTTTCGATCGATCGCTATTCTCATATATTTCTGCCCTGTCATCCTGACCAAGTCATCGGTCTACGGCCATAGGTCTTCCTCTACGACCTAATCTTGGCCATCGTTCTCTCTCTGTCCTACGTTTTTTTATTGCCCGAGCGGGCAGACGATCATACGGCCCACCTGATGGTAAGTGGTTACCGTCGCTCATAGACGTCAGAAATGCCAGGGGCAGAGCCAAGCCGCTGCCTACCGCTTAATACTCTCTATTTATTATCATTTCGCCTTGCTAAGTGTCAATAATATTCATTGTTTTTGTTGTAAAAGACGGGTTTTAGCTTTTTTAAATGTTTTTATATTATATATCTTTTTTTTATTACTTATATGGGTGGACGAGCTCACAGTCCACGTGGTATTAAGTGGTCACTGGGGCCCATAGACATCTACAACGTAAATGCGCCACCCACCTTGAGATATCAGTTCTAAGGTCTCAGTATAGTATTACCGTAGCATTTTGTAGCTTTAGAAACTTACTCGACATCTGGCAATCAACCACATAAGCCACGTCGTGACCAAGTTGAGGGGCGACGGAGCCGTATTCGTTCTGTGCATATTTCTTATCAACTTTGACAAGCCATACTTCCATTCGATGTCGGATTGCGCCTGAAATTTTTTAGAAAAATTAACACCATGTTTATAAATTCCGTCGCCCGATTTCGCATTACATTTTAGATATGTAATACTGTCGGAATATGTGAATAAGGAAATAAAATAATAATATTTAGTAATTAAAATGAAATAGAGATTTCTCAATGACATGTCCCTCTTCGATCGATTCGTGAATACCTGGTTGTTTAATGGCAGTTCAGTTTGACTACAGCCTTAAGTAATCACTTCGGATGATAATAGGCCGTAAGCTTATTCGTCCTTGAGAGCAGCAAAGAAATCTTTTTTTTTATTGCCCTTGTAGCAGACGAGCATACGGCCCACCTGATGGTGAGTGGTTACCGTCGCCCATGGACTTCAGCAATGCCAGGGGCAGAGTCAAGCCGCTGCGTACCTGCCTACCGCTGCCTACCTACGATCATGACTTCTTTTTTTTCTACCTATGCTGATAGCCTTGAGAGGCTATATCAGGGTTACTCTAGCGTGTAGGTGAGCTCTCGGGGCTCAAACCGGAGGTTCTGCTAGCACTGGCCCTAGCAAGAGCAGTGCTTCGCAGAATCTACCACCGGATCGAAAACGCAACCCACTGAACAGATCCGGCGAGAAACTCAGTGGACAGATCATGACAAGTTGTAACCAGTATCTTCGGTAACAGCTTACCCGTATACGGCAAAATAAAACGCATTATTGTTTTAAACGAGTGAATATTCATTGAAACATGTAAAAAGTGTGTGTTTTACTTCGAAACAGGTTAATAACAATGCCATTAGTATCGAATATAAGCGGATCGTTGCATAACAAATTTCTGAAATTCTGTTCGTTCTTGTATTAAAATAAAATTTGCATATATGTATACAGTTTTCTAAATGTACCAATACTTAGTGATACCGATGTTTTGTGTGCAAACTTGAATTAATTATTAGCGATAACCTATTTTAGTTTAATAGCTGCAATGGAAATATTGTCTCAATAAGTTTCCTAACCTCGATTGTTTTTATTGCACTAATGAAGATCTTACGACTAAGACCTCTCACAAAGTGATTATCGAAGCCTACATACATCCCAACTGGTGTTTTTTTTTCTTTTTTATACCTATTCAAGTAACCTCGGGGGGTTATTCTAGATTCGACGAATTAGTAGGTGAGCTCAAGGGACTCAAACCTGATGACGTTGCTAACATGAACCCTAGCATGAGCCGTGCTTCGCAGAATCTACCACCGGATTGGAAACGCGACCCACTGAGAGGATCCGGGGAGAAACTCAGTGGGCTAACGCAGCTGGTGGAAGGTCTTCTTGTGAGCCCTATTTCTACCATGAAGCAGTAATGCGTATCGGTTTGAAGAGTTGGGCCAGTCCTTGTACTGAAAACTGAGACTTTGAATTCATGTCTCAAGGTGGGTGATGGCATTTACGTTGTTGATGTCTATGGGCTCCAGTGACCACTTAACACCAAGTGGACCAGTTGGCCAGGTGGTAAGCTTGTCCACCCATCATAGCAATTTTTTTTGTTAAAGTCTCAATTGTATTTGGAAACCCGTGAAATAACTAGCAAATCCCCCCTTTGGAGCCAAGCAATGTGTCTACTTCGCAGTAGAAATATGTATAGTACACCGTGGTTACGTTCAATTTCTTTTATTCCTACATGAAATACTTCCTAAATACGTATTCAGTTTAAAAATTGCACCTACCGCTAAATTGTAAGCATTTGCTTTTCATCCTAGGTAGAGAGCTCACTACAAATATTTTGCACATTGTCTTCAATGTGCAAAAGAGATATCCTTCATAGCTTTGAACTTTGTCAGCTGCTTTAGTATTTACGATTTTCTTATTAAATATTTTGATTTTAAAAAATACGACATCAGTCAGCCATCTATTTGGCTTAGCCATTAATTATAAGCCCAAATAAATTCACTAGTGAAAAAGTTTGAGAAGAACACGCTCTGGTCAAAATACGTCGCGTTACCTGTATCCGCTGGTAGGTGTCTGACATCATAGCGATCAGTAGGTTGATGAGAACCACTACTGACACCAGCATATAGATCCCAAAGACTATCTTGAATAAGTAATTCGTCCAAGCAGGCTGGATGTTACTATCCTTATTGTGAACCTTTGTTTGTTCTGTAGTTGTCTGCCCGAAAACCGCAAAGAAGAGTAGCTCGAACGAAAACAGCGGATTCATTGTGACTGTGAACAAAATATGAGTTCTAGGGACACTTAGTTACCTGTATGCGTTGATAAGTGTCCGACATCATCGCAATGAGGAGCGTTATAAGGACGACGACCGACATCAGCAAGTAGGCACCGAACACGAACTTGAACAGGTTGGAGGTCCAACTGGGCCGCAAGTTCGATATGTAGTTGAGGTCCGACAACGTGATCTGGCCGAAAAGGGCGAAGAACAATTTCTCGAACGCCTCGATCGGTGTCAACGTCGCTAGAAGACAACACTCAAATGGACCAAATAACAACTAATCATTTGGGCTAAAATGACGCATTTTCATTTATTTTTATTACGTAAGTTTACTAGATTTGTAATCTAAATGCATTATTTTAACCATTTCAATCTTCCTCTTATCTAAAAGTCTAACACAACGACTAATTTCACACTCAGGTGTTCATAGGGCACATTGATCCAGATGTCAATAAAATGATTGATGTGTTTCCAATCAATATTAAATCCAATATACCAGACTGGTCAATAAACCCTTTGTTTTCTACAGCAGCCGTGAAGAGCGACACAAGAGGCGAGGCGAGGTTCACACCACAACGACGACAAACAGCCAAAAACATCCGAAACATAAAATAGTACCTCGGGACAACGGTGTAACAAACGCGGCACAAGCAGCCGGCATGCACAAATCAAACTTGCTCCATCAAATGCGGTGAGAGGTCGGCCACTCATTCCACTAAAACTATTATCGTGAATGCACATTCTATGTTCACATCTGTAAACGACGGTTTTTTGTAAAGCTATGACGATGCATTGTGTACACATTAAATCTAACCGTAATGTCTCAGATGAACCGAAATTGAGGACACGTGAAAAGCCCTCAGTTTCGGCACAACGAGGTGTATTTCTGTACAGTACTGGACCTATTCTGTCCACGTGTTACAACCACATAAACTATAAATATTTAATAATAAAACGATCATGACATTCTCGATTTGGAAACATTCAAGGCTGCAAGCGGATGCATTGGACTTTGAAAATAAAAATAACAAGCACATCGAGACATAAATCATCGTAGCTGATGGTGATGACGGGTTGCACACAAATCAATATCTTGCTCCCAATGAGAACTTACGCCCAGCAGGGCCTTGCTTTCTTCTGTATGATTCCCCGGACAGTGGTTTGATCCATTGCGGAACAAATGCTTGTCGTTTATTTCGGTGATTTTCTATTTTATGAGAAGAAGAAAGTAATTTGTCAAATGTTTTTATTTAATTTTTGTTTTTAATGTGAATTTTATGGTGGTGAGTATTATGATGTTTGAACAAAGTAAACGAACAGACTCACCGTCTGAGAAAAGTTTTCTTCTGGCTTGGCTTGCATACTTATTGTCTTCGCTTTTATTAATATTTCTGAATGGCTGATTCAATGCTACTATATGCATCGAGAATCCAAATACAAAAATCGCTAAAACTGCTAAAAATCTTCCCAAATCTTTCATGAGATCACCTATAATTATCGCCCATGG